>NC_058523.1:517511947-517820947 GCF_904849725.1 Hordeum vulgare subsp. vulgare
ACAACACCTTGTACATAGTCAGAAGACCCTGACTATCTTTGATCAACTGGCTAGCCAACTAGAGGCTTGCTAGGGACAGTGTTTTGTCTATGTATCCACACATGTATATAAGTCTTCATTCAATACAATTATAGCATGGATAATAAACGATTATCTTGATACAGGAATTATAATAATAACTATATTTATTATTGCCTCTAGGGCATAATTCCAACACAGCCATGGCCTCGGAACACATGATACAGAAAGGTCGATCATGAATCGTATAGTTGATATGATTAGCATAGAGATGCTTACCACTGAAACTATTCTCAACTCACGTGATGATCGGACTTGAGTTAGTGAATTTGGATCATGTACCACTCAAATGACTAGAGAGATGTACTTTTTGAGTGGGAGTTTATCAGTAATTTGATTAGTTAAACTCTAATTATCTTAAACATAGTGTAAGTCCACTTTGCAATATTTGTGTTGTAGATCAATGGCTCACGCAGTAGCAACCCAGAATTTTAATATGTTCCTAGAGAAAGCTAAGTTGAAAGATGATGGAAGCAACTTTGTAGATTGGGCTCGTAATCTAAAGCTGCTCCTGCAAGCTGGGAAGAAGGATTATGTCCTTAATGTTGCGCTAAGAGATGAACCACCCGCTACGTCTAGCCAAGATGTTTTGAACGCCTAGTTAACACGTAAAGAGGACTACTCAGTAGTTCAATGTGCAGTCTTGTATGGCTTGGAACCGGGACTTCAACATTGCTTTGAGCGTCATGGAGCATATGAGATGTTCTAGGAGTTGAAGTTTATCTTTCAGAAGAACGCCCTGATCGAGAGGTATGAGACTTCCGATAAATTCTATGCTTGCAAAATGGAGGAGAATTCTTCTGTGAGTGAAGATGTGCTCAAAATGTGTGGGTACTCAAACCGTCTAGCTGAGCTGGGGATTGAACTTCCGCAAGAGGCTATCACTGACAGAATTCTTCAATCACTGCCACCTAGCTATAAGAGCTTTGTGTTGAACTATAAGGGATGAACAAGTCACCCGACGAGTTATTCATGATGCTGAAAGTCGCAGAGTCAGAACTCCGGAAAGAGCATCAAGTGTTGATGGTCAATAAGACCACTGGTTTCAACAGAAACGACAAAGGCAAGAAGGGTAACTCCAAGAAGAGCGGGAAGCCTGTTGCCAATCCGACGAAGAAACCCAAGGCTGGACCTAAGCCTGAAATAGAGTGTTATTATTGCAAGGGAATGGGTCACTCGAAGCGCAACTGGCCCAAGTATTTGGCTGATAAGAAGGGGGCCAAGGAAAAATCAGGTATATTTGATATACATGTTATTGATGTGTACTTAACCAACTCTCGTAGTAGTGCCTGGTTATTTGATACCGGTTCTGTTGCTCATATTTGCAACTCGAAGCAGGAACTGCGGAATAAACGAAGGCTGGCGAAGGATGAGGTGACCATGCGCATGGGAAATGGTTTCAAGGTTGATGCAATCGCCTTCGGCACAGTCTCACTTCAGTTACCATCAGGATTAGTTATGAACTTAAATAATTGTTATTTAGTGCCTGCGTTAAGCATGAACACTATATCTGGATCTTGTTTATTGCGAGACGGTTACTCGTTTAAGTCAGAGAATAATGGTTGTTCTATTTCTATGAGTAATATCTTTTATGGTCATGCACCCAATGTGAGAGGATTGTTCATATTGAATCTTGATAGCGAAGATACACATATACATAACATTGAGACCAAAATATGTAGAGTTAACAATGATAACGCCATGTTTTTGTGGCACTGCCGCTTAGGTCATATTGGTGTAAAGCACATGAAGAAACTCCATTCCGATGGGCTTTTGGAGTCACTTGATTTTGAATTGCTTGAAACGTGCGAACCATGCCTCATGGGGAAGATGACTAAGACTCCGTTCTCCGGAACAATGGAGCGTGCAAGTGACTTGTTGGAGATCATACATACCGATGTGTGCGGTCCAATGATGTGGAGGCGCACGGCGGATGTCGTTATTTTCTCACCTTCACTGACGATTTGAGTAGGTATGGATATATCTACTTGATGAAGCACAAGTCTGAAACGTTTGAGAAGTTCAAGCAATTTCAGAGTGAAGTTGAAAATCATCGTAACAAGAAGATAAAGTTCCTACGTTCTGATCGTGGGGGTGAATATCTGAGTTTGGGATTTGGTGCTCACTTAAGACAGTGTGGAATTGTTTCACAGTTGACACCGTCTGAAACAGCAAAGCGTAATGGTGTGTTCGAACGTCGTAATCGTACTTTGTTAGAAATGGTGCGATCTATGATGTCTCTTACCGATTTGCCGTTATCATTTTGGGGTTATTCATTAGAGACAACTGCATTCACTTTAAATAGGGCACCATCAAAATCTGTTGAGACGACACCATACACGGTGTGGTATGGCGAAAGACCAAAGTTGTCGTTTCTTAAAGTTTGGGGATGTGATGCTTATGTCAAAAAGCTTCACCCTGAAAAGCTGGAACCCAAAGCGGTAAAGAGCGCCTTCATAGGTTACCCAAAGGAGACAGTTGGGTACACCTTCTATCTCAAATCCGAGGGCAAAGTGTTTATTGCTAAGAACGGAGCTTTTCTTGGGAAGGAGTTTATCTCGAAAGAATTGAGTTGGAGGAAGATAGAACTTGATGAGGTTGTCGAACCTCTAATCCCTCTAGATGGTGGCGCAGGGCAGGGGGAAACCTCTGTCGAAGCGACGCCGGTTGAGGAGGAAATTAATGATGATGATCATGAAACTTTGGATCAAGTTCCTATCGGACCTCGCAGGTCGACAAGATCACGTACTACTCCTGAGTGGTACAGTAATCCTGTCTTATCAATCATGTTGTTAGACAACAATGAACCTGCGAATTATGAAGAAGCAATGGTGGGACCAGATTCAAACAAATGGATGGAGGCCATGAAGTCCGAGATAGGATCTATGTATGAAAACAAAGTGTGGACTTTGGAAGTATTACCTGAAGGCCGCAAGGCTATTCAGAACAAATGGATCTTTAAGAAGAAGACGGACGTAGACGTTAATGTAACCGTTTATAAAGCTCGACTTGTGGCGAAGGTTTTTTCAAAACTTCATGGAGTTGACTACGATGAGACGTTCTCACCGGTAGCGATGCTTAAGTCCGTCTGAATCATGTTAGCAATAGCTGCATTTTTCGATTATGAAATCTGGCAGATAGATGTCAAAACGGCGTTCCTTAACAGTTTTCTTAAGGAAGAGTTGCATATGATGCAACCCGAAGATTTTGTCGATCCAAAGAATGCTAACAAAGTATGCAAGCTCCAGAGATCCATTTATGGACTGGTGCAAGCATCTCGGAATTGGAATAAGCGCTTTGATGAGGTGATCAAAGCTTTTGGGTTTATACAAGTGGTTGGAGAATCTTGTATTTACAAGAAAGTGAGTGGGAGCTCTGTGGCGTTTCTAATATTATATGTGGATAACATATTGCTGATTGGAAACAACGTGGAGTTTTTGGAGAGCGTGAAGGATTAATTGAATAAAAGTTTCTCTATGAAGGACCTAGGAGAAGCTGCTTACATTCTAGTCATTAAGATCAATAGGGATAGATCGAGACGCGTGATAGGACTTTCACGAAGCACATACCTTGATAAAGTTTTGAAGAGTTCAAAATGGAACAGTCCAAGAAGGGGTTCTTGCCTGTGTTACAAGGTATAAAATTGAGTAAGACTCAGTGCCCAGCAACTGCGGAACATAGAGAACAAATGAGTTCCGTCCCCTATGCTTCAGCCATAGGTTCTATCATGTATGCAATGTTGTGCACTAGACCAGCCGTCAGCTTGGCCATAAGTATGGTAGGCAGATTTCAAAGTAATCGAGGAGTGGATCACTCGACAACGGTCAAGAATATTTTGAAGTACCTGAAAAGGACTAAGGAAATATTTCTCGTTTATGGAGGTGACGAAGACCTCGTCGTAAAGGGTTGCGTCGAAATGCTTTGACACTGATCCGGATGACTCTAAGTCTCAAACCAGATACGTATTTATTCTTAATGGGGGTGCGGTAAGCTGGTGCAGTTCCAAGCAAAGCGTCGTAGCAGATTCTACATGTGAAGCGGAGTACATGGCTGCCTCGGAGGCAGCTAAGTGTTGGAATTATGCCCTAGAGGCAATAATAAATATAGTTATTATTATAATTCCATGCTATAATTGTATTGAATGAAGACTCATTTACATGTGTGGATACATAGACAAAACACTGTCCCTAGCAAGCCTCTAGTTGGCTAGCCAGTTGATCAAAGATAGTCAGTGTCTTCTGATTATGAACAAGGTGTTGTTGCTTGATAACTGGATCACGTCATTAGGAGAATCACGTGATGGACTAGACCCATACTAATAGATGTAGCATGTTGATCGTGTCATTTTGTTGCTACTGTTTTCTGCGTGTCAAGTATTTGTTCCTATGACCATGAGATCATATAACTCACTAACACCGGAGGAATACTTTGTGTGTATCAAACGTCGCAATGTAACTGGGTGACTATAAAGATGCTCTACAGGTATCTCCGAAGGTGTTCGTTGAGTTAGTATGGATCAAGACTGGGATTTGTCACTCCGTGTGACGGAGAGCTATCTCGGGGCCCACTCGGTAATACAACATCACACACAAGTCTTGCAAGCAATGTAACTTAGTGTAAGTTGCGGGATCTTGTATTACGGAACGAGTAAAGAGACTTGCCGATAAACGAGATTGAAATAGGTATGCAGATACTGACGATCGAATCTTTGGCAAGTAACATACCGAAGGACAAAGGGAATGACATACGGGATTATATGAATCCTAGGCACTGAGGTTCAAACGATAAGATCTTCGTAGAATATGTAGGATCCAATATGGGCATCCAGATCCCGCTATTGGATATTGACCGAGGAGTCTCTCGGGTCATGTCTACATAGTTCTCGAACCCGCAGGGTCTGCACACTTAAGGTTCGACGTTATTTTATGCGTATTTGAGTTATATGGTTGGTTACCGAATGTTGTTCGGAGTCCCGGATGAGATCACGGACGTCACGAGGGTTTCCGGAATGGTCCGGAAACGAAGATTGATATATAGGATGACCTCATTTGATTACCGGAAGGTTTTCGAAGTTACCGGGAATGTACCGGGAATGACGAATGGGTTCCGGGAGTTCACCGGGGGGCATCCCACCCCGGGGAAGCCCATAGTCCTTGAGGGTGGCGCACCAGCCCTTAGTGGGCTGGTGGGACAGCCCAAAAGAGCCCTATGCGCATTGGAAGAAAAATCAAAGAGAAAAGAAAAAAAAGGAGGAGGTGGGAAAGGAAAGAAGGACTCCACCCACCAAACCAAGTAGGACTCGGTTTGGGGGGAGTCCTTCCCCCCTTTGGCTCGGCCGACCCCCTTGGGGCTCCTTGAGCCCCAAGGCAAGGTCCCCCCTCTCCCACCTATATATACAGAGGTTTTAGGGCTGATTTGAGACGACTTTTCCACGGCAGCCCGACCACATACCTCCACGGTTTTTCCTCTAGATCGCGTTTCTGCGGAGCTCGGGCGGAGCCCTGCTGAGACGAGATCATCACCAACCTCCGGAGCGCCGTCATGCTGCTGGAGAACTCTTCTACCTCTCCATCTCTCTTGCTGGATCAAGAAGGCCGAGATCATCGTCGAGCTGTACGTGTGCTGAACGCGGAGGTGCCGTCCGTTCGGCACTAGATCGTGGGACTGATCGCGGGATAGTTCACGGGGAGGATCGAGGGATG
The DNA here is from genome assembly GCF_904849725.1 of Hordeum vulgare subsp. vulgare. Classification (NCBI taxonomy): domain Eukaryota; kingdom Viridiplantae; phylum Streptophyta; class Magnoliopsida; order Poales; family Poaceae; genus Hordeum; species Hordeum vulgare. The sequence goes on from NC_058523.1 coordinate 517,517,728, forward strand.
TGAGAACGTTCCACTACATCAACCGCATTCACTAACGCTTCTGCTGTACGGTCTACAAGGGTACGTAGATCACTCATCCCCTCTCGTAGATAGACATCACCATGATAGGTCTTCGTGCGCGTAGGAAATTTTTTGTTTCCCATGCGACGTTCCCAACAGTGGCATCATGAGCTAGGTTCATGCGTAGATGTCTTCTCGAGTAGAACAGAAAAGTTTTTGTGCGCGGTGATGTGCGTTTTTCTGCCCTCCTTAGTCTTTTCTTGATTCCGCGGTATTGTTGGATTGAAGCGGCTTGCACCGACATTACTCGTACGCTTACGAGAGACTGGTTTCATCGCTACGAGTAACCCCGTTGCTCAAAGATGACTGGCAAGTGTCGGTTTCTCCAACTTTAGTTGAATCGGATTTGACCGAGGAGGTCCTTGGATGAGGTTAAATAGCAATTCATATGTCTCCGTTGTGGTGTTTGCGTAAGTAAGATGCGATCCTACTAGATACCCATGGTCACCACGTAAAACATGCAACAACAAAATTAGAGGACGTCTAACTTGTTTTTGCAGGGTATGCTTGTGATGTGATATGGCCAACGATGTGATGTGATATATTGGATGTATGAGATGATCAATGTAATAGATAATATCGACTTGCACATCGATGGTACGGCAACCGGCAGGAGCCATAGGGTTGTCTTTATACTAATGTTTGTGCTTGCAGATGCGTTTACTATTTTGCTAGGATATAGCTTTAGTAGTAATAGCATGAGTAGCACGACAACCCCGATGGCGACACGTTGATGGAGATCATGGTGTGGCGCCAGTGACAAGAAGATCGTGCCGGTGCTTTGGTGATGGAGATCAAGAAGCACATGATGATGGCCATATCATGTCACTTATGAATTGCATGTGTTGTTAATCATTTTATGCACCTTATTTTGCTTAGAACGATGGTAGCATTATGAGGTGATCTCTCACTAAAATTTCAAGACGAAATTGTGTTCTCCCCGACTGTGCACCGTTGCTACAGTTCGTCGTTTCGAGACACCACGTGATGATCGGGTGTGATAGACTCAACGTTCACATACAACGGGTGCAAAAAAGTTGCACACGCGGAACACTCGGGTTAAGCTTGACGAGCCTAGCATGTGCAGACATGGCCTCGGAACACATGAGACCGAAAGGTCGATCATGAATCATATAGTTGATATGATTAGCATAGGGATGCTTACCACTGAAACTATACTCGACTCACGTGATGGTCGGACTTGAGCTAGTGTAAGTGGGTCATGAACCGCTCAAATGACTAGAGAGATGTACTTTTTGATTGGGAGTTTAGCAAGCAATTTGATTAAGTTAAACTCTAATTATCTTGAACATAGTCTAAGTCCACTTTGGATATACTTGTGTTGTAGATCATGGCTCACGCGACAGTCACCCTGAATTTTAATACGTTCCTAGAGAAAGCTAAGTTGAAAGATGATGGAAGCAACTTTGTAGACTAGGCTCGTAATCTTAAGGTAATCTTACAAACTGGGAAGAAGGATGATGTCCTTAATGCTGTGCCAGGAGATGAACGACCCGCTATGGCTGATCAAGATGTTAAGAACGCTTGGTTAGCACGTAAGGAGGACTACTCAGTAGTTCAATGTGCAGTCTTGTATGGCTTAGAGCCGGGACTTCAACGTCACTTTGAGCGTCATGGAGCATAAGAGATGTTCCACGAGTTGAAGTTTATCTTTCAGAAGAACGCCCGGATCGAGAGGTATGAGACCTCCGATAAATTCTATGCTTGCAAGATGGAGGAGAACTCGTCTCTCAGTGAACATGTGCTCAAAATGTCTGGGTACTCAAACCGTCTAGCTGAGCTGGGGATTGAACTCCCGCAAGAGGCTATCACTGACAGAATCCTTCAATCACTGCCGCCAAGCTATAAAGGCTTTGTGTTGAACTACAACATGCAAGGGATGAACAAGTCGCCCGGCGAGTTGTTTGCAATGCTGAAAGTCGCAGAGTCTGAACTCCGTAAAGAGCATCAAGTGTTGATGGTGAATAAGACCACTAGTTTCAAGAGAAACGGCAAAGGCAAGAAGGGTAATTCAAAGAAGAGCGGCAAGCCTGTTGCCAATCCGACGAAGAAACCCAAAGCTGGACCTAAGCCTGAAACAGAGTGTTACTATTGCAAGGGTATGGGTCACTGGAAGCGCAATTGCCCCAAGTATCTGGCAGATAAGAAGGCGGCCAAAGAAAAATCAGGTATATTTTATATACATGTTATTGATGTGTACTTAACCGGCTCTCGTAGTAGTGTGTGGGTATTCTATACCGGTTCTGTTGCTCATATTTGCAACTCGAAACAGGAACTGCGGAATAGACGAAGGCTGGCGAAAGATGAAGTGACGATGCGCGTAGGAAATGGTTCCAAGGTTGATGCAATCGCCGTCGGCACAGTTTCACTTCAGTTACCATCAGGATTAGTTATGAACTTGAATCATTGTTATTTAGTGCCTGCGTTGAGCATGAACATTATATCTGGATCTTGTTTATTGCGAGACGGTTACTCTTTTAAGTCAGAGAATAATGGTTGTTCTATTTCTATGAGTAACATCTTTTATGGTCATGCACCCAATGTGAGAGGATTGTTCATATTGAATCTTGATAGCGATACACACATACATAACATTGAGACCAAAAGAGTTAGAGTTAACAATAATAGCGCCATATTTTTGTGGCACTGCCGCTTAGGTCATATTGGTGTAAAGCGCATGAAGAAACTCCATGCCGATGGACTTTTGGAGTCACTTGACTTTGATTCACTTGACACGTGCGAACCATGCCTCATGGGCAAGATGACTAAAACTCCGTTCTCCGGAACAATGGAGCGTGCAAGTGACTTGTTGGAAATCATACATACCGATGTGTGTGGTCCGATGAGCGTAGAGGCACGCGGCGGATATCGTTATTTTCTCACCTTCACTGACGATTTGAGTAGATATGGTTATGTCTACTTAATGAAGCACAATTCTGAAACATTTGAAAAGTTCAAGCAATTTCAGAGTGAAGTTGAAAATCATCGTAACAAGAAGATCAAGTTCCTACGGTCTGATCGTGGGGGTGAATATCTGAGTTTCGAGTTTGGTGCTCACTTAAGACAATGTGGAATTGTTTCACAGTTGACACCGCCTGGAACACCACAGCGTAATGGTGTGTCCGAACATCGTAATCGTACTTTATTAGAGATGGTGCGATCTATGATGTCTCTTACCGATTTGTCGTTATCGTTTTGGGGTTATGCATTAGAAACAACTACATTCACTTTAAATAGGGCACCATCAAAATCCGTTGAGACGACACCATACGAACTGTGGTATGGCAAAAGGCCAAAGTTGTCATTTCTTAAAGTTTGGGGATGTGATGCTTATGTCAAAAAGCTTCAGCCTGAAAAGTTGGAACCCAAAGCGGAAAAGTGCATCTTCATAGGTTACCCAAAAGAGACAGTTGGGTACACCTTCTATCTCAAATCCGAGGGCAAAGTGTTTGTTGCTAAAAACGGAGCTTTTCTCGAGAAGGAGTTTCTCTCGAGAGAATTGAGTGGGAGGAAGATAGAACTTGACGAGGTTGTAGAACCTCTCATCCCTCTGGATGGTGGCGCAGGGCAACGGGAAACCTGTGTCGTTGCGACGCCGGTTGAGGAGGAAGTTAATGATGATGATTATGAAACTCCGGTTCAAGTTTCTATCGAACCACGCAGGTCGACGAGACCACGTGCTGCTCCAGAGTGGTACGGTAATCCCGTCTTATCAATCATGTTGTTGGACAACAATGAACCTGCAAATTATGAAGAAGCAATGGTGGGCCCAGATTCCAACAAATGGCTAGAAGCCATGAAATCCGAGATAGGATCCATGTATGAGAACAAAGTGTGGACTTTGGAGGTACTGCCTGAGGGCCGCAAGGCTATTCAGAACAAATGGATCTTTAAGAGGAAGACGGACGCTGACGGCAATGTGACCGTTTATAAAGCTCGACTTGTGGCAAAGGGTTTTTCACAAGTTCAAGGAGTTGAATACGATGAGACATTCTCACCCGTAGCGATGCTTAAGTCCGTCAGAATCATGTTAGCAATAGCTGCATTTTTCGATTATGAAATCTGGCAGATGGATGTCAAAACGGCGTTCCTTAACGGTTTCCTTAAGGAAGAATTGTATATGATGCAACCCGAAGGTTTTGTTGATCCTAAGAATGCTAACAAGGTGTGCAAGCTCCAGCGATCCATTTATGGACTGGTGCAAGCATCTCGGAGTTGGAACAAATGCTTTGATGAGGTGATCAAAGCATTTGGGTTTATACAAGTGGTTGGAGAATCTTGTATTTACAAGAAAGTGAGTGGGAGCTCTGTGGCGTTTCTAATATTATATGTGGATGACATATTGCTGATTGGAAACAACGTAGAGTTTTTGGAGAGCATAAAGGATTACTTGAATAAAAGTTTCTCTATGAAGGACCTAGGAGAAGCTGCTTGCATTCTAGGCATTAAGATTTATAGGGATAGATCAAAACGCGTGATAGGACTTTCACAAAGCACATACCTTGATAAAGTTTTGAAGAGGTTCAAAATGGTACAGTCCAAGAAGGGGTTCTTGCCAGTTTTACAAGGTACGAGATTGAGTAAGACTCAGTGCCCAGCAACTGATGAAGATAGAGAGCATATGCGCTCCGTCCCCTATGCTTCCGCCATAGGTTCTATCATGTATGCAATGTTGTGCACTAGACCGGACGTTAGCCTGGCCATAAGTATGGCAGGTAGGTTCCAGAGTAATCCAGGAGTGGATCACTGGACAGCAGTCAAGAATATCCTGAAGTACCTGAAAAGGACTAAGGAGATGTTTCTCGTGTATGGAGGTGACAAAGAGCTCGCCGTAAAAGGTTACGTCGATGCAAGCTTTGACACAGATCCGGACGACTCTAAGTCGCAAACCGGATACGTATTTATTCTTAATGGGGGTGCGGTAAGCTGGTGCAGTTCCAAGCAAAGCATCGTAGCAGATTCTACGTGTGAAGCGGAGTACATGGCTGCCTCGGAGGCAGCTAAGGAGGGTGTCTGGATGAAGCAGTTCATGACGGATCTTGGAGTGGTGCCAAGCGCACTGAATCCAACAACCTTGTTCTGTGACAACACGGGTGCCATTGCCTTAGCAAAGGAACCACGGTTTCACAAGAAGTCCAGACACATCAAACAACGCTTCAACCTCATCCGCGACTACGTCGAAGGAGAGGACGTAAATATATGCAAAGTGCACACAGATCTGAATGTAGCAGACCCGCTGACTAAACCTCTTCCACGGCCAAAGCATGATCAACACCAGAACTGTATGGGTGTTAGATTTATTACAATGTAATTCGCATGATGATGTGAGGGCTAGATTATTGACTCTAGTGCAAGTGGGAGACTGTTGGAATTATGCCCTAGAGGCAATAATAAATATAGTTATTATTATAATTCCTGTATCAAGATAATCGTTTATTATCCATGCTATAATTGTATTGAATGAAGACTCATTTACATGTGTGGATACATAGACAAAACACTGTCCCTAGCAAGCCTCTAGTTGGCTAGCCAGTTGATCAAAGATAGTCAGTGTCTTCTGATTACGAACAAGGTGTTGTTGCTTGATAACTGGATCACGTCATTAGGAGAATCACGTGATGGACTAGACCCATACTAATAGACGTAGCATGTTGATCGTGTCATTTTGTTGCTACTGTTTTCTACGTGTCAAGTATTTGTTCCTATGACCATGAGATCATATAACTCACTAACACCGGAGGAATACTTTGTGTGTATAAAACGTCGCAACGTAACTGGGTGACTATAAAGATGCTCTACAGGTATCTCCAAAGGTGTTCGTTGAGTTAGTATGGATCAAGACAGGGATTTGTCACTCCGTGTGACGGAGAGGTATCTCGGGGCCCACTCGGTAATACAACATCACACACAAGCCTTGCAAGCAATGTAACTTAGTGTAAGTTGCGGGATCTTGTATTACGGAACGAGTAAAGAGACTTGCCGGTAAACGAGATTGAAATAGGTATGCGGATACTCACGATCGAATCTCGGGCAAGTAACATACCGAAGGACAAAGGGAATGACATACGGGATTATATGAATCCTTGGCACTGAGGTTCAAACGATAAGATCTTCGTAGAATATGTAGGATCCAATATGGGCATCTAGGTCCCGCTATTGGATATTGACCGAGGAGTCTCTCGGGTCATGTTTACATAGTTCTCGAAAACGCACGGTGTGCACACTTAAGGTTCGACGTTGTTTTATGCGTATTTGAGTTATATGGTTGGTTACCGAATGTTGTTCAGAGTCCCGGATAAGATCACGGACGTCACGAGGGTTTCCGGAATGGTCCGGAAACGAAGATTGATATATAGGATGACCTCATTTGATTACCGGAAGGTTTTCGAAGTTACCGGGAATGTACCGGGAATGACGAATGGGTTCCGGGAGTTCACCGGGGGGCATCCCACCCCGGGGAAGCCCATAGTCCTTGAGGGTGGCGCACCAGCCCTCAGTGGGCTGGTGGGACAGCCCAAAAGGGCCCTATGCGCATTGGAAGAAAAATCAAAGAGAAAAGAAAAAAAAGGAGGAGGTGGGAAAGGAAAGAAGGACTCCACCCACCAAACCAAGTAGGACTCGGTTTGGGGGGGAGTCCTTCCCCCCTTCGGCTCGGCCGACCCCCTTGGGGCTCCTTGAGCCCCAAGGCAAGGTTCCCCCTCTCCCACCTATATATACGGAGGTTTTAGGGCTGATTTGAGACGACTTTTCCACGGCAGCCCGACCACATACCTCCATGGTTTTTCCTCTAGATCGCATTTCTGCGGAGCTCGGGCGGAGCCCTGCTGAGACGAGATCATCACCAACCTCTGGAGCGCCGTCACGCTGCCGGAGAACTCTTCTACCTCTCCGTCTCTCTTGCTGGATCAAGAAGGCCGAGATCATCGTCGAGCTGTACGTGTGCTGAACGCAGAGGTGCCGTCCGTTCGGCACTAGATCGTGGGACTGATCGCGGGATAGTTCGCGGGGCGGATCGAGGGACGTGAGGACGTTCCACTACATCAACCGCGTTCACTAACGCTTCTGCTGTACGGTCTACAAGGGTACGTAGATCACTCATCCCCTCTCCTAGATGAACATCACCATGATAGGTCTTCGTGCGCGTAGGAAATTTTTTGTTTCCCATGCGACGTTCCCCGACACTAAGGAGGGTGTCTGGATGAAGCAGTTCATGACGGATCTTGGAGTTGTGCCAAGCGCACTAAATCCAATAACTCTGTTCTATGACAACACTGGTACCATTGCTTTAGCAAAGGAACCAAGCGTTCACAAGAAGACCAGGCACATCAAACGACGCTTCAACCTCATCTGCGACTACGTCGAAGGAGAGGACATAAATATTTCCAAAGTGCACACATATCTGAATGTAGCAGATCTGCACCAGAACTAAACCTCTTCCACGGGCAAAACATGATCAACACCAGAACTGAATGGGTGTTAGATTTATTACAATGTAAATCGCATGGCGATGTGAGGACTAGATTATTGAGTCTAGTGCAAGTGGGAGACTGTTGGAAATATGCCCTAGACGCAATGATAAAATAGTTATTATTATATTTCCTGTTTCAAGATAATCGTTTATTATCCATGCTATAATTGTATTGAATGAAAACATAGATACATGTGTGGATACATAGACAAAACAATGTCCCTAGCAAGCCTCTAGTTGGCTAGCGAGTTGATCAAGGATAGTCAAGGTTTTCCGACGATATGCAAGTGTTGTCACTTGATAACTCGATCACATCATTAGGAGAATCATGTGATGGACTAGACCCAAACTATGAACATAGCATGTGATCGTGTCATTTTGTTGCTATTGTTTTCTGCATGTCAAGAATTTATTGCTATGACCATGAGATCATATAACTCACTGACACCGGAGGAATACCTTGTGTGTATCAATCGTCACAACGTAACTGGGTGACTATAAAGGTGCTCTACAGGTATCTCCGAAGGTGTCCGTTGAGTTAGTATGGATCAAGACTAGGATTTGTCACTCCGTGTGACGGAGAGGTATCTCGGGGCCCACTCGGTAATAAAACATCACATATAAGCCTTGCAAGCAATGTGACTCAAGTGTAAGTCATGTGATCTTGTATTACGGAACGAGTAAAGAGACTTGCCGGTAACGAGATTGAAATAGGTATAGAGATAGCGACGATCGAATCTCGGGCAAGTAGCATACCGAAGGACAAAGGGAATGTTATACGGGATTATATGAATCCTTGGCACAGAGGTTCAACCGATAATATCTTCGTAGAATATGTATGATCCAATATGGACATCGAGGTCCCGCTATTGGATATTGAACGAGGAGTGTCTCGGGTCATGTGTGCATAGTTCTCGAACCCGTAGGGTCTGCACACTTAAGGTTCGGTGACGTTTTGGTATAGTTGAGTTATAGGTGTTGGTGAACAAAGGTTGTTCGGAGTCCTGGATGAGATCACGGATGTCACAAGGGTTTCTGGAATGGTCCTGAAACGAAGATTGATATATAGGATGGTTTCATTTGATCACCGGAAAGATTTTGGGCATTACCGGCAGTGTACCGGGAGTGACGAATGGGTTCCGGGTTTTCACCGGGAGGGGCCCACCCACCCGGGAGTGATCCCAATAGTCCTAGGGTGGTGCACCAGCCCTTAGTGGGTTGGTGAGGCTAGCCTAAGTGGACTATGGCGCCACAAGAAGGAAACCAAAAGAAAAGAAAAAAAGAGGGAGGTGGGAAGGGAGAGGAGGACTCCTCCGTCCCCAAACTGAATTGGAGTTGGAGTCCTCCTCTCCACTTCGGCCGGTGCCCTAGGGGATCCCTTGAGCCCCAAGGCTAGCCCCTCCCCTCCTCCTATATATACTAGAGGTTTTAGGGTTTTTGAGACACAACTTTGCCACGTGCAACTCAAACCTATACCTCGTAGTTCTTCCTCTAGATCGGATTTCTGCGGAGCTCGGGCGGAGCCCTGCAGGAATAGATCATCACCATCACCGGCGCACCGTCACACTATCGGAGAACTCATCTACTTCCCCGCCTCTCTTGCTGGATCAAGAAGGTGGAGATCGTCATCTAGTTGTACGTGTGCTGAACACGGAGATGTCGTCCGTTCGGTGCTAGATCGGGACGGATCATGGGACGACGGTGTTTTGAATCACGAAGTTGTACCATTACATCAACCGCGTTTCTTAATGCTTCCCGCTTAGCGATCTACAAGGGTATGCGGATCCGATCTCCCTCTCGTAGATGAACATCACCATGATAGGTCTTTGTGTGCGTAGGAATTTTTTTGTTTCCCATGCAACGTTCCCCAACATAAGGTATACCCAACTGTCTCTTTTGGGTAACCTATGAAGACACACTTTTCCGCTTTGGGTTCCAGCTTTTCAGGCTGAAGCTTTTTGACATAAGCATCGCATCCCCAAACTTTAATAAACGACAACTTTGGCTTCTTGCCATACCATAGCTCATATGGTGTCGTCTCAACGGATTTTGATGGTGCCCTATTTAAAGTGAATGCAGTTGTCTCTAATGCATAGCCCCAAAACAATAATGGCAAATCGGTAAGAGACATCATAGATCGCACCATATCTAACAAAGTACGATTACGATGTTCGGACACACCATTACGCTTTGGTGTACCAGGCTATGTCAATTGTGAAACAATTCCACATTGTGTTAAGTGAGCACTAAACTCGTAACTCAGATACTCTCCTCCTCGATCAGATCATAGGAACTTAATCTTGTTGCTACGATGATTTTCAACTTCACTCTGAAATTGCTTAAACTTTTCAAATGTTTCAGACTTGTGCTTCATCAAGTAGATATAGCCATACCTACTCAAATCATCAGTGAAGGTGAGAAAATAACGATATCCACCGCGTGCCTCTATGCTCATTGGTCCGCACACATTAGTATGTATAATCTCCGATAAGTCACTTACACGCTCCATTGTTCCAGAGAACAGAGTCTTAGTCATCTTGCCCAAGAGGCATGGTTCGCATGTGTCAAGTGATTCAAAATCAAGTGACTTCAAAAGTCCATCAGCATGGAGTTTCTTCATGTGCTTAACACCAATATGACCTAAGTGGCAGTGCCAAAAGAAAGTGGTGTTATCATTGTTAACTCTACATATTTTGGTCTCAATGTTATGGATGTGAGTGTCATCACAATCGAAATTTATTATGAACAAGCCCCTCAAATTGGGTGCATGACATAAACGATATTACTCATATAAATAGAACAACCATTATTCTCACACTTAAATGAGTAACCGTCTCGCAATGAACAAGATCCAGATATAATGTTCATGCTTAACAAAGGCACTAAATAAAAATTATTTAAATTCATAACTAATCCTGATGGTAACTGAAGTGAGACCGTGCCGACGACGATCGCATCAACCTTGGAACCATTTCCCACGCTCATCGTCACTTCATCCTTCGCCAGCCTTCGCTTATTCCGCAGTTCCTGCTTCGAGTTGAAAATGTGAGCAACATAACCGGTATCAAATACCCATGCACTTCTACGAGAGTTGGTTAGGTACACATCAATAACATGTATATCATATATACCTTGTTTGGTGTTGGCTGCCTTCTTATCGACCAGATACTTGGGGCAGTTGCGCTTCCAGTGACCAGTCCCCTTGCAATAATAGCACTCAGTTTCCCGCTTAGGCCCAGCCTTGGGTTTCTTCATCGGAGGGGCAAGAATTTTTCCACTCTTCTTGGACGTACCCTTCTTGCCTTTGTCGTTCTTCTTGAAACTAGTGGTCTTATTGATCATCAACACTTGGTGTTCTTTCCCGATTTCTGACTCAGCGACTTTCAGCATCGCAAATAACTCGCCGGGTGACTTATTCATCCCTTGCATGTTATAGTTCAACACAAAGCTCTTGTAGCTAGGTGGCAGTGATTGAAGAATTCTGTCAGTGATAGCTTCTTGCGGGAGATTGAACCCCAGCTCAGCTAGACAGTTTGAGTACCCATACATTTTGAGCACATGTTCACTCACAGACAAATTCTCCTCCATTTTGCAAGCATAGAATTTATCGGAGGTCTCGTACCTCTCGATCCGGGCATTCTTCTCAAAGATAAACTTCAACTCTTGGAACATCTCATATGCTCCATGACATTCAAAGCATCGTTGAAGTCCCGGTTCTAAGCCATACAAAACTACACATTGAACTAGTGAGTAGTCATCCTTACGAGCTTGCCAAGCGTTCAAAACATCTTGTTCAGCCGTAGCGGGTGGTTCATCTCCTAGCGCTGCATCAAGGACATAATTCTTTTGCCCAGCTTGAAGGATAAGCCTAAATTTCGAGCTTAGTCTACAAAGTTGCTACCATCATCTTTCAGCTTAGCTTTCTATAGGAACGTATTGAAATTCAGGGTTGCTACTGCGCGAGCCATTGATCTACAACATAAAATTTTGCAAAGATTACTTAGACTATGTTCAAGACAATTGAGTTTAGCTAATCATATTACTTATAAACTCCCACTCAAATAGACATCCCTCTAGTTATTCGAGTGTCGCACGATCCAAATTCACTAACTCAAGTCCGATCATCACGTGAGTTGAGTATAGTTTTAGTGGTGGACATCTCCATGTTGATCATATCTACTATATGACTCATGCTCGACCTTTCGGTCTCTTGTGTTCCGAGGCCATGTTTGTATATGCTAGGCTCGTCAAGTTTAACCCGAGTGTTCCGCGTGTGCAACTGTTTTGCACCCGTTGTATGTGAACGTTGAGTCTATCACACCCGATCATCACGTGGTGTCTCGAAACGACGAACAGTCACAACGGTGCACAGTCGGCGAGAACACAATCTTATCTTGAAATTTTAGTGAGGGATCACCTTATAATGCTACCGTAGTTCTAAGAAAAATAAGGTGCATAAAAGGATTAACATCACATGCAATTCATAAGTGACATGATATGGCCATGTTCTTGTGCTTCTTGATCTCCATCACCAAAGCACCGACATGATCTTCATCGTCACCGGCGCCACACCATGATCTCCATCATCATGATCTCCATCATTGTGCCGCCATTGAGGTTGTCGTGCTATCTGTGCTATCACTACTAAAGCTACTACCTAGCAATATAGTAAACGCATCTGCAAGCACAAACGTTAGTTTACAGACAACCCTATGGCTCCTGCCGGTTGCCGTAGCATCGACGTGCAAGTCGATATTTAACTATTACAACATTATCATCTCATACATACAATATATCACATCATGTCTTTGGCCACATCACATCACATGCATACCCTGCAAAAACAAGTTAGACGTCCTCTAATTTGTTGTTGCATGTTTTACGTGGCTGCTATGGGTATCTAGTATGATCGCATCTTACTTATGCAAAGCCACAATAATGACATGCAAACTGCTATTTAACCTTCTCCAAGGACCGCCTGGGTCAAATCCGATTCAACTAAAGTTGAAAAAACAGACACCCGCCAGTCATGTTTATGCAACAAGTTGCATGTTAGTCGATGAAACCGGTCTCTCGTAAGCATACGAGTAAGGTTGGTCCGGGCTGCTTCAATCCAACAATACCGCCGAATCGAGAACAGACTAAGGAGGCCAGCAAATCGAACATCAACGCCCACAAAAACATATGTGTTCTACTCGAGATTTCCTCTACGCATGAACCTATCTCATGATGCCAATGTTGGGGAACGTTGCACACGAAGAGCTATAATGGTGATGATCATCTACGAGAGGGAGACCGGATCTACATACCCTTGTAGATCGCTAAGCGGGAAGCATTAAGAAACGTGGTTGATGTAGTGGAACGTCTTCGCGATCCAAATCTCCGCCGTCCCACCATCTGTCCCGATCTAGAACCGAACGGACGGCACCTCCGCATTCAACACACGTACAGCTCAATGACGATCTCCGCCTTCTTGATCCAGAAAGAGAGACGGGGAAGTAGATGAGTTCTCCGGCCGCGTGACGGCACGCCGGTGATGGTGGTGATCTATTCCTGCAGGGCTTCGCCTAAGCACCGCAGAAATCCGATCTAGAGGAGAAACTACAAACTAGAGGCGAGGGTTGCACGTGGCTGAAAATGCGTCTCAAAAACCCTAAAACCTCTAGTATATATAGGAGGAAGGAGGGGCTAGCCTTGAGCACCAAGGATAACCTCCTTGGGCTCGGCCGAAGCTAGAGAGGAGGAGTCCTCCTCCAATCCTACTTGGAGTAGGACTCCTCCCTAAGTTGTCCACCTCTTTAGGTTTTTTCCACTTTTACCTCATGGGCTTTATTTGGTTGACTAGTCAGCCCACTAAGAGCTATTACGCCACTGTCAAGTCCACGTGTCCCTCTTGGTAGTGGTGGGCCCACCTGGTGGGCCCCCGGTACCCATTCGTCACTCCCGGTACACTGCCGGCAATGCCCGAAATTCTTTCGGAATCCAACTACCAACTTCCTATATATCAATCTTCGTTTCCGGACCATTCCCGAACTCCTCGTTACGTCCGGGATATCATCCGGGACTCCGAACAAAACTTCAGTCACCAGCACCTATAACTCAACTATACTGAAACGTCATCGAACCTTAAGAGTGCAGACCCTGCGGGTTCGAGAACTATGCAGACATGACCTCATACACTCTCCTGTTAATATCCAATAGCAGGACCTGGATGTCCATATTGGATCCTACATATTCTACAAAGATCTTATCGGTTGAACCTCTATGTCAAGGATTCATATAATCCCGTATACCATTCCATTTGTCCTTCGGTATGTTACTTGCCCGAGATTCGATCGTCGGTATCTCCATACCTATTTCAATCTCGTTACCGGCAAGTCTCTTTACTCGTTCCGTAATACAAGATCCCGTGACTAACTCTTTAGCCACATTGCTTGCAAGGCTTATATGTGATCTTGCATTACGGAGTGGGCCCCGAGATACCTCTCCGTCACACGGAGTGACAAATCCCAGTCTTGATCCATGATAACTCAACGGACACCTTCGGAGATGCCTGTAGAGTACCTTTATAGTCACCCAGTAATGTTACGACATTTGATACATACAAGTCATTCCTCCGGTGTTAGTGAGTTACATGATCTCTTGGTCATAGGAATGAATACTTGACATGCAGAAAACAATAGCAACAAAATGACACGATCATATGCTACGTTCATAGTTTGGGTCTTGTCCATCACATCATTCTCCTAATGATGTGATTCCGTCATCAAGTGACAACACTTGTCTATGGCCAGGAAACCTCAATCATCCTTGATCAACAGGCTCGTCAACTAGAGACTCACTAGGGACACCGTTTTGTCTATATATCCACACATGCATTTATGTTTCCATTCAATAAAGTTATACCATGGATAATTAACGATTATCTTAAAATAGGAAATATAATAATAACTATTTTATTATTGCCTCTAGGGCATATTTCCCCCCTTGGTTCAGCCGAACCTCTCCTCCTTGGAGGAGGGGCCAAAGCAGCCCACTTACCCCTTCCTCCTATATATAGTGGAGGTTTAGAGGGCAGCCACCACCTGAAAAGCCACGTGTTGCCCCATCCTCCATAGATCGTCTCCTTCGTCTAGATTAGTTTGGTAGATCTTGGCGAAGCCGTGCCGGATTAGTTCACCACCACCGCCACCACGCCGTCGTGCTTCCAGAGAACTCATCTACCTCTCCGCCCCCTCTTGCTGGATCAATAAGGTGGAGATCGTCATCGAGCTATGTGTGTGCTGAACACGGAGGTGCCGCCCATTTGGCGCTAGATCGTGATTGGATCGCGGGACGGCTTGCGATTTGGATCTCGAAGACGTTCAACTACATCAACTGTGTTCCTTAACGATTCCCACTTAGCGATCTACAAGGGTATGTGGATACAATCTCTCCTCTCGTAGATGGTCATCACCATGGATAGATCTTGTATGTGCGTAGGATTTTTTTTGTTTCTCATGCAACGTTCCCAAACAGTGGCATCATGAGCTAGGTCTATGAGTAGATGCCATCTCGAGTAGAATACAAAGGAGTTTGTGGGTGTTGATATTCAGATTGCTTCCCTCCTTAGTCCTTTCTTGATTCAGCGGTATTGTTGGATGAAGGGACCGGACCAACTTATTCATCCACGTACGAGAGACTGGTTCCATCGACTGACATGCAACTTGTTGCATAAAGATGGCCGGCAGGTGTCTGTCTCTCCTACTTTAGTTGAATCAGATTCGACAGAGGCGGTCCTTGTAGAAGGTTAAATATAAATTTGCATATCGTCGTTGTGTTTTTTCCGTAGGTAAGAAGCGTTATTGCTAGATACCCATAACAGTCACGTAAAACATGCAACAACAAATTAGAGGACGTCTAACTTGTTTTTGCAGGGTGTGATGTGATATGAAATGGCCAAAGACATGATATGATATATTTGATGTATGAGATGACCATCTTGTAGTAGTTAAATATCGACTTGCATGTCGATACTACGGCAACCGGCAGGAGCCATAGGGTTGTCTTTAATTATTTTGCGCTTGGTAATGCTTTGTTTTACCGCTAGTTCAGTAGCTTTAGTAGGAATATCATAGTTAGCGTGACAACCTCGATGGCAGCACAATGATGGAGATCATGGTGTGGCACCGGTGACGATGGAGATCATGCCGGCGCTTTCAAGATGGAGATCAAAAGCACAAGTCCATGGCCATATCATGTCACTTATGATTTGCATGTGATGTTAATCCTTTTATGCACCTTATTTTGCTTAGGATGATGGTAGCATTATAAGGTGACCCCTCACTAAAATTTCAAGATAAAATTGTGTTCTCCCCGAGTGTGCACCGTTGCGACAGTTCATCGTTTCGAGACACCACGTGATGATTGGGTGTGATAGACTCTACGTTCACATACAAGGGTGCAAAACAGTTGCACACGCGAAACACTCAGGTTAAACTTGACGAGCCTAGCATGTACAAACATGGCCTTGGAACACAAGAGACTGAAAGGTCGAACATGAGTAATATAGTAGATATGATCAACATAGAGATGCTCACCATTGAAGCTAACTCAACTCACGTGATGATCGGACTTAAGTTAGTGAATTTGGCTCATGTGTCACTCGAATGACTAGAGGGATGTCAATTTGAGTGGGAGTTTATTAGTAATTTGATTAACTAAACTCAATTTTCTTGAACATAGTCTAAGTAACCTTCGCAAATTTCTGTTAGCTAAACTCAATTAGCTAAACTCTAGAGGTTAGCGATCAATTTAGTAGCTAGAGTTCTCAACTAATTTTAGTTTTTGAAAAACACACAGATTTCCCAAAATACGACACCTATCACTAATAGGCTCAAGCTCTTGGCACCAATAGTCCAAACATTACTCAAATCAATACCTCAAAACTATTGTAAGTTACTACTATACTTAAATAGCAACCTCAATCTCATGCAAGACACACAACTCAGTGCAACGAGCCAACTCTCTAAACAAGATAAGCATGATAACTCAAGAGAGTTCCAAAATCAACCTAAATAATATCTCTTAAAAAGGTAAGCATGAAAGCTAAGAGCTAAGCATGACAGTAGGTACGAAAAGATGAAGAACACACAAAAAAGATAAGCATGAAAAGCTATGTTGTGTCCTAGACTGGAATGGAGTGTGTCTCTCTCCCAAACAAGGTAGGCTAGGTTGCGAATCTTTATGACCAGCAAACAAAACTAAACAAACTAAAAAGCAAATAGCAGTACGCTCCAAGCATAGCACATATCATATGAAGTGATAAAAATATAGCATGGAGATGGACAAACTGATGATTGTTGATAGAGAAGGGGATGCACGGAGGCATCCCCAAGCTTAGACGCTTGAGTCTCCTTGAATATTTATTGGGATGCATGGGGGCATCCCCAAGCTTGAGAGTTTGACACTCCTTTATCTTCTTTCATCATTTCTCCCATCGCATACTTGAAAACTCCCTTCATACAAATTTCCCTCGTTGGTTACCCCAAGTGGAAGGTGGAGATGTACTCAACAGCAAATTTCCCTCACACACACACTATAAGGTTTATCGAACCAGGAGGACTCCTAGGCTCAACAAGTAGGTGTATTCCACCCCGGCGCTAGCGGAAGACGTGGACCTACACACACAACAAATAACTTTGCTCCCAACGAGTACAGAGAGGTTGTCAATCTCTCTGGCCTTGTAGTTTGCAAAGGATCAAAACACAAGTGGGAAGGTAATAGTGATTGCAACGGAAAAGTAAATAAAAGCGGTAAATGGTGGAGGTGTAAGCAATGACCGTGATATGGACTGGAGTCACATGATGTTCACTAGTGACGTCTCTCTCCCAAAAGATGATAAACAACTATGCTAGGGTAAACAAATCATAGTTGGGCAACTGACAGAATTATGATCGCACCGCAATGCTAAGTATGCTCCTTGATAGTTAGAGGTTCAATAGTAATGGGCAGTACGCCAAGACAAGTAGACCGTTTATTCATCAGCATCTACTTATTAATCATCCACCTTGAGATATCTATCTAGAACATTTCTCGGGTATTAAGTTGCAAGCCCCACCCAAAGTGTAAACTCAAAGCAACGGACAACCGCATTAACAAACTATGTGTAAGGTAAACAATCCTTACAACCATGGTCACAAGTACCGTTGTTTTCTCCCTGGTGGCAACAAGCACATCCCCTAGTGTCATGTTTTTGTCACTCAAGCTAGACATCGAGGGACCCGAACCCACAATCATGCATAACGCTCCCTCTTGGAGTTATGATCTACTACTTGGCCAAATCAATAAAAAGCAACGGAGAACATGCAAGAATCACTAAGGAACATAATATAAAAGGATAATCAAATATATAAGTCATAACAATGTGAACATAATCTCATAATCCATTGGATCCCAACAAACCGAGCATAGCAAAAACAAGAGAATTACATAGATGCCTTGATCATGTAGGGCAGCTCACAAGGACTAACCATTGAAGCACAAGATTGGAGAGGAGACATCACATAGCTACTGGTCATGGACTCATGGTCCAAGGAGGACTACTCACGGCACGTCCGGGAAGCGTCCATGGTGGTGGAGAAGCTCCCGGAGGTCAATCCTCCATCCGGCAGGGTGCCGGGAAGAGGTCTCCTGACGCTCCCGATCTTGGAAGCGTCGCGGCAGCGGAACGATGGTGAAATTCGCGATTCGAGAAAGTCTGCAAGGGTTACCTCATAGATCTCTAAATATAGGCCAAAGGAGGGCACCGGAGGAGGTGAGACCCACCCAGGCAACCTCGTGGCACAGCCTGGGCCCTGGCCGCGCCAGCACGATGCCTGGGAGGCCCCTGGCCCCCCTCTGGCCCTCTTTCGGTGATCCTGAAGGTTATGTTTCGCTGATTTTTTTTATATATTTTTCTGGATTTTTTCGGGCTTCAAAAAATTGGGTAAAAGCCCCTGCAAAATAGACATCAGCAAACAGAAACTGGCACTGGGTGCACTGAGTTAGTAGGCTAGTCCAAATATGGGTAAAATGATATAAAAGTGTAGCAAAACATATAACAATGTCACCCAAAAGATCATGGAACAAGCAGAAATTATAGATACGTTTGGGATGTATCAACATCCCCAAGCTTAGTTTCTGCTCGTCCTCGAGTAGATAAATGATAACACAATAATTTCTGTGGTGACATGCTAACACACATATACGAACTTCAAAGTAAAGCAAGTGAGATATGCAATTCAAGTCAAGACAATAAGAAGCAAGAGTCTATATCCAGTATTGAATTTAGCAAAGTAAGAACATAAAGGTGCAAGAGCTCTCGCTGTCCGTGACTCGAATGTCTCCAAATGGTGTTTGCGTGCAAGAAGTGGGAGATGGGTTCAGAGATAAAAAATATATTTTTTAAAATGAGAACTCAATCTACTAAACCTCACACTTAGTCTCCTTCACATTATTATTTTGACTCATCCCCACACCACTTGTGAGGCACAAGTCAAAATGATCCTCTCCCTTTCGATTTCGAGCACTCATGCGATGGATGAGCGTAAGCAAGATATGTTGGCACTTATGATGGCAAACAGAATAATGACGGGGAAGGAAGACAAAAGGTGTGAAGGGCTCACATCAATGAGGACAACCATAGGCGAGAGAAAGACAAATGATAGATATGATGTGAGGAGTAGGGATTGCCATGTAATAGATGCACGTATGAGCTAAGGTAAGCTCTCCAATGGAACTAGTGGGGGTGCATCAAACTTGTTTGCTCATGAAGACCTAGATCTCATTTGAGGAGGCTCATCATTGGAATATGCAAACCAAGTTCTATAGTGTAAGAGTCCCCACATAGTTATGCATGAATGATAATCTCTATGTAGTACCAATATAATAATGGACTACGAGTGTGGATCTTTCAAAAGGAATACTCCCTCCGTCCCAAAATAAGTGTCTTGAGCTTAGTACAATTTTGTACTAGAGCTATTACAAAGTTGAGACAGTTATTTTAGGACAGAGGGAGTAGTAGTGTTGCCCCCTTCTCTCTTTTTATTTCTTTTCTTTTTATTTTTATTTTATTTATTTTTGTGGCCTCTTTGGCTCTTTCTTTTTATCTCCCATTTGTCCTCTTTGGGATCTTTTGTTTTGTCCACTTTGGGATCTTTTCCTCACTTAAGGGCAACACTCTATGTTTTACATAAATAGAAAGAAAAATCATCACACTTTATAAGAAGTACTCAACATAAAGACAAGTGAAAACTATCATGATGTATGCAAATGTATGCCTCTGCCAGTGTAGCAGGATATGCAATGATACTAGCGCGTCATGTAGTAGTATGAGGGCATGACCCAACTAGCATGCGGCTCTATGATCAAGCAAAAGCATGTATGACATAAAGATCAAGTCATGAGATGGTGGATGTTGCATGTCAATGTATCTCGGAAAGGCTATGGAAATGCCTTAATAGGTAGGTATGGTGGCTGTTTTGAGGAAAGATATAATGAGGCTTATGTATGACAGAGTGTATCATGTCATGGGTTTGGATGCACCGGCGGAGTTTGCACCAACTCTCAATGTGAGAAAGGGCAATGCACGGTACCGAAGAGGCTAGCAAAATATGGATGGTGGAAGTGACAACAATCGAATACTCACATTAGTCCAAAGAACTCATACACTTATTATCGGTAACTCTCTATCTAGTTAGGAAATTCACAAAGAGACAAGTACCCCTAGGAGGAATGTTTGGGGGTTTGGTTATCCTTGCGCATCCTCGACTCATGGTAACATGAGGGTACTCTATATATTCCAACCCCTCCAGAGGTTAGCGATCAATTTAGTAGCTAGAGTTCTCAACTAATTTTAGTTTTTGAAGAACACACGGATTTCCCAAAATACGACACCTATCACTAATAGGCTCAAGCTATTGGCACCAATAGTCCAAACATTACTCAAATCGATACCTCAAAACTATTGTAAGTTACTACTATACTTAAATAGCAACCTCAATTACCTACTCATGCAAGACACACAACTCAGTGCAACGAGCCAACTCTCTAAACAAGATAAGCATGATAACTCAAGAGAGTTCCACAATCAACCTAAATAATAGCTCTTAAAAAGGTAAGCATGAAATCTAAGAGCTAAGCATGACAGTAGCTACGAAAAGATGAAGAACACACAAAAAAGATAAGCATGAAAAGCTATGTTGTGTTCTAGAGTGGAATGGAGTGTGTATCTCTCCCAAACAAGGTAGGCTAGGTTCCGAATTTTTATTACCAGCAGACAAAACTAAAACAAACTAAAAAGCAAATAGCGGGACGCTCCAAGCATAGCACATATCATATGAAGTGATAAAAATATAGCATGGGGATGGACAAACTGATGATTGTTGATAGAGAAGGGGATGCACGGAGGCATCCCCAAGCTTAGACGCTTGAGTCTCCTTGAATATTTATTGGGATGCATGGGGGAATCCCCAAGCTTGAGAGTGTGACACTCCTTTATCTTCTTTCATCATTTCTCCCATCGCATACTTGAAAACTCCCTTCATACAAAACTCATCATAAGCTGATTAGAGTGGTTAGTTCCCTTAATAAAATAATTCAATACGTGATGGAAATAAATATTTTCACGAAAAGTTACTTCTTCTTATGAATGCCAAAGGTTTTTTTCAAATAAAAATCAAGCTTGGGATTTGCAAAGCAATGAAAACGCAAAACATGGCAGGATCTATGAAAAACAGAACAACAAGTAGTAAATAATTTATTCGGGGCACTTCTGCAACTCAAATCAAAAAACTCAGAACAGATGCCAGAAATCAAATTATATAGAGCATGCTATCAAAAATATTCAGACCAAAAATATGATCTGGTGATTTTTGGCGATGTTTCCGTCAAGCAGACATAATCTGTTTCTGGACAGCATGTCACAATTTTTGAACTTTCTTGCAATCGGAGGCTATAACTTGGCACAAAGCTTAAAAATAAAGATAAAATGATGTTGCTACAGTAGTAAAACACATCAAGACCATTAAAACAGAAAGTAAAAACAAATTGGGTTGCCTCCAACAAGCGCTTTCTTTTATGCCTTTGAGCTAGGCACAATGCAAGAAGATCAAGTGTTATCAACTCCAAAAGAATAACTTGCCCGTGTAACGGACTCATAAGGTAACTTAATCTTCTTTCTAGGGAAGTGTTACATTCCCTTTTTAAGAGCACATTATAATTTATCAATTCCCTCTTTCATGTCAATCATAGCACCAACGGTGCTGACAAAAGGACGTCCCAAAATAATTGGACATGAAGGATCACATTCAATGTCCATAATAAGAAAATCGACGGGCACATAATTATCATTGACAATAATAAGCACGTCATCAATTCTCCCTAAAGGTTTCTTTATGGAAAAATCAACGAGACGAACACCAAAAGAACATGGATCATAAGGTTTCCAATCAAGCATAACATACATTCTTTTGGGCATAACGGAGGCACTAGCTCCAACATCACACAAAGCAGAGCAAGAGATATTATTGAATTTAATTTTGACCATAGGATCCCAACCATCTTGTAGTTTTCTAGGGATAGAAGTCTCTAGCTTGAGCTGCTCCTCCCTAGCTTTGATAAGAGCATTGGTAATATGCTCAGTGAAGGCAATATTGAGTGTACTAGTTTGGGGGTCCTTAGCCATTCTTTGCAAAAAGGTGATGACTTCAGAAAGACTACAATTGTCAAAATCAAGGTTACTACCATTTATTAAAGTGATAGTGACGTCATCTAAGCTCATTCTTTTAGTAGTCTCTAGATTCATAGGACTTCTTTGTCCTATAGTTGAGGTATTAGCATCACTATTAATGGGTCCATTGGGACTAGGAGTGCGATGGGTCCTAAAAGTTTTGAGATCCTCAACAACTTGTATAGTAGCAACGGTAGTGTCTGTAGGAAGGCTCTTAGTTCTCTCTTCCTCTACCTTTTCTCTAGCCCATATCTCTTTAAGTTTCGCTAGAATTCTTACATTCTCATTAATTTGGACTTGGATAGCATTCATGGGTGTGGTGTTCCTTTCCTCAAGTGGGGAAGTTCTAATTTTAAGCATCTCTACATCATGAGCTATGTTGTCCGCCTTCAAAGAGAGACTATCTAATTTCTCTAGTTTCTCTTCTACACTCTTGTTGAAGGCTTTTTGAGAAGTGATAAAATCCTTAAGCATGCTCTCTAATTCATAAGTGGAGTTTTTTGTGCTAGGATAATTGTTGTTGTTCCCATAGTTGTTGGATGGGAACGGTCTAGGATTGCTACCAAAATTACTCCTATAAGCATTGTTGTTGAAGTTGTTCCTAGAAATAAAATTAACATTCGCTTGCTCTCTCTCTTGAGCAACCAAAGAATTTAAAGGAACATCATGAGGATCAATAGGAGATTTCTTAGTGAGTAGAGTCATAATCATGTCAACCTTATCATTAAGGGAGGAGATCTCCTCAATAGAGTTTACTTTCCTACCTGTTGGAGCTCTCTCGGTGTGCCATTGAGAATAATTTGTCATCATATCATCCAATAGCTTTGTGGAAGCACCAAGTGTAGTTGACATAAAGGTTCCTACCGCGGTCGAGTCTAACAGATTCCGCGAGGTAAAGTTCAATCCTGCATAGAAAGCTTGGATAACCATCCAAGTAGTAAAACCATGAGTAGGGCAATTATTAACAAGAGATTTCATACGTTCCCAAGCTTGAGCAACATGTTCATTATCCAATTGCCTAAAATTCATAATGTTACTCCTCAACTGGATAATCTTAGCATGCGGGTAATACTTCCCAATAAAATCATCGTTGCACTTATCCCAAGAATCTATGCTATTCCTAGGCAAAGATTGAAGCCACACTTTGGCTCCTCCTCTCAAGGAGAAAGGAAAAAAGCTTAAGTTTAACAATATCACCATCTACTTCTCTATATTTTTGCATATCACAGAGCTCAACAAAATTGTTCAAGTGCAAGGCAACATCATCTCCAGCACCGGAGAATTGATCTTTCATAACAAGGTTCAGTAAAGCAGGTTTAATCTCATAGGACGTGGCTCAAGTGGCAGGAGCAGCAATAGGAGTGCAGATAAAGTCATTGTTGTTGTGACTAGAGAAATCACACAACTTGGTGTTCTCAGTGGAACCCATAGCAACGACAAAAAGCAAGAGCAAAGCAACTAATTTTTTGTGGTTTTTGGTATAGGAATCTAAAGCAAAAACTAGAAAACAAACTAACAAGACTAAAAAGCAAAGGTAAAAGATGGTGTGCAACTCCCCTATCTTGAAGAGTGGAGTCCCCGGCAACGGCGCCAGAAATTCGCTTGATGACGAGATGATGTATATACTTCTCGCCCCTCGTTGGTTACCCCAAGTGGAAGGTGGAGATGTAGTCAGCAGCAAATTTCCCTCACACAGAGACTGTAAGGTTTATCGAACCAGGAGGACTCCTAGGCTCAACAAGTACGTGTCTTCCACCCTAGCGCTAGCAGAAGACGTGGACCTGCACACATAACAAATAACTTTGCTCCCAACGAGTACAAAGAGGTTGTCAATCTCTCCAGCCCTGAAGTTTGCAAAGGATCAAATCACAAGCGGGAAGGTAATAGTGATTGCAACGAAAAAGTAAATGAAAGCGGTAAATGATGGAGGTGTAAGCAATGATGGTGATATGGACCGGAGTCACATGATGTTCACTAGTGATGTCTCTCTCCCAAAAGACGATAAACAACTATGCTAGGGTAAACAAATCATAGTTGGGCAATTGAAAGAATTATGATCGCACCGCAATGCTAATTATGCTCCTTGATAGTTAGAGGTTCAATAGTAATGGCCAGCACGCCAAGAAAAGTAGACCGTTTATTCATCAGCATTTACTTACTAATCATCCACCTTGAGATATATATCCAGAACATCTCTCCGGTATTAAGTTGCGAGCCCCACCCAAAGTGTAAACTCAAAGCAACGGACAACTGCATTAACAAACTATGCGTAAGGTAAACAATCCTTACAACCGTGGTCACAAGCACCGTTGTTTTCTCCCTGGTGGCAACAAGCACATCCCCTAGTCTCATGTTTCTGTCACTCAAGCTAGACATCGAGGGGCCCGAACCCACAATCATGCATAACGCTCCCTTTTGGAGTTACGATCTACTACTTGGCCAAAGCAATAAAAAGAAATGGAGAACATGCAAGAATCACTAAGGAACATAATATAAAAGGATAATCAAATGTATAACTCATAACAATGTGAGCATAATCTCATAATCCATCGGATCCCAACAAACCGAGCATAGCAAAAGCAAGAGAATTACATAGATGCCTTGATCATGTAGGGCAGCTCACAAGGACCAACCATTGAATCACAAGATTGGAGAGGAGGCATCACATAGCTACTGGTCATGGACTCATGGTCCAAGGAGGACTACTCACGACACGTCCGGGAAGCGTCGATGGTGGTGGAGAAGCTCCCGGAGGCCAATCCTCCCTCCGGTAGGGAGCCATGTAGAGAGGTCTCCTGATGCTCCCGATCTTGGAAGCGCTGCGGCGGCGGAACGATGGAGAAATTCATGATTTCAGAAAGTCTGCGAGGGTTTATCACAGATCTCTAAATATAGGCCAAAGAAGGGCACCGGAGGAGGTGGGACCCACCCAGGCGACCTCCTGGCGCGGCCGAGGCCCTGGCCGCGCCAGCAGGCCGCCTGGGAGGCCCCTGGCCCCCCTCTAGCCCTCCTTCGGTGATCCCGAAGGTTCTGTTTCGCTAAATTTTTATATATTTTTCTGGATTTTTTCAGGCTTCGGAAAATTGGGTGAAAGCCCGTGCAAAATAGACATCAGCGGGCAAAAACTGGCACTCGGTGCACTGACTTAGTAGGATAGTACAAATATGTGTAAAATGATATAAAAATGTAGCAAAACATATAACAATGTCACCCAAAAGATCATGGAACAAGCAGAAATTCTGGATACATTTGGGACGTATCACTACTCAATAGTTCAATGTGTAGTTTTGCATGGCTTAAAACCGGAACTTCAAAGACGTTTTGAACGATATGGAGCATATGAGATGTTCGAGGAGTTGAAGTTTATCTTTCACAAGAATGCCCAGATCAAGAGGTATGAAACCTCTGATAAGTTCTATGCTTGCAAAATGGAGGAGAACGGGTTTGTGAGTGAACATGTGCTCCGAATGACTCGGTACTCTAACTGTCTGGCTGAGCTAGGAATTGTTGTCCCGCCAGAAGCAATCACTAACACAGTTCTTCAATCACTGCCACCTAGCTACAAAAGCTTTATGTTGAACTACAACATGCAAGGGATGAATAAATCACTCACCGAGCTGTTTGCGATGCTGAAAGTCGCTGAGTGAGAAATCCAGAAAGAACATCAAGTGTTGAGGGTCAACAAGACCACTAGTTTCAAGAAAAACAGCAAGGGCAAGAAGGGTAACTCCAAAAAGAGTGGCAAAGGTGTTTCCCCTCCCACGAAGAAACCTAAGGCTGGACCTAAGCCGGAAACCGTGTGTTATCATTACAAGGGGATGGTCACTAGAAGTAGAATTGCCCCCAAGTATGTGGCCGATAAGAAGGCGGACAACACCAAACAAGGTATATTTGATATACATGTTATTATGTGTACCTCACCAACTCTCGTTGTAGTGCGTGGGTATTTGATACCGGTTCGGTTGCTCACATTTGCAACTCAAAGCAGGAACTACGGATTAGACGAAGGTTGGCAAAGGACGAAGTGACGATGCGTGTCGGAAATGGTTCCAAGGTTGATGCGATCGCCGTCCGCACGCTCTCACTTCAATTACCGGCGGGATTAGTGGTGAACCTAAATAATTGTTATTTAGTGCCTACGTTAAGCATGAACATTATATTTGGATCTTGTTTATTGCGAGACGGTTACTCATTTAAGTCAGAGAATATTGGTTGTTCTATTTATATGAGTAATATCTTTTATGGTCATGCACCTAATGTGAGGGGTTTGTTCATGTTGAATCTTGATAGTGATGACACACATATCCATAACTTTGAGACCAAAAGATGTAGAGTTGATAATGATACCGCCACTTTCTTGTGGCACTACCACTTAGGTCATATTGGTATAAAATGCATGAGGAAACTCCATGATGATGGACTTCTTGAATCACCTGACGCATCTGAACCATGCCTCATGGGCAAGATGACTAAGACTCCGTTCTCCGAAACAATGTAGCGTGCAAGTAACTTGTTGGAGATCATACATACTGATGTGTGCGGACTAATGAGCATAGAGGCGCGCGGTGGTTCTCGTTATTTTCTCACCTTCACAAATGATATGACTAGATATGGTTATATTTACTTGATGAAGCACAAGTCTGAAACGTTTGAAAAGTTCAAGCAATTTCAGAGTGAAGTTGAAAATCATCATAACAAGAAGATCAAATTCCTACGATTTGATCGAGGAGGAGAATATCTCAGTTATGAGTTTGGCACTCACTTAAGACAATGTGGAATTGTTTCACAGTTGACACCTCCTGAAACACCACAGCGTAATGGTGGGTCCAAACATCGTAATCGTACTTTATTAGAGACAACGTAATGGTGCGTTCTATGATGTCTCTTACCGATTTGCCATTATCGTTTTGGGGTTATGCATTAGAGACAGCTGCATTCACTTTAAATAGGGCACCATCAAAATCCGTTGAGACGACGCCATATGAACTCTAGTTTGGCAAGACGCCAAAGTTGTCCTTTTTTAAAGTTTGGGGATGTGATGCTTATGTCAAAAAGCTTCAGCGTGAAAAGCTGGAACCCATAACGGAAAAGTGTTGGAAATATGCCCTAGAGGCAATGATAAATACTTATTATTATATTTCCTGTTTAAAGATAATCGTTTATTATCCATGCTATAATTGTATTGAATGAAAACATAGATACATGTGTGGATACATAGACACAACAATGTCCCTAGCAAGCTTCTAGTTAGCTAGCCAGTTGATCAATGATAGTCAAGGTTTTCTGACTATGTAAAAGTGTTGTCACTTGATAACTGGATCACATCATTAGGAGAGTCATGTGATGGACTAGACCCAAACTATGAACGTAGCATATTGATCGTGTCGTTTTATTGCTATCGTTTTCTACGTGTCAAGTATTTGTTCTTATGACCATGAGATCATATAACTCACTGGCACCGAAGGAATACCTTGTGTGCATCAAACATCACAACATAACTGGGTGACTATAAAGGTGCTCTACAGGTATCTCCGAAGGTGTCCGTTGAGTTAGTATGGATCAAGACTGGGATTTGTCACTCCGTGTGACGGAGATGTATCTCGGGGCCCACTCGGTAATACAACATCACACACAAGCCTTGCAAGCAATATGACTAATTGTAAGACACGTGATCTTGTATTACGCAACGAGTAAAGAGACTTGACGGTAACGAGATTGAAATAGGTATGCAGATACCGACGATCAAATCTCGGGCAAGTAACATACCGAAGGACAAAGGGAATGACATACGGGATTATATGAATCCTTGACACTGAGGTTCAACTGATAAGATCTTCGGAGAATATGTAGGATCCAATATGGGCATCCAGGTCCCGCTATTGGATATTGACCGAGGAGTGCCTCGGGGCATGTCTACATAGTTCTCGAACCCCCGGGGCATGCACACTTAAGGTTCGATGATGTTTTAGTATAGTTGAGTTATATGTTTGGTTACTGAATGTTGTTCGGAGTCCTGGATGAGATTACGGACGTCACGAGGGTTTCTAGAATGGTCCGGAAACGAAGATTGATATAGAGGATGGCTTCATTTGGTTACCGGAAGGTTTTCGGGCATTACCGGGAATGTACCGGGAGTGACGAATGGGTTCCGGAAGTTCACCGGGAGTGGGCAACCCACCCGGGGGGAGCCCAATGGCGCTAGGGGTGACGCACCAGCCCTTAGTGGGCTGGTGGGACAGCCCAAGAGGGCCTTGGCGCCAAGGAAAGAAAACCAAAGAAAAAGAAAAAAAAAAGAAAGGTACGAAGGAAGAGAAGGACTCCGCTTTCTAATCCTAATTGGAGTAGGATTGGAGTAGGACTCCTCCTCTCCCTTGGCCGGCGGACCCTTGAGGTCTTGGCCCTCAAAGAAAGCCTCCTCCCCCTCCCTCCTATATATAGTGGTGATTTAGGGCTGATTTGAGACAACTTTTGCCACGTGCAACTCAGATTTAGACACCATAGTTTTACCTCTAGATCATATTTTTGCGGAGCTCGGGCGGAGCTCTGCAGGAGTAGATCCTCACCACCACCGAAGCGCCATCACGCTGCCGGAGAACTCGTCTACTTCTCCGTCTTGCTTGCTGGATCAAGAAGGCTGAGATCATCATCGAGTTGTACGTGTGCGGAACACGGAGGCACCGTCCGTTCGGCACTAGATCGGAACGGATCGTGGGACGGATCACGGGACGGTTCGTGGGGCTGATCGAGGGACGTGAAGACGTTCCACTACATCAACCGCGTCTCTTAACGCTTCCTGATGTGCGATCTACAAGGGTACGTAGATCCAAATCTCCTATCGTAGATGGACATCACCATGATAGGTCTTCGTGTGCGTAGGAATTTTTTTGTTTCCCATGCAACGTTCCGCTACAAAAAGTGCATCTTCATAGGATACATAAAAGAGACAGTTGGGTGCACCTTCTATCTCAGATTCGAAGGCAAAGTGTTTGTCGCGAAAAATGGAGCTTTTCTTGAGAAAGAGTTTCTCTCGAAAGAATTGAGTGGGAGGAAGATAGAACTTGACGAGGTTATAGAACCTCAACTTCAACCAGAGAGTAGCGGAGCACAGAAAGATGTTTCTGTGGAACCTACAACAGTTGAAGAGGAAGCTAATGATGATGATCATGAAACTTCAGATCAAGTTGCTATCGGTCCTCGTAGGTCGACAAGGGCGCGTACTGCTCCCGAGTGGTATGGGAACCGTCTCTTATCAATCATGTTGTTAGATAACGATGAACCTACGAGCTATGGAGAAAAAATTGTGGGCCCGGATTCCAACAAATGGTTAGAGGCTATGAAATCCGAGATAGGATCCATGTATGAAAACAAAGTATGGACTTTGGAAGTATTACCTGAAGGGTGAAAGGATATTCAGAATAAATGGATATAAGAAGAAGACAGACGCAGACGGTAATATCACCGTCTATAAAGCTTGACTTGTGGCAAAGGGTTTTTCACAAGCTCAAGGAGTTGACTACGATGAGATTTTCCCACCCGTAGCGATGCTTAAGTCCGTCAGAATCATGTTAGCAATAGCTGCATTTTTCAATTATGAAATTTGGCATGATGTCAAAACAGCGTTCCTTAACGGTTTCCTTAAGGAAGAGTTGTATATGATGCAACCGAAAGGTTTTGTCGATCGAGAGAATGCTCACAAAGTATTCAAACTCCAACGATCCATTTATGGACTGGTGCAACCATCTTGGAGTTGGAATGAACGCTTTGATGAGGTAATCAAGGTGTTTGGGTTTATACAAGTTTATGGAGAAGCTTTTATTTACAAGAAAGTGAGTGGAAGCTCTATAGCGTTTCTAATATTATATGTGGGTGACATATTGCTGATTGGAAACGATATAGAACTTTTGGGAAGCGTAAAGGATTATTTGAATAAATGTTTTTCAAATGAAGGACCTGGGAGAAGTTGCTTACATATTGGGCATCAAGATTTATAGAGATAGATCAAGACGCTTGATAGGACTTTCAAAGAGCACATACCTTGATAAAGTTTTGATGAAGTTCAAAATGGAACAGTTCAAGAAAAGGTTCTTGCCTGTGTTACAAGTTATAAAGTTGAGTAAGACTCAATGCCTAGTCACTTCAGAAGATAGAGAAAAGATAAGGGTCGTCCCCTATGCTTTAGCCATATGGTCTATCATGTATGCAATGTTGTGCACAAGACCTGATGTCAGTCTTGTCATAAGTATGGCAGGAAGGTTTAAAAGTAATCCAGGAATGGAGAACTGGACATTGGTCAAGAATATTCTGAAGTACCTAAAAAGGACTAAGGAAATGTTTCTCGTTTATGGAGGTGACAAAGAGCTCGTCATAAAGGGTTACGTCGATGCAAGCTTTGGGATGAATCTAAGTCACAAACCGGATATGTATTTATTCTCAGCGGGGGTGCGGTAAGCTGGTGCAGTTCCAAGCAAAATGTGGTAGCTGATTCTACATGCGAAGCAGAGTACATAGCTGCCTCAGTGGTAGCTAAAGAAGGTGTCTGGATGAAGCTGTTCATGACAGTTCTTGGGGTTGTACCAAGTGCACTGGATCCAATGATTCTGTTCTGTGACAACACTGGTGCCATTGCTCTAGCCAAGGAACCAAGGTTTCACAAGAGGACTAGACACATAAAGTGACGCTTCAATTCCATCCGTGATTACATCAAGGAGGAGGACATAAATGTTTGCAAAGTGCACACGGATCTGAATGTTGCAGACCCGTTGACTAAACCTCTTCCACGAGCAAAACATGATCAACACGAGAACTATATGGGTGTTAGATCCGTTGCGTTGTAAATCACATAGTGATGTGAGCTAGATTATGGACTCTAGTGCAAGTGGGAGACTGTTGGAAATATGCCCTAGAGGCAATAATAAAATAGTTATTATTATATTTCCTTGTTCAAGATAATCGTTTATTATCCATGCTAGAATTGTATTGAATGGAAACTCAGATACATGTCTCGATACATAGACAATACATTGTCCCTTGTAAGCCTCTAGTTGACTAGCTCGTTGATCAAAGATGGTTAAGGTTTCCTAGCCATTGACAAGTGTTGTCACTTGATAACGGGATCACATCATTAGGAGAATGATGTGATGGACAAGACCCAAACTATGAACGTAGCATATAATCGTGTCATTGTATTGCTACTATTTTTCTACATGTCAAGTATATGTTCCTATGACCATAAGATCATGTAACTCACTGACACCGAAAGAATACCTTGTGTGTATCAAACATCGCAATGTAACTCGGTGACTATAAAGTTGCTCTACACGTATCTCTGAAGGGAAGAATACCTTATGTGTAACAATCGAGACTGGGATTTGACACTCCATATGACGGAGAGGTATCTCTAGGGCCCATTCGGTAATACAACATCAAAAGAAGCTTGCAAGCAATGTGACTAAGGAGTTAGTCACGAGATCTTGTATTACGGAACGAGTAAATAGACTTGCCGGTAACGTGATTGAACTAGGTATGGAGATACCGACGATCGAATCTCCGGCAAGTAACATACTGATGGACAAAGGGAACAACATACGGGATTAACTGAATCCTTGACATAGAGGTTCAACCGATAAAGATCTTCCTAGAATATGTGGGAACGGTATGGGAATCCATGTCCCGCTATTGGTTATTGACCGGAGAGTGTCTCGGTCATTCTACATAGTTTTCGAACCCCCGGGGTCTGCACACTTAAGGTTCGGTGACGTTTCGGTATTATTGAGTAATGTATCTTGGTGACCGAAGGTTGTTCGGAGTCTCGGATGAGATCACAGACGTCACGAGGAGCTCCGAAATGGTCCGAAGGTAAAGATTTATATATAGGAAAGTGGTATTTGGGTTCCCAAATAGTTTCGAGGATTTCCGGTATTGTACCGGGAGTGCCGAAAGGGTTCCGGGGGTCCACCGGTAGGGACCCACCCACCACAGGGGGGGACATGGCATAGGAGGTGGCGCACCAGCCCATGGTGGGCTTGGGCAACCGACCCCAAGAGCCCCATGCGCCAAGCCTAGGTGGAGGAGGTGGAGAGGACTCCTCCCAAGGGTTTCCACCTCCCTTGTGGGAGGTGGACTTTCCCCCTTGGTTCGGCCGAACCTCTCCTCCTTGGAGGAGGGGCCAAGGCAGCCCACCAACCCCTTCCTCCTATATATAGTGGAGGTTTTATGGGGCAGCCACCACCTGAAAAGCCACGTGGTGCCCCATCCTCCATAGATCGTCTCCTTCGTCTAGATTAGTTCGTTAGAGCTCGGCGAAGCCGTGACCGATTAGTTCACCACTACCGCCACCACGTCGTCGTGCTGCCAGAGAACTCATCTACCTCTCTGTCACCTCTTGCTAGATCAAGAAGGCGGAGATCGTCATCGAGTTGTACGTGTGCTGAACGAGGAGGTGCCATTCGTTTGGCGCTAGATCATGATTGTATCGCGGGATGGCTTGAGATTTGGATCGTGAAGACGTTCGACTACATCAACCGCGTTCCTTAACGCTTCTCGCTTAGCGATCTACAAGGATATGTGGATCTAATCTCTCCTCTCGTAGATGGTCATCACCATGTATAGATCTTGTATGTGCATAGAATTTTTTTTTGTTTCCCCATGAACATTCCCTAATAGCCAGGTCCGTTAGAAACAGCCGAATCAACAATTTTCAGCGAGCCAGGCTAGGGTGGGCCAACTCGAGCACACATGGGTGGGTGAGGTTGCACAAGAGGAGCGAGTAGTATACACACTATAAGTTGCTTCTTCTTCTACCTCCACTAATCTTCTTCTCTAATCCCCTTTCTTCCATCCCTTCTAATCTACACAACGGTTGTTCGATTCGAGATAAGCCTTACACAAAAAAGATGCACATCGACATTATGGTTCCATTTTTGCGATTAGTTTGAAGTTCCGTTGACGTAAATGTTCAAGTTTGCATTCATGCTCGGAGCTATTTTGGGCGAATTTTGTCACATTCGTTGTGTACAGTCGACCGTTTAAAATTTCCTTTGACTGATAGCTTCATCATGCAGTTCCACATGAGATTTGTGTTTTAAGTTTTCTATTTTGACAATCTTACTACACTAAAGACGCAATTACGCGCACACTGTATTTCTTCTCCTGTGTCCTCGACGAGCTCGTGGCCTTATATCGCAACGCCATTCACACGCTGGGTGCGTATAGCATGGTTGGAGTTGTTGTGGAGGTCCTTGAGCTCGAGGCAGGGACTGCCGTCACGATGGCTGCATCAAGGGAGGCCATGGGGCGAGTCGGATGGCGCTCCCTGGATTCTCGAGGTTGTTGTTGACGCCATTGTCACGTTTGAGACCAGCTGCTTCAAAGTCTTCTAGCGAGCCCGACCCCCTAACTCTGGTCTTCCTTCATGCTTGTCTTGTTTGGAAAAGAACATAGCTTGGTGGCCGGCCTATTTCCGGGATCATCTTGATCCGATCAAGAGCTCAAGGTCAGGCCAAGGAGAATGGAATTTGTGTTGCGAGGTGGCTGTGGTCGCCATCGACACCTTTGTCCCGGAGCGTGGCATCGAGGAGGCCACCGGGGCCGCCACGATCGTGGGATCCTTGGAGCCGCAACCGAGCGTGAACTCGTCACCGCCGAACTGCTTCGGCGCCACCAATGTAGAGTGTGATCGCCATGGCACTATGCAACTTTGTGTGTTATGGATAGTTGTTAAGTCTTAGTCACATCCTGTGGAAGCAACCAAACAACATGCACTAGTATGAGCACAGACAATGCAAGCAACCAAGCATAGTGCGTAGAGACGTTGCTACCATACATGGAGAAACGATGCGTGCAACCAATCAACATGTAAATGTTGGTTTTTTGCATGCATATACTCAGTGTGACCCATGCAAATAGGCAAAAAACATTGTAGGTAACCAAACGTACCCTACGAAGTTGTGAGAGTTGATCATTGCTTGTGTGATCATGCATAACATGATCATATAGGATTAGTGTCCAGATGAAATCTACGATGGTTCAATATCAGGGTGACAATATTGTGCGTGAGCTTAGAGGAGAGGCAATGTTCGTTCAGTTCATTGATTTTCATCATCAAATGCGTGATTGAAAAACTCAAATTTAATTGCAAGATTATTTAGTTGAACGTATGTGGGTTCATGTTGCCAACAAATAGATTATCGGCTATTTGTTTGGATTGTAAACTATGAGATATTTATTTGATTGTGAAACTATGTATCGACTATTTTATTTGGCTTGTAAACTATGAGATATTTATTTCTTTATAGAACGTGAAGATTTTTCAAAATTTCGGAACATTTACTGAAAACACAATATATATTAAAATTTCAATACATTTTATGAAAACATGAACATCTTTTGAATTGGTGACCAAATATTGAGAACATGAACAAATTTTGAAATCCAGAACATCTTTTGGAAACAAGATTGTTTTTAATTGGTGAACAGAAGTTGAAACAAGGACAAATTTTGAAATCCACAACAGAATCCTGACCTTGACAACAATTTCAATATCCAAACAACATCGAATATTCGAACATCTTTTGTACAAATGAACCGAAAATGGAGAACAGGAACATTTTTCTAAAACTTTGAACATTTTTCTATAGAACACAAACATTTTTAAATGCAATTTTTTAAACTCGAACATTTAAGAAAATCGAGCAAGTTTCAGAATAATGAACAAATTTTGAAACGAATGTTTTGAACCATTGAACAACTTTCTAAACTTTACAATTAAATAAAAATAAATAAAGTAATAAAAAACAGAAACAGAAAATTAGTAATAATAAATGTAATATAACCTGTTTAGGGATCTTTTAGAATGTTTCCTAAAGCAGTACAAGCCGGCTGGATACCTCTATAAAGTTCCCAAAACTTGAACTTTTTTTTAGGGGGCCCAAAAATGAACTGCCCCAGCTATGCGCGAACTGGATCACATGGGCTGGTCCAATGGATCACACGCGTGTGCGTTTCGTGGACCATTTGAAGCAGTAGCTTTAAATATCATTTTGTTGTGGGACCTCCTATGTGCCGCTCGCTGCGGCAACTGCCGAGCGGACGCACAGGGGGTCGCCCCGAATGGGCTGGCCCAAGTTAGCGACCAGCAGCAAATTTAGAGACCACAATAAATTTTAGTGACCAGCAGTTGAAAAATCCAAAAAATTTCAGTACAATTATAAGAATAATTTTAAAATTCTATAACATTTTTTTAAATTTCGTAACATTTTCTTAAATTCCGAAACATTTTTCTAAATCCGGAACGATTTTTCTAATTCTGGAACACCTTTTAAAATTCCTGAACATTTTTTAAATTCTGGTACATTTGTTCAAATTTATAACATTTTTCAAATTCCGAAACATTTTCCGAATTTCAGAACATTTTTCAAATTTCGGAACTTTTTTTCAAATTTTGGAACAATTTTATTGAAAAAAAAGAAACATTTTAATAAAAACATGAGCACATTTTTAAAATTTCGGAACATTTTTTGAAATTCCGGAATATTTTTTCAAATCCGGAACATTTTTTCCCAATTCCTGAACATGTTTTTTAAATTCTTGAACATTTTTCAAATTCTGGAACTTTTTTCAAATTCCGAAACATTTTTTCAAATTTCAAAACATTTTTTTTAAATCCAGAACATTTCAAAACAGGAACAAAAAAAGAAAAAAACCAATTCAAGGAATCTTCTAGAAAGTTTCCAAAACCGGAAAAATGGCTGAAAACCTCTAGAAGGTTCTCAAAACCGGAGGTGTTGGCATGAAAATGGACTGGTCCATTCCCCAACACTAGCTGGGTGCCCGTGTGCGAAGCCTCGACACGGCGACGTAGAGAGCGTCAAAGAGGGTTATCCTTTTGTTGTCATGTCGTTGTCTTGTCTTGAGAGGGCGGGCCTCGAGGACGTGGACTATTTGAGCTCGAGCTCAAATACACCGGCATGACAGTACAATAAAAAAACATTTTGAAAATTCTGATTCTTTTATGTGATGAACTTTGACAAAAAAAATTAAGTGCTTGCAAAATTTTATCATGAGATACAAAAACAATAGAAATGATCCTTTGAAAATGCTACTTTCGAAAGCATGTTGAAACATTGATTGTTATTTGTTCCCACGCCTTACATAAATGTGATTTTATGATGAAAATTTACAAGAACTTATAACATTTATCAAAGTTTGTCACAAAAAGAAAATCACATTTTTTGTTTTTTTTTATTTTTACTTTTCATGTAGATGCATTTGAGCTCAAGCTAAAAGGGTATTTTCGGGCCTCGACGCGTTTTGTTGCCGTGGCCTTCCTTTTTGTTTTCGCTGCCATGCCGGCGTTTCCATTGACTGGACGCAGGTTAGTCGCTCACATCGACAATGTCCATTTGAGTCCTGCATGATTTGTGTATTTTATTGGATAATGGTAGAAAATTAAATCTTTTGATGACCTTGTCTCAGCAGGAATGAGTCGTAACCGCCGATGTATTTTGTCAAGCCTAAACCTTAACTATTTTAAAGCGCCTATTCACCCCCCCCCTCTAGGCGACATCCACGTCCTTTTCAATTGGTATCAGAGCTAGGTCTCTCTTTATCAGGTTTAACCACCTAGAGAGTAAGGATGTTGACTAGGGGTTTAGGATTCACTGACACTCTTAGTTTCGATGGCACAAATTTTGATGATTGGGTAATTCGCATGCTTAATCACTTTAGGGTCATGGACCCAAATTTAGAGCGAATTGTAGATATGGGGTTTTCTCCTCCAAAGGATTCTCAAAGTATATCTTTAGAGGATGAGAAAAACTCTTATCTCAATGCTCAAGCTTCTAATGTGCTTTTTGATGCTTTGAGCAATGTAGTTATATTTCAACTCATGCCATTCCGGGATGCTCATGAGTTGTGGACAAAGCTTCAAGACAAATATGGTGTGTCCAAGATTTGCAGGGATGATTGTTCTCCCTCCACCTTCGGTCGTGTGGTCTTCTCAACTTCATCTACTTCACCTACATGTGGATTGCCACAAGGTAATGATATGGTGAGTAGTGGTGACCATTGCAATAATGGAAGTGGGTTTATTGTTGATGATCCCTCATCACTATATTATTGCAATGCTTCATCTTTGGGCGTTAACACTTCGAGCACTCTAAATGTTTCACATGCTTGTGTTGATAGTCCGTGCATATCATGTAAAAACTGCCTGTCTAAATCTCATGATGATATGCCTCCTATATCTTGTTGCCATGATAAAAATGTATATATTTCCTCGAGTTGTTGTGCTAACAATGTAGAGGAAATTCATCACTCCATGGAACAAGATGTGGCCTTGAATGATGCTTCAAGGGATCCTACATCATCATCTATTGTGACTCACTTTTGCCTTATGGCTAAGGCTTCAAAGGTATCTCCTACTTTGAATTCCAATATATCTCATGATGATGATGTTGATGATAATGGGGATGAGGATAATAATAAAGAGAGTGATAATATTGCATCCTTCAAAATTAAGGGTGAAATGATTTTTAAATCTCTTTATAAGAATAAACTTGCTTGTTCCAACTTCTTGGAAATCATGTCTATTGCCACTAAGGGCAAGAAATACATTGAGGAGTTGGAAGCTCATCTTGAGGAGCATGAGGCCACCATTGAGACAATGCAAGGTCATGAGCGTGATTACGCTAATGAGATCGCAGAGCTATCTCAAGCTCTTGATAATGAACAAACCACCAAGGAATCTCTTGAGGAAACCTTTGCTCTAGAATTATCTAGATTAAAGGGATCCTATGATAGAGCTCTCGTGGTGGGTAATGATTTTCGAACTAAAAATGATAAGCTTCAAGTTGCACATGCTAAACTCCTTGAGGACTATGAGCACCTCGGAAATTGCTCAAGGGCTATTAAGATCTCGCTCATCGAACTCACCGAGTCTCATGCTCAACTTAAAGCTTCATATGCTAAAGAGCTTGCCAAGGTGCCTTCTCCTCTTATTGCTATTAATGATGCTTGTGCTACTAACTCTACTTCTTGTGAAGCATCCATTTTAAAGGAGAATGTTGAGCTAAGGGCTCAACTTGAGTTGCTATCTAGCAATTATGGGAAATTGGAAGAAAGCCATGTAATACTCACAAGCTCTCATGATGATCTTCTAGCATCCCATAATGTGCTAAAATTAGCTCATGAGGCTATTACTACCAAGGTAACATCGAGTGAGCCTCATGTGGACATTAGCACTACTTCTAGTCAAAAAGCTATATTGCCATGTGCTAGTCCTTGTAATTCATCTACTCATAATGTTGCTACATCTTGTGATGAATTACTTTCCATGCCTTGTTGCTCTAACAATGAAGCTTATACTTCCTCTAGTACTTGTGTTGATACTAACCATGTAGAGGAAATCAAAGAGCTCAAGGCCCAAGTCACTTCCTTGAAGAAAGACTTGGAAAAGAGTCATGAAGGTATGTCCACACTCAACAATGTCTTGTGTGGACAAAAATCCCCGAATGATAAAAATGGACTTGGATTCAACTCCAACAAGAAGAAGAAGTCCAAAAGCTTCAAGAAGAAGGGCCAAGAACAAGTCAAGAATTTGGCCAAGATTATTTGCTTCAAGTGCAAAATTGAAGGGCACCATGTTAGATCTTGCCCACTAAAGAAGAAGCCCCAAAGTCACAAGCAACAAGGGAAGAGGCCACAAGTGCACTCACATACTCAACTACAAGTTTAAGAAAGGCCCCTTCCCAAGAAGACCCAATCCAACACTCCTCATGTTGAGAAATCAATAGGGAAGAAATTAAAGGGTAGATGTTGCTACTTATGTCGTCAGAAGGGTCACTTCGCTTCTTCTTGCACGAGAGGTAATTTATCCAACCCAATCATTATTGATGATATCTATTCTCTTGGAAAGGATAAGGTTGGCAATGTGTTTGCCAAGTTTGTTGGTACTCAAAGTGGTGTCAAGAAAAGTACCATTTGGGTTGCCAAGCCTATTGTGGCTAACCTCTTAGGACCCAACGTGGTTGGGGACCAACAAGCTCAAACTTGATCAATAGGTGAACATGGAGGACATTAGAGACTTGGATACATAATGAAGAATTAAGGGGTCTTCATCATTCATATTTTCTCAAGCCAAGTCATTTGGATTATCGAGTTTCTATCTTATATCCAATGTGCCTCCTTACGGTAACTTGTACTTAAACTATTTACATTGTTAGTTGTTTGCCCCTTTGCATGTTGTGGTTTTGTACCTTGCATGTGTTTGTACATGTTATGCTTCCAACTTGCTTATGTTAAATAACCAAGTATGTGTATGTTGGTTTGCTTATCATGTACATGTGAGTCTTGTATTGAGCCTTGTTGCATCTTGTTTGTATCTTTGATTGGCTCTTGTGAGAGATTAATGGATTATTTCACTATGGGGGGGTGATGTGCTTTGCACACCTCACGATCCTATAAATGTGTATACACGGGGAATACCACTTAGTATTGATATTTCAACATTATCTAGTTTCTATGTGGTATGTCTTACTCATGAGAAATTCAAATTCTAAATGGTCCATTAATTATCTCTTGTTGGTTTTTCGTTTGCCACTTGTTAATATTGTTGGGTTATCACATTATGGGGGAGTAATATGCTATGTGCATATTACAAGCCTAGAGAATGTGTACATTTGAGGTATTGCCACTTAGTGTTGATTTTGGAAATTATCTTGTTCCTAGGTGGCATGTTTGCTCTACAAGTGTCATTTGCTTGCGTTTTATGGGTAAAGATGATCTTGGATATATTTGCGATCTACCAAT
This sequence comes from Hordeum vulgare subsp. vulgare, assembly GCF_904849725.1. Lineage (NCBI taxonomy): Eukaryota > Viridiplantae > Streptophyta > Magnoliopsida > Poales > Poaceae > Hordeum > Hordeum vulgare. Next base: position 517,557,831 of record NC_058523.1, read on the forward strand.
GAGTATCATTTCCAAAATACTCATTGTCCTTGACAATTGGTATTCCCATCATGTGGTAGGAATTGCTAATCGTCTTTACATTGGATCTTGTGTTTCGTTTGTCTTCCTTGCCTCTTGTGGATCTATTTTAACTTGTCTAGTGTTTTTATAAATATAGACAAAGTGATGATCCCATCTTGTGCATTTTGTATTTAAATGCAAATTCTATATAATGCACAACCCTTGGGGGAGCTATCCTATTTTATTTAGAACACTCTCTTTATACGCCCATCATAAAATCTTTTGATCCCCATCAAGTGTATGTTGATGGGAGGCAAGTCTTGATCTTTATGATGCTTTGTGCCATCATGAAAATTAGTCGAGGGTTTGGTTTGTTGGAACCTAGCTCTCTTTTGGAAACTAGATACCTCGTGTTTGTTTTCCTTCAATTGGTATCTTGTTTCCTTTTTATTTGGCATATGTCAATGGATATCTCATGCCTTGTTGAATATTTTAATTGATATCCCTCAAGTGATAGTTTTTCATTTGCTATCTTATTATCACTTGATACCTTGTCTTTTGGTATATTATCAACTATATGTTGATTGGATTCTTGAAAGCCTTGAGCATGCATATTTACTATATGTATTTCCTTTGGCATGCTTTCTTTCTTTGACCCAATATATAGGGGAAACTTCACCTTGTCATAAAATGGCTAACGTGTGCATGAAATTCAAATTCATATCTGTATGCACATTTGTATGTGGAGTTTGTCCTATGTATTGTCGGTTTTTCTAACTCTTTGGTCCCAATGAGTTTGGGCACCATTTTGTTTGTTTTGTTGTTCCAGGAACAATTGGAGATGCATTGGATGCTCGGCTCACCTATAAGGAAGGTTTTGAGACCATGTGATTATTGGAGCCAAGTTAGGATGATCAAAGAACAACTATCTACTACATCAATCCAATGTTGTCTCGGTAACAAGTATCTACTTCATGCATTCTTTTCTTGCAAAGGCGCCCCTGTCTTTTCTTTGCAGGGTGCATCATGGCATGAATCTCTTGATTCGTTCTTGTAGTACTTGTTTCCTCTCTCAAAGCATCCTAACGATGATGTCTTATTACTAGTTGGGATGTCTTTGATGTTCGTATGTTGGAAGTTCATATTGTACAATAAGAAAATATTAGGCCATGTGCTATGATTCCAAGCAAAAGAACTTATTGATATGTTTATGACTTCCTTTTGGATATCTACTTTGTTCCTTCTTGTAACCATTTCGTGTGTACATTCTTCTTTGTGGATATATATCATCATGATTGTCTTCTACTTAGAATCTTTTACACATGAGAGAAGTTACATCTCTAATTGATATCCTCTTTTCTTTTACGTCCACCATTGCATTTCCTCTTTCAGTTTTTGGTGGCTTCGTGAAAGGATTTGTCTTGAGTGCGTATCTTATTTTCCTACATCTTGATGCACTCTTTGGCCGTGAAGATTATTTTTCCTCATGCCTGTCTTGATGAGGGTTTTGCCATTTCGATTGGTATCCCTCCTCTCTTGACAAGGTTATTATTTCCTATCTTCACCATGGGTTGTCACAAGCGTTAGTTCTTATTTTGTTTATTAGTAAGCTTGTGAACCCATTTTCTAGTATGTGTGTGTGGGAATGATATGTCTTGCACTTTGTGTCTCATTTCATCAAGACTATGTTGATGAGTAATGTTCATCCTTATCTTAGTCTTCTCAAGTGCCTTGCCATGACTCACACACATTATTTTGGTTGAGCCTAATCTTAAAGTTGCTTCTTTTACATGTTGCTCAACCACTTGTTTTGTGCAAGAGATTTGCTTATTGTCTCATCTTTCTTCTTGCACCCGTTGTGTGGTTTTATTAATTTTGGGGGAGCAACGATCCTATTTTGTGCACTTGTATCATATACAAAAATCTCTTATTAGTGCACAAATCATGGGGAGCTTCTCTAGTTTTGATAAAACACTCCGTTTCTTTTATCATAATATCTTTTATTCATGTGGTTCGAAGGACCATATGATTGTTTGTTCCATCCGGTATCTTTTGATTGCTTGCCTCTATTTTGGTATGTCCTTGTGGCATACGATTCCTTTATTTGCAATCTTTGGGTCCTCAATATAGTTTGTTTTCCTCCAACTACTTATCATTGTATTTGTGTATTTCTTTGCACTCATTTGCTCAGAAGTACACACTTTTTGGAGGACCACCAAATATATTGTCTTTCTAAAATTTTCGTCCATTTTGGCAATCGATGCCAATGGGGGAGAAGTTTAGAGAGTTTAGTTTACTTTGGATATGTTTAGAGGGGTTTGCTTTTATTGCGTAAGCATTTACATCTTGCACGCATGCATTATTGTTTTGTATGTGTGCGGTTGGTTATGCTTATTTCCTTATATAAACTCTCTTGAAGTAGTTGTCATCAATTACCAAAATGGGGGAGATTGTTGGAGCATATATCTCCATATGTGGTTTTGGTACTTGATGACAATTCCTATGGACTAATGGTTGCCTTAAGTTACATTTATAGGATTTGTCCATAGGCACTTCTTGAAGTCCATCTGTTGGGTTCAAGGAGTTTATATGATGACCAAGATGGTATTCAAGGTATTATCCAAAGAATGGTCATAGAGACACATGGTTGATCAAGATCTCAGACAAAGAGTAAATCAAGATGATCAACACACAAAGCGTACAAGATGTACCGAGAGGGATCAAGTGATCCCATGGTATGGATTTGTCCATAGGCACTTCTTGAAGTCCATCTGTTGGGTTCAAGGAGTTTATATGATGACCAAGATGGTATTCAAGGTATTATCCAAAGAATGGTCATAGAGACACATGGTTGATCAAGATCTCAGACAAAGAGTAAATCAAGATGATCAACACACAAAGCGTACAAGATGTACCGAGAGGGATCAAGTGATCCCATGGTATGGTAAGCATTGTCCATTACGTGTTTGTGTACTAACCCATAGTCTTCGTGAGAGTTCTATGTGGGGGTTAGGTGTGTTTACATGGGCTTGCGTTAAAGGGAAGATCTCATACAACCCATGGAGTATGACGTCAAGTTGTGATCATCATCAATGGTTGATCAAGATCTCAGACAAAGAGTAAATCAAGATAATCAACACACAAAGCGTACAAGATGTACCGAGAGGGATCAAGTGATCCCATGGTATGGTAAGCATTGTCCATTACGTGTTTGTGTACTAACCCATGGTCTTCGTGAGAGTTCTATGTAGGGGTTAGGTGTGTTTCCATGGGCTTGCGTCAAAGGGAAGATCTCATACAACCCATGGAGTATGACGTCAAGTTGTGATCGTCATCAAGATTGCGATGTGCAAGTTCAAGTGGATCAGCACGAAGATAGCATGCTTGAAGCTTGCCGTCCATTGTGGTGGCAATGGACTTGTGAAGATATGCTGAAGAGTGGCTCACCCATAGTGATTATGGGGGAGCAATCAACTAGTCTCATCAAGCCAACACAATCAAGAAAGGTGGTCCTTCTTGAGGAAGCCAAGATCATCATCATCTAGCTCAAGAGGACGAGGTGCAAGGTATAGGTTTGCCCTTGATAGGTTTCCTGGTTAGGATAGATTGTTGTTCTATCAAGGGGGGCTCTCAAGTGAGTAGCTTGATCGTATCGTTCGTTGAGAGCTCAAACCATTTGCATCCTTGCATCATACTTCTTGGTTCTTGTTTGGTGTTTCTCTTTGTGAGTTTTAGAGCTTATGGTCATCTTCGTGACAAGCTCGAGTTCATCGAAAACGGAGTCCATATGCATCTACTATGATGTTTTCGATGTTGGAGTTTTTGCCGGTTATTCATTCATAGAGATCTCACATCTCTATATCTTTGGCATTTTCATAACCGCATGGTCTTAAGATTTCCAACAAGCTGTTTGGATAGCTCTTGTCGTCCTGAATCCAACAAGCTTGGGTTTGCTCGATTCGGAGCTCGTATGCGAAAGTTATGGTTGTTTCAGTGGCGAGCGGTAGTACCACTGGACCTAGCGGTAGTACCGCTGGACCTAGCGGTAGTACCGCTAGAGTTGGCGGTAGTACCGCTGGCTCGCGGTAGTACCGCCCCTGGTCAGCGGTAGTACCGCTCCAGAAGCTTAGTACCGCCTTCCTAGCGGTTGTTCGTGGACGCACCTTTTTGCGAAGACTTTCTTGGCGGTGGTAGTGCCTTTGCACTACCAGGGGCCCAGCGGTAGTACCGCTAGAGTGCCAGCGGTAGTACCGCTAGAGTGCCAGCGGTAGTACCGCTAGAGTGCCAGCGGTAGTACCGCTGCAGCCAGCGATAGTACCGCTAGCTGGCGGTAGTACCGCTGGAGTGCCAGCGGTAGTACCGCTGCAGCCAACGGTAGTACCGCTGGAGCTCGGGCAGAGAGTGGGGGTAACGGTCTGATTCTTTCCCTCACTATATAAAGGGGGTCTTCTTCCCCCTTGGCCTCATCCATCCGTTGAGCTCTTGTTCTACCTCCATTGTTGACATTCTTAGAGCTTGATTACTCTCTATCCCTCCAATGATTCTTGCTTGTTCTTGAGGGAAAAGAGAGAGGAGATCTAGATCCACATCTCCAACAATAACTTTCTCCTCTATGTCAGGGGAACCCCTTGGATCTTGATCTTGGAGTTCTTTGTGAGCTCCTTGTTCTTCCTCTCATATTTCTCCATAGCTTTTGTTGTTGTGGAGGGATTTGAGTGCGAGGGACTTGACCACTTCGTGTGTTCTTGCCATTGCATTAGTTGCATCGGTTTGAGTTCTCCACGGTGATACGTGGAAGTGAGAAGTTGAGAAGCTTACTACCTTTGGTACTTAGTACCCTTGATATTGTTCTTCGTGGATGCTTTGGCGTCCTAGAAGCTTGGTGGTGTCTCGGAGCTCAATCATTGTGGTGTGAAGCTCCTGGAAGTGTCGGGGTCTCCAATTAGGTTGTGGAGATTGCCCCGAGCAATTTGTACGGGTACCGGTAACCGCCCCCAAGGGTTGCCACGTGTACGGGTTCGGTGAACGCCCCCAAGGGTTGCCATTTGTACGGGTTCGGTGACCGCCCTCAAGGTCCCTTAGTGGAATCACGACATCTTGCATTGTGCGAGGGTGTGAGGAGATTACGGTGGCCTTAGTGGCATCTTGGGGAGCATTGTGCCTCCACACCGCTCTAACGGAGATTAGCATCCGCAAGGGTGTGAACTTCGGGATACATCATCGTCTCCCTATGGCTCGGTTATCTCTTACCCGAACCCTTTACTTATGCACTTTACTTTGTGATAGACATATTGTTTATTGTAATATATCTTGCTATCACTTAGTTGTTTATCTTGCTTAGCATAAGTTGTTCGTGCACATAGGTGAGCCTAGTTGTTTGTAGGTTTTGTGCTTAACATATTAAACGTTAGTTTTATTCCGCATTTGTTCAAGCCTAAACCTTAACTATTTTAAAGCGCCTATTCACCCCCCCCCCTCTAGGCGACATCCACGTCCTTTTCACCTGTAGAGCATCTTTATAGTCACCCAGTTACGTTGCGACATTTGATACACACAAAGCATTCCTCCGGTGTCAGTGAGTTATATGATCTCATGGTCATAGGAATAAATACTTGACACGCAGAAAACAGTAGCAACAAAATGACACGACCAACATGCTACGTCTATTAGTTTGGGTCTAGTCCATCACGTGATTCTCCTAATGACGTGATCCAGTTATCAAGCAACAACACCTTGTTCATAATCAGAAGACACTGACTATCTTTGATCAACTGGCTAGCCAACTAGAGGCTTGCTAGGGACGGTGTTTTGTCTATGTATCCACACATGTAAATGAGTCTTCATTCAATACAATTATAGCATGGATAATAAACGATTATCTTGATACAGGAATTATACTAATAACTATATTTATTATTGCCTCTAGGGCATAATTCCAACAGCGGCAACGCACGGGTCGGGGGCGATGGCGGGAAGACCTCGGCGTGGCGACGTAGACCGCGTGCCACAACGCTACGGCCCGAAGGAGCGACACAGCGGTGGTGCGAGGGTCGGTGCAGCCACGGGGACGACCTTGCACTACAGCCTGAAGGGGCGTTGTAGCAGCGGCTCGCGGGTCGGGGCAACCGCGGGGAGAACCACTGGGAGGCGGCGCTGCGGCCCAACGGGGCAATGCAGCAGCCCGTTGCTCGAGTGGTGGAGGGGCGCGCTCTACTCGGGACAACCTTCACATGACCTACGGAGGCGCATGCAACCGATTGATCAGGTCAGTCGAACGGCGCGGATGGAGTCGATCGCGGCGGACGAGTGATCAATTCGATCGCACGTGAGGTCGGGGGCGTTGCTCGATGATGGTGACGGCGTCGTGGACGATGATGCGGGGTGGCCGAGCAGACCAAGGCGTCGACGGACAACGGGGAACGGCATTCCAGAGGAGGCCGACGATGGGTCGGGGAGCCCGAGGCAGCCGGTAAGCCAAGGCAGCCGAGAGGCCCGACGCAGCGGCAAGCCCGGCAACCGGCGAAGGGGCCGGCATCCGACGCAGCAGGCAGGCCTAGGGAAGTCGACGTTCCCGAGGCGGCCGACGAGTGACGACGAAGACGGAAGGTGGGTGATGCACGCATCCTGTTGAGCGGGGACGGTGACGACGGCGTAAAGTGACGGGTGGGCAGATGCGTAGACGACGACCATGACGGGCCACCGCGTCGCGCAAGGCCGCGGAGTCGAAGCAGAGGACGGCTGGTCGCGCCTAGGTCGGAGTAGAGGCGCGCATGTGTCGACGGCGGGCGACAGGCGACGCAACCGGATCTTAAATCGGAAACCATAAAGGAAGAACGCCGATCAAGAGACCAGATGAAGAGATCGGGAAAAAGACTCTTCGGGGCAGCCGGTCAACAAAACCGACGAACGAACCCTAGGTACATGCGGCGTGGTCCCCGACGACGGTATGGAGGCTGACCGCCCCGGGGGCGACGCGTGGTGCGGAAACGGCTCGCGGCGGCTAGGTCTAGAAACTTGAACAAAAATAGAGGAATTGATGAAATAATTGTTGTATTGCTTAAGCGTCATTGGCATATATATAGAAAGTATAATGATCAATTTGGAATATAGGACAAATTCTAATCTATCTCATATTTTTTAATAATCAATACAATTAACAGGGCCGAAGGTAATAAGGGGGTGTTTGTTTTCGGGGACTTTTTGATGTAGGGACTAAAAAAAGTCCCTTTTAGTCCCATGTTAAACAAATAGGAGGGACTTTTAGGGACTAAAAAGGGTATTTGGGAATAGATGAAGAAGTCCTTATGGGAGGGTCTTTTTGGGACTTTTTCCAACAATGCCCCTACTTTTAGCATGTCATTTAATAACTTCTACTCCCTCCGTTCGTAAATATAAGTCTTTTAAGAGATTTTATTAGGTGTCTACATACAGAACAAAATGAGTGAATCTATACACTAAAATATGTCTATATACATCTATATCTAGTTCACCGGTGAAACCTTTAGAAAGACTTATATTTAGGAACGGAGGGAGTAATACATTAGTAGAGGTAACATGATCTTTTTGTATGTCATTTAATAACATTTAATCTCTGTTTAGTCCATGAAAACAAACGGATAGAAACTAGAGACTTTTTAGTTAAGACTTAAAAAAAGTTTTAAGACTTGTGAAACAAACAGGACCTAAGCTTCGGTTCAGTTCGTTTACCGTCACCATTCAGCTCGTGATTCGTTGCTCCGTGTAATCACATTTGACGATGAACCGTGGACTTGTTAGTACGGTCCAAAAAAGTATACATTATTCAACCGTGTGATTAATTGCTCCTGTACTGCTTTCAGCAGCGGCGGTGCAGCATGTGCAGGACAGGAGTGTGCAATCCGTAGACCGTAAGATTTGACAAATCCAATGCGTTATCGATGGACTAAAACAAACCAGCGAGAAATGCGCAGCGCCTAATCCCGTGCAGACTAGCAATAGATAGTGGTTTTCGCCTCGCAAATGGCATCGTAAGGCATCTGTGCGGCCGTGCTTCAGTTGGTCATCGGCGATCAAGGCACACCGCGCGTCGGCGATGCAGCAGCGCAAGGCCAAGGTGCCCGCGGAGGGCGTCACGGAGCAGGAGGCGTCGCCGGCGGCCGTGCTGCCGAGGTCCGCGACGGCGCGCGACTTGCTGGAGGCAGAGGAGGCGGTGCACCCGTGCTCCGTGACGCCGCGGAAGAAGAGCAAGAAGAGGCCGGGGCCGGGCGCCGGTGAGAGGCGGTGCAGGCCGGTGGTCAACCTGTTGCTCGCCGCCGTCGTCGTGGCCGTGCCGCTGGCGGTCGTCTTTCTTGTCCACGGCGTCGGCGTTCCCGCGGTCTGGTTCGCCGCTGCCAGGGCCCAGCTGCGGCGAGGTAACCAAGTTAACCCATTTTATGGTTTTGGCCCGCAATGCGCCTTACACTTACAGTTTTTTGGACGTGCAGGTTTCAGTCACGCCTCCTTCCCGTACGCGAGGAGCGCGCCGGACAAACTCCTCGGCGGCCTCCTAGCGGCCGGAGTCGACGAGAAAACATGCCGCAGCAGGCACGAGGCCTCCGCGTACCGTCGGAACACGCCGCGGCGGCCTTCCCCGCACCTCGTCGCCAAGCTGCGACGGCACGAAGAGCTCCAGCGGCGGTGCGGCCCCGGCAGCGACGCGTACGGCCGGGCCATCCAGCAGCTCAGCGCCGGCAGGAGCGCCGTCGACGCCGAGTGCAAGTACGTCGTCTCCGTCTGCAACCGCGGCCTCGGTAACCGCATCCTCGCCGCCGCGTCGGCGTTCCTCTACGCGCTGCTCACCGACCGCGTCCTCCTCATCGACCGGGGCAACGGCATGGACGAGCTCTTCTGCGAGCCGTTCCCCGGCGCGACGTGGCTTCTGCCCTTGGACTTCCCGGTCACGGGCCTCGCCAACATCACCGTCGACGCCGCCGAGACCTACGGCAACATGCTCAAGAACAAGGTGCTCACGACGGACTCCACGGAGCCGACGCAAATGCCGGCGTTGGCGTACGTCTACCTCGAGCACGACTACGGCGACAGCGACAAGAGGTTCTTCTGCGACGACGACCAGCAGCTGATGTCCAGCATCCAGTGGCTGGTGGCGAGGATGGACACCTACAGCGTGCCGGGGCTGTTCCAGGTCCCGTCGCTCGCGGAGGAGCTCGCTGCGCTCTTCCCGGAGCGCGACGCCGTGTTCCACCACCTCGGCCGGTACCTCTTCCATCCCGCCGACCACGTCTGGGGCCTCGTCTCGCGGTACTACCGCGCGTACCTCGCGCGGGCGGAGCAGCTGGTCGGCGTCCAGGTGCGCGTCTTCGAAAGCGAGCAGGGCAAGTCGCCGCACGTCCTGCAGCAGATCACGTCCTGCATGTGGAAGGAGAAGCTGCTCCCGGAGGTCCTCTCGGCCGGGGATCCGGCTGTCGCCCCGCCGCCGGGCGCCGGGTCCAAGACCGTCCTGATCACCTCGCTCACGCCGTGGTTCTACGAGCGCATCAAGAGCATGTACTGGGAGCAGCCGACGGCGAGCGGCGAGGACGTGGGCGTGCACCAGCCCAGCCACGAGGAGTACCAGCAGTTCGGCCGCAAGTCGCACGACACCAAGGCGTGGGCGGAGATGTGCCTGCTCAGCCTCTGCGACGTGCTCGTCACCTCCGGCTGGTCCACGTTCGGGTACGTCGCGCAGGGGCTGGCCGGCGTCACGCCGTGGGTCATGTACCGCCCGTTCAACTTCAGCGAGACGCCGGACCCGCCCTGCGCCCGGGACGTGTCCATGGAGCCATGCTTCCACACGCCGCCCATGTACCACTGCAAGCTCAAGGAAACAATGGACACCGCGAGGTCGCTGCCGCATCTCCAGCGCTGCGAGGACGTGCAATGGGGCTTGAAGCTCGTTCAAGATCCCAAGTAGTAGCAGGCAGCATTTACGCGGTTTCAGAATCCAAACTCAATCAAGGTAGTACTCCATCGATCTGGTCACTTTTGTAGTAAGACGTTTTAGATGGATCAGACAACTCCTAAAACAGTGCAAAATCAGCTGCCTAAAACGCCTTATAAGAACGAAAGGAGTAGTAGAATCTATAGAATTTTACATGGATTTGGTCTGCGAAAATGCTAGACCTACTAAATCCTACTTACGTTTACTAAACCTTTCAATTAATCTAAACATGCCATCTGACCTTCATCTTAATTCAATTAATGATTGTCAAATCAAACTATCCCGTAAACGTACGTAAACCTTTTACGTAGATATAGCATTACTCTTTTGTCTGTGTACTCTACTTAGGGGTCTATCATGGTTAGAGCAACTCTAGCAGACCACGCATCCCCCGACCCGTAAAATAACTGTCAAAGTGCGGGTCGGGGCGAAAAAACCTGCTCGACCAGACCCCGCATCAGGCCCCGGCCCGCAAATATTTTTGCGCGGCACGGCAAAATATCGGCCCCAACCCGCGTATTCGCGGGTTTTCCCCTCGCCGCTGCGGTGCCTTGCATATAAGTGGGAAGCGGTTGGTGGTGGGACATTTCAGCCCGCGCTTTCCCCCCACCAACCACCTCCACTCTCCCCCTTCGCCCAAGATCCCGGCCATCGGATTTGGCTTTCGCAAGCCGCCGGTGGCTGCGTCGAACGATAGAGTGGTTGGGGAGCATCTCCCGCAGCCCCGGCAAGGCCGCATCAGCGCATGCAGGGACGGGTTCGTCCTCCCGGCGCCGCCGACGATTTACGGGCATGGATTCGTCCGGCCGTCCACTGGGCTCGGTGCTCGCGCAACGGCTCTGTGGCTCGCCGTTGCCGCTCATACAGTGCGATGACTGCACACGAACAGTGTTGCAGCTTACTTCGGGCACGCCGAACCACCCCTGATGGGTGTTCTTCAACTGTGAAAAGGACGAGGTACGTGCACTTGTGATATCTCATTGTTTGGTTCAATTGTGGATCCTCATTCCGAACATGGTTATTCTTTTTGTGTAGCAATATGGATGCTAATTTTAGTTTTGGGAAGACGAATACATTGATTTACTAATAGAAAGAAAGTTAATAGATGTCGATGCACTCCTTAGTAGAATAAAAAACAATGATGCGGCTAGATGTGCAACGTCTACTTCTTCCGAACTAAAGATGAAGAATGAAGAATGCAAGATGAAGAATTCGCAGATCAACAATGAGTGCATGGAGAAGATATCGCTTCAACTAGTTGGAGCAGTTATGGAAGTTGGAAATCTTCTAAAATGCATACTTGTTGTTCTTGTTTTCTTTCATCTTACTATTCTAGCAAAGATGGGGTGATGTTTATGTATCCAAATGTTGTTGGAAAAGCAAAAAAAAAAATGCATCATTCTAGCAAAGATGATGTGTAAATTTAGGTTTTCCGGATCGAGAGGAGCTGCGTCAGAGCAGACCCCGCAAAGACGGTCCATAAAAAAGTATATTCCGCGAATATGCTTTTTTACGGATCCGTTATGCGGGGTCTGCATCCATGCCAGCCCGCACCGGCCCGTAAAAGGGGTTTTGCGCGAACTGCAAACGTGTTTTGCGGACCGGACAGATGCAGGGTCTGCTAGAGTTGCTCGCTTGTCCAACTTGCACATGCATGTATTCAGATTTTTTAGTGATAATATAGAAAAAAGCAACAATATAATCATAAATTTCAAAATTAACAGTTGTTGGTGTCTAGAAACCAGACATTGGAGTGTGTACAAACAACCCCTTGTGAGTTCGGCCGGGACTAAACACGCCACGTTTCTCTGTGCTTCGATGATCCGGAAAGAAATAAAACGAGGTAGAGCACACCGGTGCTACTCAGGTTCGGACAATCGTCTAGCTGTAAGATCCTATTCCTGTCGTGAATGATCCTATTCCACGCGAACAGGTTACAATGTGTGTGGGGGAATTGTGAATCCTTAGAGCATTTATACCATACTCCTTAAATAATCACTCATATTTTCATAGACGTTTTCGATCAATGACCAGACAGAAGAGAGAGAAAAAAATAATTCAATCGGACGTCACAAATCGTTCATATATGTATGGGTTGTCCGCGAACCCTTGTATCTATCTTAAATATGAGGAGGATATGAGGGCTCACGGACACGCCCGGACAAGCCCGGTCAGTCCGTCACATAAGACATGACCCCACCTCGGACTATTTTTTCTTTCTTTTTTTATTCATTCTTTTCTTTCTTTTTTATTTTCTTCATCAATCACATGCAAATGGTCAGACATACGAGAAAGAAAACGAAAGATATGGTTGCGTGAACAGACAGCTAGAAAACACGCCCCGCCATATGTCTAATAGCAAACAAGAGGGCGAAACAAAGGAGAATCGTCAGTAAAGCCCGACACGACAAGGCAGGGCACGCTCGCCCGTACCGTGTTCGTATCTAAAGGACGCTCATGTAGCCGCAGAACGAGTAGGCGAATCCTCACTCATCACTCTGGACGTCCTTGGAGATGGTGCGCATGTAGAGCAACTTCAATCCTGCCATCTATTTCGTCTATACGTATCCGTTTGAATCGTTACGCACATAAAGCGCAACCCAACGCGTCAATCTAAACTGACCCGCGTTCGTTTTTTGTCCATTCGCAACCTATTTCAATCTCAAATTTAAGCCACATTTACATCGGCGCGGACACGAAACAGACGCACGCGATGCGTGCCTTCTCCTCCCCTGGCCGTAACTCCGACTGGGCTGAAATTTTGAAAAGATTTTTATCGCAAAAATATCTTTCTTGCGCAGAAAGTAGGGCCCCAACCAACTTAAGGGAAAGCTCCAACCTGTCAGGGCGCGCTGACCCTCATGGGCGCGCCCTCTTGGTTTGTGCCTTCCTCGGGCATCGTGTTGTGTTGATTCTTCTTCCAAAATTCACATGTATTTCAAAAAATAATCTCCGTAAATTTTTATCGCGTTTGGACTCAGTTTGATATGAAATTTCTATGAAACAAAACACACACAAAAAAAACTGACGATGGGCACTGGATAACTAAGTTAGTCCCAAAAAAGGACGACACGGAACTGGAAGAGGGGCGTCTTTTTTGTCTTTGTTGTAAGTCCATCCTCGACACGCAACTCGGGGCGCTTACACTTTTTTCCCAACTATAACTCCATCCTTGACACGCAACTGAGAGAAAGGACATCTTTTTTGTCCTAGTTGCAAATACACCCTCGACACACAACTCGGACCCTTACACTATTTGTCCAATTGCAGCTCCATCCTTGATATGCAATTGAAGGCTCGTCTTTTTTCTTGTCAAACTGCAAGTCCAACCTCAACACGCAACTTATTCTGAACCCATTTTTTATCACGGTTGCAAGTCCAATTACACTACCACAAGCAACTTTCTTGCCCAATGTACTTCTAAAAGTTCACGAACAATTTTCAACATTGTGATTAGAAAAAGGAACATTTTTTGAAATTCCTGAAATTTTACAAAATCATGAATATTTTTGGAATCCTACAACATTTGAAGTTGTGGGACATCTTTTATATCTTGAATATTTTGTCCAAATTCATGACCATTCTTAGAATTCACGAACATTTTTAAATTGATACATTTTATGACTTCTCATACAATTTTCAAAATTTTCATTTCACGAACAATTTTCATGTACATGAAGGGGTAAGCTAATAGGCGTTGACCTAGAAGCATGTTGGAGGAAACTTTGCAATAAAAAAACTGACGGATGCGGGCCAGCCGGCCTACTTTTTCTTACAGGAAACGCTGCTTATCAGTAGCTTGGCAGAAATTTTACATCACACGAGTCTACGACATTGATTCTGTTTTAATCCAACAGCGTAGCGATTATCTCACCCCATCAATTAATTGCATGTATTAATTCACTCCGAGAATATCTCGCCTGCTGCTCGGCTCCAACCACCGCACCACGTCTACGTGAGTAAATCTCGCCTGGCGATCCACCCACCCCACCCTATTTCGCATTCCATGGGCGAGCTCATCCTGGAACACGCCGAGCTCGCTCACCACGATGACAATCTCCGACGCACCATGGTCCGTACCAACAGCTCTGCGGCGGCTACAACTACTCCATGGCGTCGGTGTCGTGTTCTTTTCCGTCTGCTCCGTCAAACCATCCTCTCACCACCGACAGCGTAATCCCCATCGCAACCTCGTCCCCCCGCCCGACCATGCCCCATCACCATCCCTCCCACAGTGCGGTTGCGCTATTTCGGCTTGGCAAAGAAGGTATGCACAGATGTCAGGCTCGTCCTCTTGTATGTACACACCTGAATTCAGGTTTGATTCATCTCATCTTTGACTTTTTTTAATCGCTTGATTATTTTGGATACATTTTAATCACTTGTTTTTATTTCTGCTACTTTGAATGCGATGCTTGCATCAATCAATTTTGTTGAGAGTATGTACCATCGCGAAGCTTTGGGAAGGAAGCACGCCCAGCTTTGGAAGGAAGGGAAGCACAACCAGCCTGCACAATTTTGGAAGGAAGAACGACTAGCATCGCAAAGGATGCACATCCGGCATCAACTGGAAGTACCACTACCATCGTAAGGAAGCACGGTGACCATCAGTTTAGTGGTGTTTCAACTGTGCCTAATGCCACGTTTTATTTTAGGGCAACAAATTTTGATTTCTTTGGAAGCAATAGTGCCGTGGGTATAAGTCTGACAGTAGATGTGTAGGGTACGAAAGGATGGGCAGAGCCTTAGCTACGGCGAGGTTGTATGAGTTCAGGCCCCACTACGGTGGAGGTAAAAGCCCTACGTCTCAGTGCTCTTGGGAGCTTGATGTCGAGTGGATTATGGATTACATTGAATTGCTAACCCCTGCACCAGTGGGGAAGGGCGACTTATATAGAGTGCGCTGCCCTTCACAACGGTTCGGTGCACAGGGGTGGAGTAGTGGCCATTAAATGTCTACGTTACAGGTAACGTATGCCTTAAATGCTAATAAAGGTACATGAAAACGTATGACCGTTGCCCTCCAGGGGGGTTACGATGTACAGAGTGGAATCCAGTCGGTAAGTTTGATACGCTCCGAATGCTCATCTCCGACTGGATGATGGATGAATCGTCACCGACTGGATGATGGGAAGTCCTTAATTTAGTCGAAACTGACTAAGGGCCTTGTCCCTTATGAAGGGTAGTCCTTGGGTAGGACCTATAGGGTAGGCCTATGACCCTACCCTAGGACTATAACCCCATCATTAGTCTCCGAATGGATCGGGGTTGGAACGACGAAGCGATGCTTGGAGTGCGGATCCGACTGGTATGGATGCGACTTTGACGTTGTTTGCCTCGATCCATTTTATCCTCTTGACCAGTGATCCGAGTGGATATATCCGTGAAACGAACCGTCAGAGACCGAGTGCTTCCGTGGAATCTTTTGACGTGACCGGTCAACTGACAGCGGCGGATTTTCTGGGATCCTCAAATTTCGGTTGCCGCGCGCTCAGCGGGGATGACGACATCGTCATCGAGTAGTATCTGTCGCCTCGATTTCCGCGCCTTCATCTCCTCCACTAATATCGCAGCAACCGGTCGGGGGATAAGATTTCGGGGCCACCTGCTAATGACCCAGTCGGAACCTTATTTAAACCTCTCCAGCGAGGGTTTCTCGTTGGACTCGCCTGATAACTCGCACTCGCCCCGCTTCTCCCGTGGCCTCCTCCGCACCTCAAGCTCCTTCCTTCTCCTCCTCCTCCGCGGATCTGCAGCCTCCACCATGACGAAGGGGCAGACGAGCAAGCTCGAGGCGCGGAAGAAGAAGACGGCGGCTCCTGCTCAGCGGCGACAGTGGGCACTGCCGGCGGGTTGGATCCAGGGGGATTTCCTCCCCTCCACGGTGACGAAGAGCGACATGCTGGAGCTGGTGGAGCAAGGTATGATCGAGAACAAGTCGTGGAGGCTGCCGGCGGAGGGCGAGACAGAGTCGGCGCCTCGGGAGGATGAGCGCGTCTTGCTGCTCAGTCACGTGTACCGAGGCTTCTCTCTGCCTCCTCATCCCTTCTTCAGAGGTATCATGAACCACTTCGGGGCGCAGCTCCACCATTTTCCTCCCAACGCAATAGCTCA
The DNA here is from genome assembly GCF_904849725.1 of Hordeum vulgare subsp. vulgare. Lineage (NCBI taxonomy): Eukaryota > Viridiplantae > Streptophyta > Magnoliopsida > Poales > Poaceae > Hordeum > Hordeum vulgare. Next base: position 517,573,900 of record NC_058523.1, read on the forward strand.
TCTCTCTGCCTTCATCGTGCTTTGCGAGTGTTTTATCGATTGTCCTCCTCATTGGGGGCTCTTTAAGCACATCTTCTCCGCTGGATCCCAAACCATCAAAAGACTTAGCCAGTCGGATGACAAAACTCATCTCCTCCAGCTCTGCGGAGGCTTAGGCTTCCAGAAGAAAAGCAAAAGTAGCTATCCCGCTCTTCAGTTGTCCGAATCCGTTAGGAGCTCGCAGTCGACTTGGTTCTACTGCCAGGACATCGCTTGTCCGAATGCCGCAACTGGACTGCCACCTTTTAGCCTAGACCGACCGGCTCCACCTAGGCAGCTTGCACTCACGAAGATGGAGAAGATCCAGATTCAGCCTCTGGTCGACGCGCTGGTAGATGTCGTCCGCAAGGGAGTCACCGGCATAGATTTGCTGGAGATTTTCCTGGGTCGGCGTATCCTGTTGGAATTATGCCCTAGAGGCAATAATAAATATAGTTATTATTATAATTCCTGTATCAAGATAATCGTTTATTATCCATGCTATAATTGTATTGAATGAAGACTCATTTACATGTGTGGATACATAGACAAAACACCGTCCCTAGCAAGCCTCTAGTTGGCTAGCCAGTTGATCAAAGATAGTCAGTGTCTTCTGATTATGAACAAGGTGTTGTTGCTTGATAACTGGATCACGTCATTAGGAGAATCACGTGATGGACTAGACCCAAACTAATAGACGTAGCATGTTGATCGTGTCATTTTGTTGCTACTGTTTTCTGCGTGTCAAGTATTTATTCCTATGACCATGAGATCATATAACTCACTAACACCGGAGGAATGCTTTGTGTGTATCAAACGTCGCAACGTAACTGGATGACTATAAAGATGCTCTACAGGTATCTCCGAAGGTGTTAGTTGAGTTAGTATGGATCAAGACTGGGATTTGTCGCTCCGTGTGAACGGAGAGGTATCTCGGGGCCCACTCGGTAATACAACATCACACCCAAGCCTTGCAAGCAATGTGACTTAGTGTAAGTTGCGGGATCTTGTATTACGGAACGAGTAAAGATACTTGCCGGTAAACGAGATTGAAATAGGTATACGGATACTGACGATCGAATCTCGGGCAAGTAACATACCGAAGGACAAAGGGAATGACATACGGGATTATATGAATCCTTGGCACTGAGGTTCAAACGATAAGATCTTCGTAGAATATGTAGGATCCAATATGGGCATCCAGGTCCCGCTATTGGATATTGACCGAGGAGTCTCTCGGGTCATGTCTACATAGTTCTCGAACCCGCAGGGTCTGCACACTTAAGGTTCGACGTTGTTTTATGCGTATTTGAGTTATATGGTTGGTTACCGAATGTTGTTCGGAGTCCCGGATGAGATCACGGACGTCACGAGGGTTTCCGAAATGGCCCAGAAACGAAGATTGATACATAGGATGACCTCATTTGATTACCGGAAGGTTTTCGGAGTTACCGGGAATGTACCGGGAATGACGAATGGGTTCCGGGAGTTCACCGGGGGGGGGGGGGGAGCAACCCACCCCGGGGAAGCCCATAGGACTTGAGGGTGGCACACCAGCCCTTAGTGGGCTGGTGGGACAGCCCAAAAGGGCTCTATGCGCCAAGGAGAAGAAAATCAAGAGGAAAGAAAAAAAAGGGAGGAGGTGGGAAGGAAGGGGGACTCCCTCCCACCAAACCCAAGTCCAACTCGGTTTGGGGGGGGGGAGTCCTCCCCCCTTGGACTCGACCGACCCCCTTGGCGCTCCTTGAGCCCCAAGGCAAGGTCCCCTCCCTCCCACCTATATATACGGAGGTTTTAGGGCTGATTTGAGACGACTTTTCCACGGCAGCCCGACCACATACCTCCACGGTTTTTCCTCTAGATCGCGTTTCTGCGGAGCTCGGGCGGAGCCCTGCTGAGACAAGGTCATCACCAACCTCCGGAGCGCCGTCATGCTGCCGGGGAACTCTTCTACCTCTCCGTCTCTCTTGCTGGATCAAGAAGGCCGAGATCATCGTCGAGCTGTACGTGTGCTGAACGCGGAGGTGCCGTCCGTTCGGTACTAGATCGTGGGACTGATCGCGGGATTGTTCGCGGGGCGGATCGAGGGACGTGAGGACGTTCCACTACATCAACCGCATTCACTAACGCTTCTGCTGTATGATCTACAACGGTACGTAGATCACTCATCCCCTCTCGTAGATGGACATCACCATGATAGGTCTTCGTGCGCGTAGGAAATTTTTTGTTTCCCATGCGACGTTCCCCATCAGTGGCATCATGAGCTAGGTTCATGCGTAGATGTCTTCTCGAGTAGAACACAAAAGTTTTTGTGGGCGGTGATGTGCGTTTTGCTGCCCTCCTTAGTCTTTTCTTGATTCCGCGGTATTGTTGGATTGAAGCGGCTTGGACCGACATTACTCGTACGCTTACGAGAGACTGGTTTCATCGCTACGAGTAACCCCGTTGCTCAAAGATGACTGGCAAGTGTCGGTTTCTCCAACTTTAGTTGAATCGGATTTGACCGAGGAGGTCCTTGGATGAGGTTAAATAGCAACTCATATATCTCCGTTGTTGTGTTTGCGTAAGTAAGATGCGATCCTACTAGATACCCATGGTCACCACGTAAAACATGCAACAACAAAATTAGAGGACGTCTAACTTGTTTTTGCAGGGTATGCTTGTGATGTGATATGGCCAATGATGTGATGTGATATATTGGATGTATGAGATGATCATGTTGTAATAGAAATATCGACTTTCACGTGGATGGTACGGCAACCGGTAGGAGCCATAGGGTTGTCTTTATACTAACGTGTGTGCTTGCTCATGCGTTTACTATTTTGCTAGGATGTAGCTTTAGTAGTAATAGCATGAGTAGCACGACAACCCCGATGGCAACACGTTGATGGAGATCATGGTGTGGCGCCGGTGACAAGAAGATCGTGCCGGTGCTTTGGTGATGGAGATCAAGAGGCACGTGATGATGGCCATATCATGTCACTTATGAATTGCATGTGATGTTAATCCTTTTATGCACCTTATTTTGCTTAGAACGACTGTAGCATTATGAGGTGATCTCTCACTAAAATTTCAAGACGAAATTGTGTTCTCCCCGACTGTGCACCGTTGCTACAGTTCGTCGTTTCGAGACACCACGTGATGATCGGGTGTGATAGACTCAACGTTCACATACAACGGGTGCAAAATAGTTCCGCACGCGGAACACTCGGGTTAAGCTTGACGAGCCTAGCATGTGCAGACATGGCCTCGGAACACATGAGACCGAAAGGTCGATCATGAATCATATAGATGATATGATTAGCATAGGGATGCTTACCACTGAAACTATGCTCAACTCACGTGATGATCGGACTTGAGCTAGTGTAAGTGGATCATGAACCACTCAAATGACTAGAGAGATGTACTTTTTGAGTGGGAGTTTAGCAAATAATTTGATTAAGTTAAACTCTAATTATCTTGAACATAGTCTAAGTCCACTTTGAATATATTTGTGTTGTAGATCATGGCTCACGCGACAGTCATCCTGAATTTTAATACGTTCCTAGAGAAAGCTAAGTTGAAAGATGATGGAAGCAACTTTGTAGACTGGGCTCGTAATCTTAAGCTAATCTTACAAGCTGGGAAGAAGGATTATGTCCTTAATGCTGCGTTAGGAGATGAACCACCCGCTACGGCTGATCAGGATGTTAAGAACGCTTGGTTAGCACGTAAGGAGGACTACTCAATAGTTCAATGTGCAGTCTTGTATGGCTTAGAACCGGGACTTCAACGTCGCTTTGAGCGTCATGGAGCATTTGAGATGTTCCAGGAGTTGGAGTTTAAGAACGCCCGGATTGAGAGGTATGAGACCTCCGATAAATTCTATGCTTGCAAGATGGAGGAAAACTCATCTGTCAGTGAACATGTGCTCAAAATGTCTGGGTACTCAAACCGTCTAGCTGAGCTGGGGATTGAACTCCCGCAAGAAGCTATCACTGACAGAATCCTTCAATCACTGCCGCCAAGCTATAAAGGCTTTGTGTTGAACTGCAACATGCAAGGGATGAACAAGTCTCCCGGCGAGTTGTTTGTGATGCTGAAAGTCGCAGAGTCTGAACTCCGTAAAGAGCATCAAGTGTTGATGGTGAATAAGACCACTAGTTTCAAGAGAAACGGCAAATGCAAGAAGGGCAATTCGAAGAAGAGCGGCAAGCCTATTGCCAATCCGACGAAGAAACCCAAAGCTGGACCTAAGCCTGAAACGGAGTGTTTCGATTGCAAGGGTATGGGTCATTGGAAGCGCAATTGCCCCAAGTATCTGGCAGATAAGAAGGCGGGCAAAGAAAAATCAGGTATATTTGATATACATGTTATTGATGTGTACTTAACCGGCTCTCGTAGTAGTGCCTGGGTATTCGATACCGGTTCTGTTGCTCATATTTGCAACTCGAAACAGGAAGTGCGGAATAGGCGAAGGCTGGCGAAAGATGAAGTGACGATGCGCGTAGGAAATGGTTCCAAGGTTGATGCAATCGCCGTCGGCACAGTGTGACTTCAGTTACCGTCAGGATTAGTGATGAACTTAAATCATTGTTATTTAGTGCCTGCGTTGAGCATGTACATTATATCTGGATCTTGTTTATTGCGAGACGGTTACTCTTTTAAGTCAGAGAATAATGGTTGTTCTATTTCTATGAGTAACATCTTTTATGGTCATGCACCGAATGTGAGAGGATTGTTCATATTGAATCTTGATAACGATACGCATATACATAACATTGAGACCAAAAGAGTAAGAGTTAACAATGATAGCGCCATATTTTTGTGGCACTGCCGCTTAGGTCATATTGGTGTAAAGCGCATGAAGAAACTCCATGCTGATGGACTTTTGGAGTCACTTGACTTTGATTCACTTGACACGTGCGAACCATGCCTCATGGGCAAGATGACTAAGACTCCGTTCTCAGGAACAATGGAGCGTGCAAGTGACTTGTTGGAAATCATACATACCGATGTGTGTGGTCCGATGAGCGTAGAGGCACGCGGCGGATATCGTTATTTTCTCACCTTCACTGACGATTTAAGTAGATATGGTTATGTCTACTTGATGAAGCACAAGTCTGAAACATTTGAAAAGTTCAAGCAATTTCAGAGTGAAGTGGAAAATCATCGTAACAAGAAGATCAAGTTCCTACGGTCTGATCGTGGGGGTGAATATCTGAGTTTCGAGTTTGGTGCTCACTTGAGACAATGTGGAATTGTTTCACAGTTAACACCGCCTGGAACACCACAGTGTAATGGTGTGTCCGAACGTCGTAATCGTACTCTATTAGAGATGGTGCGATCTATGATGTCTCTTACTGATTTGCCGTTATCATTTTGGGGCTATGCATTAGAAACAGCTGCATTCACTTTAAATAGGGCACCATCAAAATCCGTTGAGACGACACCATACGAACTGTGGTATGGCAAAAGGCCAAAGTTGTCGTTTCTTAAAGTTTGGGGATGTGATGCTTATGTCAAAAAGCTTCAGCCTGAAAAGCTGGAACCCAAAGCGGAAAGGTGCGTCTTCATAGGTTACCCAAAAGAGACAGTTGGGTACACCTTCTATCTCAAATCCGAGGGCAAAGTGTTTGTTGCTAAAAACGGAGCTTTTCTCGAGAAGGAGTTTCTCTCGAGAGAATTGAGTGGGAGGAAGATAGAACTTGACGAGGTTGTCGAACCTCTCATCCCTCTGGATGGTGGCGCAGGGCAAGGGGAAACCTCTGTCATTGCAACACCGGTTGAGGAGGAAGTTAATGATGATGATCATGAAACTCCAGTTCAAGTTTTTGTCGAACCATGCAGGTCGACGAGACCACGTGCTGCTCCAGAGTGGTACGGTAATCCCGTCTTATCAATCATGTTGTTAAACAACAATGAACCTGCGAATTATGAAGAAGCAATGGTGGGCCCAGATTCCAACAAATGGCTGGAAGCCATGAAGTCCGAGATAGGATCCATGTATGAGAACAAAGTGTGGACTTTGGAGGTACTGCCTGAGGGCCGCAAGGCCATTCAGAACAAATGGATCTTTAAGAGGAAGACGGACGCTGACGGTAATGTGACCGTTTATAAAGCTCGACTTGTGGCAAAGGGTTTTTCACAAGTTCAAGGAGTTGACTACGATGAGACTTTCTCACCCGTAGCGATGCTTAAGTCCGTGAGGATCATGTTAGCAATAGCTGCATTTTTCGATTATGAAATCTGGCAGATGGATGTCAAAACGGCGTTCCTTAATGGTTTCCTTAAGGAAGAATGGTATATGATACAACCCGAAGGTTTTGTCGATCCTAAGAATGCTAACAAGGTGTGCAAGCTCCAGCGATCCATTCATGGACTGGTGCAAGCATCTCGGAGTTGGAACAAACGCTTTGATGAGGTGGTCAAAGCATTTGGGTTTATACAAGTGGTTGGAGAATCTTGTATTTACAAGAAAGTGAGTGGGAGCTCTGTGGCGTTTCTAATATTATATGTGGATGACATATTACTGATTGGAAACAACGTAGAGTTTTTAGAGAGCATAAAGGATTACTTGAATAAAAGTTTCTCTATGAAGGACCTAGGAGAAGCTGCTTACATTCTAGGCATTAAGATCTATAGGGATAGATCAAAACGCCTGATAGGACTTTCACAAAGCACATACCTTGATAAAGTTTTGAAGAGGTTCAAAATGGAACAGTCCAGGAAAGGGTTCTTGCCAGTTCTACAAGGTACGAGATTGAGTAAGACTCAGTGCCCAGCAACTGATGAAGATAGAGAGCATATGCGCTCCGTCCCCTATGCTTCAGCCATAGGTTCTATCATGTATGCGATGCTATGCACTAGACCAGATGTTAGCCTGGCCATAAGTATGGCAGGTAGGTTCCAGAGTAATCCAGGAGTGGATCACTGGACAGCGGTCAAGAATATCCTGAAGTACCTGAAAAGGACTAAGGAGATGTTTCTCGTGTATGGAGGTGACGAAGAGCTCGCCGTAAAAGGTTACGTCGATGCAAGCTTTGACAAAGATCTGGACGAGTCTAAGTCGCAAACCAGATACGTATTTATTCTTAATGGGGGTGCAGTAAGGTGGTGCAGTTCCAAGCAAAGCGTCGTAGCAGATTCTACATGTGAAGCGGAGTACATGGCTGCCTCGGAGGCGGCTAAGGAGGGTGTCTGGATGAAGCAGTTCATGACGGATCTTGGAGTGGTGCCAAGCGCACTGAATCCAATAACCTTGTTCTGTGACAACACTGGTGCCATTGCCTTAGCAAAGGAACCGCGGTTTCACAAGAAGACCAGACACATCAAACGACGCTTCAACCTCATCCGCGACTACGTCGAGGGAGAGGACGTGAATATATGCAAAGTGCACACGGATCTGAATGTAGCAGACCCGCTGACTAAACCTCTTCCACGGCCAAAACATGATCAACACCAGAACTGTATGGGTGTTAGATTTATTACAATGTAATTCACATGGTGATGTGAGGGCTAGATTATTGACTCTAGTGCAAGTGGGAGACTGTTGGAATTATGCCCTAGAGGCAATAATAAATATAGTTATCATTATAATTCCTGTATCAAGATAATCGTTTATTATCCATGCTATAATTGTATTGAATGAAGACTCATTTACATGTGTGGATACATAGACAAAACACCGTCCCTAGCAAGCCTCTAGTTGGCTAGCCAGTTGATCAAAGATAGTCAGTGTCTTCTGATTATGAACAAGGTGTTGTTGCTTGATAACTGGATCACGTCATTAGGAGAATCACGTGATGGACTAGACCCAAACTAATAGACGTAGCATGTTGATCGTGTCATTTTGTTGCTACTGTTTTCTGCGTGTCAAGTATTTATTCCTAAGACCATGAGATCATATAACTCACTAACACCGGAGGAATGCTTTGTGTGTATCAAACGTCGCAACGTAACTGGGTGACTATAAAGATGCTCTACAGGTATCTCTGAAGGTGTTAGTTGAGTTAGTATGGATCAAGACTGGGATTTGTCGCTCCGTGTGAACGGAGAGGTATCTCGGGGCCCACTCGGTAATACAACATCACACACAAGCCTTGCAAGCAATCTGACTTAGTGTAAGTTGCGGGATCTTGTATTACGGTACGAGTAAAGAGACTTGCCGGTAAACGAGATTGAAATAGGTATACGGATACTGACGACCGAATCTCGGGCAAGTAACATACCGAAGGACAAAGGGAATGACATACGGGATTATATGAATCCTTGGCACTGAGGTTCAAACGATAAGATCTTCGTAGAATATGTAGGATCCAATATGGGCATCCAGGTCCCGCTATTGGATATTGACCGAGGAGTCTCTCGGGTCATGTCTACATAGTTCTCGAACCCGCAGGGTCTGCACACTTAAGGTTCGACGTTGTTTTATGCGTATTTGAGTTATATGGTTGGTTACCGAATGTTGTTCGGAGTCCCCGATGAGATCACGGACGTCACTGGGGTTTCCGGAATGGTCCGGAAACGAAGATTGATATATAGGATGACCTCATTTGATTACCGGAAGGTTTTCGGAGTTACGGGGAATGTACCGGGAATGACGAATGGGTTCCGGGAGTTCACCGGGGGTGGGGGCAACCCACCCCGGGGAAGCCCATAGGCCTTGAGGGTGGCACACCAGCCCTTAGTGGGCTGGTGGGACAGCCCAAAAGGGCTCTATGCGCCAAGGAGAAGAAAATCAAGAGGAAAGAAAAAAAAGGAGGAGGTGGGAAGGAAGGGGGACTCCCTCCCACCAAACCAAGTCCAACTCGGTTTGGGGGGGGGAGTCCTCCCCCCTTGGACTCGGCCGACCCCCTTGGGGCTCCTTGAGCCCCAAGGCAAGGTCCCCTCCCTCCCACCTATATATACGGAGGTTTTAGGGCTGATTTGAGACGACTTTTCCACGGCAGCCCGACCACATACCTCCACGGTTTTTCCTCTAGATCGCGTTTCTGCGGAGCTCGGGCGGAGCCCTGCTGAGACAAGGTCATGACCAACCTCCGGAGCGCCGTCACGCTGCCGGAGAACTCTTCTACCTCTCCGTCTCTCTTGCTGGATCAAGAAGGCCGAGATAATCGTCGAGCTGTACGTGTGCTGAACGCGGAGGTGCCGTCCGTTCGGTACTAGATCGTGGGACTGATCGCGGGATTGTTCGCGGGGCGGATCGAGGGACGTGAGGACGTTCCACTACATCAACCGCGTTCACTAACGCTTCTGCTGTACGATCTACAAGGGTACGTAGATCACTCATCCCCTCTCGTAGATGGACATCACCATGATAGGTCTTCGTGCGCGTAGGAAACTTTTTGTTTCCCATGCGACGTTCCCCATCATATCCAGCCTTTGCAAGCTCGACACCACGCCATGTGGCACTACACGGGGCCTGAGGACTCCACTCGGACTCACCCCGAGTGCGTGACCGAGGAGGTTGTGACGGCGTGGGTCCGCAGCATCACAGGCGCCTGCGATAACCCCGGAGGAGCCCGGCGAGTGAAGCCCTTCCGCGCGGACAACCCTCCTCCAAATGAGGTGAGTATAACTTGTCGAGTGCTCACGATTGTCTTAGATTTATCGCTTTTTCTTGTATCACTGTCTGACGTCTGATGTTGTCGACTGTATCTCGTGCAGGCGTGGACTAACTGGTTTTCTCCCGTCTCGAACGGGAATCCAGCTGAGGAAGAGGAAGGCAGCCAGGAGGGCAGCGTGGAGAGTGCCGAGTACGCCTCCGATAGTGGGGAGACGGAGGAGGCGTCCGAAGAGGAGGAGGGGGAAGATGAGGAGCAGAGCTCGCCACCGCCACCACCAGAGCCTCGAACTAAATGCTGCCACGAACCTGTGACTCCGTCGGCTCCCCCAGCGGCTCCGAGTGCCCCGCCAGCTCCTCCTGTGGTTCCGGGCGCCTTGCCAGCTACTCTCGTTGCTCCGAGCATGTTGCCAGCTACTCACGTGGCTCCGAGTGCTCGGAGCACAAAGAGGACCAAGGACGCTGCTGCTGAGCCCACGGGCCAACCTCCCAAGGTGGCTAAACCGAGTGGATCCAAGCCTCGGAAGGCTTTGCCTCGGATGAGGATCGCCGTTCCCGTTGCCTCAGCGTAAGTGTCTTGTTCTCGTATCTTCTTTCAGTATTTGATTGAACTCATGTTTATTGGTCGAGTGGATTTTACTCGACAGAACTGCTACCTCCGCCACTTCTCCGCCACGCCAGGAATTCGATCCCATGGATACGGACAACGTTGCCACATCCCAGCAAGGTACGTCGTGACGACTCCGAGAGCTTACATTATTGTTTCACGAATTCTGTCTTTGATCTTGCCCTTTTTCCTGTGGTCTCACGTCGTTCGGTCGGGCTTCCTTCAGAGGTGATTCATGTGGAGGAGGACGACCAGAAGAGGTCCGAGCAAGCTGCGGTGCCTGTCCTTGAGGCTGTTCCATCTGCTACTAGTCCCGCCATGGACGCGCCGCCAACTGAGACGATGTCGTCGACTGAAATGGCGCTCATCGCTGCTGAACCGACTGGAGCAGGACTTGGGATGCCCAAGGAGTCTCTTGTGGTGCCAGGTCTGTCGACCGTCCAGTACGACGCCCAACGCCTCCCAGAAGATCAGGTGGGAGCTGCCAAGGGGGCCATGGTGCAGGCGGAGTTGATGGCGGGTGATGCCAAGATTGCGTACGACTCCATCGCGTTTGTGTACAAGCGAAGCTTGGAACTCCGGGACGATATCCGAGTAAGTGGGCTAGTAAGTATTTATGTTCCTCTTGTAACCAAGTGGGTGTTTAAGCAATATACTCGGATGCAGTATGATTATTTTGAAGTGGGTTCACTCTTAGTGAACCCAGTGGGTGTAGTCCCCGAGACTTCTGTCGAGTGCTTGCACCGGCAGTTGTCTTTATATACATTTTCTTTAACTTGATCAGATCAAAACTAATTTGTTCGAATGTTACCGGTGGGGGCACTCCGAGTGCACCTACTGGAAGTAGTCCCCGAGAGTAATTTTACTCAGGTCGGGTAGTAGTAGCCTCATAGGCTTGTTTTTGTTATTTAGCTCAATAGGGTGGACCTGTTTGAGCTTCATGGCAGTGGGGTCACTCTTAGTGAACCCACTGGGTGTAGTCCCCGAGGCCGCTGTCGACTGCTTGCGTCGGCAGGGTTTTGAAGAACTTCGAGCTTTTATTGTTTTCCTTGTTGAATTTGTCTGATCTTTTCTTCGCGCTGACTTGCACAAGACTTGCGAGATGGGATCAGCGTACAACGCTCTGAAGGCTGAAAAGATTTAGCTTGCTGCGGAACTGGAGGCAACTGTTCATGACTTGGCTGGTGTGAAGGGTGCTCTGGCTGAACGAGAAAAGTCCTTGCAGGAGTCCCATGAGGCAAACAAGGCATTGGTGGCCGAAATGGAGAAAATGGGGAAACAAAGAACCGAGCTGATGGGACAGATGAAGGTGATGAACAAGCGGTGCATATCACAGGAGAAGTACGTCAGTGACTGGGCAAGGAAGATGATTGCGCTTCTCGGTGGTAAGTTCTGTTTTTCCGAGTGCTTCTTGGCTTTGTATTTCATGATGCGCTTACTGTCTGCTCGTCTTGTCTTTGCAGATTTTTGTATGGACGCTGAGGCTGAAGCAGCTGACATTGAGCGGTCGGTTATTCCGAACGTTCCACTCGGCGACGACGCCAATCGAGACATGCTCCGAGCGCACATTCGCCTTGGCAAAGTGGGACCTTTTATCGGTCGCCTGAGAGAGGTCGTCGGCCGAATCGACAAGGGAGCTGTGGCCTGAAGACGAGTCCCGGCGGGAGATGGAAGGGTTGATGACTCGGCTGGAGGACGTCTCGAACCGAGTGCAGGCGTGGAAGAAGTTTGCTGCTCGCTGTGGTGCGGACGTGGCGCTGTCGCTGGTCCGAGTGCACTACAAGGAGGCTCGCGAAGAGAAGCTGAAGGCGTTGCAAGTTGCCAACACCAAGAAGCTTCGATTCGAAGATTTCGTGGAGACCTTCCTTGAGAGCGTCACTCGCATCGCAGACGGGATCGACCTCGACACTTTCGTGGAGCCTGCCAATCCCAGTGCCAGTCCTGACGACGCTTGAAAAAACTTTACCTCGGTATGCCGAGTGGTAGTTGTATCAAACTTTGGCCGCTGCTGTTGGCCGTCAGGTTCGTGGTTCGGTGTGGATAAGCTTGATCTACACCGAATCGACTATCTTTAAACCAACTTTGAATTTGAATCTAATATTTTGCTCTTCCTTCGCCAAATAATTGTTGACACGATTTTGGCTCGTGGTTTTTGTTTGGCGTTTCTTGGTGAAGCCAGTGGCAAACATGCGGAGCATGTAGTTGTCAGTTGTCTTGACATCTGCATGAGCCTCAATGAGGGTCTGCTAAGTCTCCGAGTGGATCTCTAGGATACACTCGAAGGCAATTGTTTAGTTAGGCGATTCGTGATCGCAGCTAAGTCTTCGAGCGTGACTGTAAAGTCATACTCGGAGCGAGTTGCTACTCATGTAATTGTCAGTTGTCTTGACATCTACATGAGCCTCGATGAGGGTCTGCTACTCATGTAATTGTCAGTTGTCTTGACATCTACATGAGCCCCAATGAGGGTAGTTGGTAACCTCCGAGTGTATCTCTAAGATACACTCGAAGGAAGCTTTTTACTTAGGCGATTCTTGATCGCAAACAAGTGACCGAGTGTGACGGTTAGAGCGCACTCGGATAAAGTTGTTGTTTAGGCGATTCTGGATCGCAGCTAAGTCCCCGAGTGCAACGTGTAGTGCACACTCCTAGAAAGATGGTACTTAGGAGATTCTTGATCGCAGCTAAGTCCCCGAGTGTGACGGTTAGTGCACACTCGGAGAAAGTTTGTCTTAGGCGATTCTTGATCGCAGCTAAGTCCCCGACTGCGACGTGTAGTGCACACTCGGATAAAGTTGGTACTTAGGCGATTCTTGATCGCAGCTAAGTCCCCGAGTGCGACGGTTAGTGCACACTCGGAGAAAGTTTGTACTTAGGCGATTCTTGATCGCAGCTAAGTCCCCGAGTGCGACGTTTAGTGCACACTCGGAGAAAGTTTGTACTTAGGCGATTCTTGATCGCAGCTAAGTCCCCGAGTGCGACGTTTAGTGCACACTCGGAGAAAGTTTGTACTTAGGCGATTCTTGATCGCAGCTAAGTCCCCGAGTGCGACGTGTAGTGCACACTCGGAGAAAGTTGGTACTTAGGCGATTCTTGATCGCAGCTAAGTCCCCGAGTGCGACGGTTAGTGCACGCTCGGAGAAAGTTTGTACTTAGGCGATTCTTGATCGCAGCTAAGTCTGAGAGTGCGACGTTTAGTGCACACTCGGAGAAAGTTTGTACTTCGGCGATTCTTGATCGCAGCTAAGTCCCTGAGTGCGACGTTTAGTGCACACTCGGAGAAAGTTTGTACTTAGGCGATTCTTGATCGCAGCTAAGTCCCCGAGTGCGACGTTTAGTGCACACTCGGAGAAAGTTGGTACTTAGGCGATTCTTGATCGCAGCTAAGTCCCCGAGTGCGACGGTTAGTGCACACTCGGAGAAAGTTTGTACTTAGGCGATTCTTGATCGCAGCTAAGTCCCCGAGTGTGACGTTTAGTGCACACTCGGAGAAAGTTTGTACTTAGGCGATTCTTGATCGCAGCTAAGTCCTCGAGTGCGACGTTTAGTGCACACTTGGAGAAATTTTGTACTTAGGAGATTCTGGATCGCAGCTAAGTCTCCGAGTGCGACGGTTAGTGCACACTCGGAGAATATATTTTTTTTGAGACCGGAGTCTGCGAACGCGGAAGAATTTTGCATCTGCAAAAACTCAATCTGCTTTGTATTACTTCAACGATACTTGTTCTTTACATTACTTCAGTCGACGGTCACGTGTAGAAGCGCTTCAGGAGATCTCCGTTCCATGCTCTCGGCTCGTCCGTTTCCCTGTCGAGGTTGTAGAGTTGATATGCTCCGTTGTTGAGCACCTTGGATATGATGAAGGGTCCTTCCCAGGCGGGAGCCAACTTGTGAGGTCTCTGTTGATCCACTCGGAGCACCAGGTCGCCTACTTGGAATGTACGACTCCTGACGTGTCGCGCGTGAAAGCGCCACAGATCTTGTTGATAAATGGTTGAGCGAGTCAGTGCCATCTCGCGCTCCTCCTCTAGAAGATCCACTCCGTCTTGCCTTGCTTGCTCTACTTCAGCTTCGGAGAAGAGTTCAACTCGTGGAGCGTTGTGAAGCAAGTCACTCGGAAGGACTGCCTCTGCTCCGTAAACGAGGAAGAACGGGGATCGCCCTGTAGATCTATTTGGGGTTGTGCGGAGACCCCACAGCACCGAAGGCAGCTCGGTGACCCATGCGCCGGTAGCATGTCCCACTTCTCGCAGGAGTCGAGGCTTCAAACCTTGCAGAATAAGTCCATTCGCCCGCTCTGCTTGCCCGTTTGTTTGGGGATGCGCCACAGATGCAAAATCCACTCGGATACCTTGGCCTGTACAGAAACCTTTGAATCTGTCCGAGTCAAAGTTTGTGCCATTGTCAGTGATTATGCTGTGCGGTACCCCGAATCTGGAGATGATGTCCCTGACAAACTTGATGGCTGTAAGGGCGTCGAGCTTCTTGATGGGCTTGGCTTCAATCCACTTTGTGAACTTGTCGACTGCCACCAACAGATGTGTGAATCCCCCTTGGCCTGTCCTGAATGGACCGAATGTATCCAATCCCCATACTGCAAACGGCCAAACAAGAGGAACTGTCTTCAACGCAGATGTTGGCTTGTGGGACTTGTTAGAGTAAAACTGACAGCCTTCACATCGGTCGACCATATCCTTTGCCATTTCATTCGCCTGAAACCAGAAGAAACCAGCTCTGAATGCTTTGGCGACGATTGCCCTTGAGGAGGCGTGATGACCGCAGGTTCCCGAGTGAATTTCTTCCAGGATTAATTGTCCCTCCTCAGGGGAGATGCATCGTTGAAGGACGCCTGAAACGCTTTCCTTGTACAACTGGCCATCAATGACAGTGAACGACTTTGACCTGCGGACGATCTGTCTAGCTTGGACTTCGTCTTCTCGTAATTCTTGCCTCGCGATGTATGCAATGAACGGCACAGTCCAATCGGGGATGATAGCAAGAATCTCCATGATCAAATCAACCACAGCAGGGACTTCGACTTCAGTCGGATCTGTCGAGCTCTTTGGTTGTACTGGTTCCTCTATGAAAGGATCTTCTTTAATTGAGGGAAGGTGAAGGTGCTCGAGGCAGACGTCAGTCGGGACTGGTCTTCGAGTGGATCCAAGTTTCGCCAATTCATCTGCTGCTTGGTTTTTCAGTCGCGGAACATGCTGGAGTTCCAGACCTTCAAACTTTTTCTCGAGCTTCCTCACTGCATTGCAGCATGTGGTCATGGTTGGGTTCCTTACGTCCCACTCCTTCATCACTTGATTAACTACCACATCTGAATCGCCGTAGACCATCAGGCGACGGACGCCGAGTGCGATGGCCATGCGCAATCCATAAAGGAGAGCCTCATACTCTGCCTCATTTTTGGAGGAATCGAAGTGTATCTGCAACACATACTTGAGTTTGTCAACCTTTGGTGATATGATCACAACGCCAGCGCCGGAGCCATTCAACATCTTGGACCCATCGAAGAACATTGTCCAATGAGCCGAGTAGATGTGGGTCGGTTGCTGTTGTTCTACCCATTCTGCTATGAAGTCAGCCAGAGCTTGAGACTTTATAGCTTTCTTGGCCTCGAACTTGATGTCGCAGTATAACATCTCCATTGCCCACTTCGCCACTCGGCCCGATGCGTCCCGATTGTGGAGGATTTCCGACAACGGAGCATCAGAAACGAGATACACCGAGTGGTCTTGGAAATAATGAGCCACCTTCTTCGCAGTCATGTAAATCCCGTAGATAAGTTTTTGATAGTGGGGATACCTCTGCTTGGAAGGAGTCAGGACTTCGGAGACATAATACACTGGCCGCTGAACCTTCTATGCTTTGCCTTCTTCTTCGCGTTCGACTGTGAGAACAGTGCTGACGACTTGATTTGTAGCCGCGATGTACAGAAGAAGGGGTTCTTTACTGAGCGGAGCAGTAAGAACCGGCTGGGTGGAAAGTAGGACTTTGAGGTCGTCGAATGCAATTTGGGCTTCGTCTGTCCACTCGAAAGTATCTGATTTCTTCATGAGTCGGTACAGAGGAAGTGCCTTCTCGCCGAGTCGACTGATAAACCTGCTCAAAGCCGCTAGGCAACCTGTGAGCCTTTGAACATCGTGTATTCTGAACGGCCGCTCCATTCGGACGATGGTCCCGATCTTTTCGGGGTTGACATCGATCCCTTGTTCGGAAACGAAGAAACCGAGTAACTTTCCGCTGGGAACACCGAATGAACACTTGACTGGGTTGAGCTTGATATCGTACCTACGAAGGTTGGCGAATGTTTCTGCCAAGTCAGTCAGCAGGTCGGAACCTTTGCGTGACTTGACTACGATATCATCCATATACGCCTCCACATTTCGACCGATCTGGTCAAGGAGGCATTTTTGGATCATGCGCATAAATGTTGCTCCTGCATTCTTCAAACCAAATGGCATAGTGATGTAGCAGAAGCACCCGAATGGGGTGATGAAGGCTGTTTTTAATTCATCGGGGCCATACAGACGGATCTGATGATAGCCCGAGTAGGCATCAAGGAATGACAAACGCTCGCAACTCGCAGTCGCATCGACAATTTGATCGATGCGGGGGAGCGGGAAATGGTCTTTCGGGCAGACCTTATTGAGATGCTTGAAGTCGATGCACATTCGGAGAGACTTGTCCTTCTTGGGCACCATGATAACATTGGCGAGCCACTCGGAGTGGTGTACCTCGCGAATGAAGTTGGCTGCCAAAAGCTTAGCCACCTCTTCTCCGATTGCCTTCCTCTTGTGCGCGGCGGACCGACGCAGGCGTTCTCGGACAGGCCGAGCAGCAGGATCCACATGCAGTTGGTGCTCAGCCAACGCCCTGGGTACACCTGGCATGTCAGCGGGCTTCCATGCAAAAATGTCCCAGTTCTCACGGAGGAATTGGATGAGCTCGGCTTCCTATTTAGGATCGAGGGTGCTGGATATGTTCGTCGGGGCAGCGGCGTCGTCTGTCGAGTGGATGCTGACCTTCTTCGTTTCTCCCGCCGACTGGAATGCGGATTCCGAAGCTGGCTTCTTCAAATGCATCAAGTCAGCGGGGTCGACTGTCTTCTTGTACTCGTCAAGCTCGAGGACAGCCATCTGCTGATCGGCGATCCTCGATCCCTGTTGCAGGCACTCCTCGGCCCGCTGCCGATTGCCTGTGATAGTGATCACACCTTTTGGGCCTGGCATCTTCAGCTTCAGGTACACGTAACATGGACAGGCCATGAAACGCGCATACACCGGGCGGCCCAGAATCGCGTGGTACGCACTCTGGAAGTCCACCACCTCGAACGTCAGTTTTTCCTTGCGGAAGTTCTTGTCGGAGCCGAAGACGATGTCCAACGTGATCTGGCCGAGTGACTTGGCCTTTCGTCCAGGGATGACTCCATGGAACTGCATGCTGCTCTCGCTAAGTTTGAACATCAGAATGCCCATCCCCTTGAGAGTGTCAGCATACATGATGTTCAAGCCGCTGCCGCCATCCATGAGGACTTTGCGCAGTCGGACTCCTTCCACCACCGGGTCGACGACCAGGGCCTGCCTCCCTGTGGTGGGTACGTGTGCTGGATGATCCGACTGGTCAAAGGTGATCGCAGTCTGAGACCATTTGAGGAACGTGGGATTGGTCGGGGTGGCCATGTTCACCTCCTTGTTCACCAACTTCAGTCGACTCTTGCTTTAACGTCAGCAAAAATCATCAGTGTGGCATGGACTTGGGGGAACGGATCCTCCTTGTCCTCCTCATCCTGTTCATTGTCCTTTTCGCTCGGCTGCCCTTCGCCGAACCCCTGGATCAGGAGGCGACATTGACGAGTGGTATGCTTCGGAAATATGGCGTTGCCCTCTTCATCCATCTTCGTGTGGATTGGACATGGCTGGTCCAGGATGTGGTTTCCGAACTGCTTCTTCTTGGGGGTGAACTGAGCCTTCCCCTTGCCCTTGAACTTGGCATTGGTAACGGCTGCGGCCTCTGCCTGCGGAGTGGACGGAGCTTTCTGCTTCTGCTTCCGAGTGCTGTTCCCATCTCCATCGGCGACTGCTTTGTGCTTTCCGCTACGAATGCGGTCCTCTTCTTCGCCATTTGCATAGCGTGCCGCTATCTCCATCATCTTGCTCATGGAGATGTCGCCTGTTCGACCGAACTTCAGGTACAGATCTCTGTACCGCACGCCTGCCTTGAAGGCGCAAACTTCTTGGTGCTCTGTGACGTTCTCCACCGTGTGGTAGAGGGTTGTCCAACGCTAGATGAAATCGCGCAGGGGCTCATTCTGCTTCTGGACACAGTGCTGGAGCTCCACGAGACCAGCAGGGTGTTTGCACGTCCCCTCGAAGGTCCTGATGAAGACTCGGACCAGATCTGTCCAACTGTAGATGCTTGAAGGAGCCAACTGGTTCAGCCACGCTCGTGCCGAGCCGTCGAGCATCAGGGGGAGATGTTTCATGGCGACCTGGTCGTCCCCACCGCTGATCTGGACTGCCACTCGGTAGTCGTCCAGCCACGTTTCTGGCTTGGATTCTCCTGTAAACTTGCTGATCCCCGTCGCCAATCGGAAGTTGGGAGGGATGCCAGCCGAACGGATGGCTCGACTGAAGCACTCGGGGCCAGAGACGATGATCCTGCTTCCACTCGGACGGTCTATATCATGACCATCGCGGTGGGCCCGGCCCCTGTCGACCCTCCTCTGGGCGATATATCCTCTTGCGTCGGGCCTTGGATCATAAGTGTCACCAACCGAACGCCGATCATCATGATGTCGGGGCCCGTAGAGCCCACCCCGCGGAGGGTTGCGTGAACGGTGACGATCTTCGGGATTCATGGAACGGCTGCCTCCCCTATGTCGCTGATGAGAACCGGGGCTGTGAACCGACCGATGCGTGTTCGCCGAACAGAACTATTGTGGATCCTGTTGTGCGACTGGGAGACCGCCAAATTTTGCTGCTGCGCCGTGTGCAGCAGGGCATGGATCTTCTCGATCCCTCTGCCAGCCTCTGAATCAGTCGGCTGGAGGGAATCGGCTATCTTGGCGGCGGCAGCCAGGTTGAGGACGGGTGTGCGGAACACCTCCACTTTGCTCTGACGAGTGCGCCGACTGGCAGAACGGCGGGGCTGACAGCGAGCGCCGGATGTTTCACCGACCTCGTGCTTGTTTAGGCCCGTTTGGCGGGGACTTTCATGGGAGTTGGCCATGTGCACTTCGGCTGCAGGCCCGCGACCCAAGTACTCGGAAGGAAACTCAGTCGGAACTGAGTCCGAGCGCTCGGACGGCGGCGCAACTACAACCGACTCGAGGACCGCCACTTGTGAAGACGCGCTCTGGCGCGCCTGGGCGTGTTGCACCCAACGCTGGAGCCGCGGACAGCGAGACCGCTTGTTGTTGCGCATGACGGGGGCGAAGGTCGACACCGGAGCCGACTGCTGGAGAAGAAGGATGCCGCGGGCGCCGACACAGAAGTGCGTAGCCCCGCGACTGGGGAGCGCCTCGACGTCGACAGGAGCATCCCGAAGCCATGCCGAATCGTCGACGATGAAGGAGAGGGCTCCGAAGAGGATCTCATGACCCATGCACAAATCTCCACCGGACGACATGATGAAAAGATGTAGTCGCAAACTCGCCGAAAGTCGCTTAGATGCCTGCCCCACGGTGGGCGCCAACTGTCGTGGGTATAAGTCTGACAGTAGATGTGTAGGGTACGAAAGGATGGGCAGAGCCTTAGCTACGGCGAGGTTGTATGAGTTCAGGCCCCTCTATGGTGGAGGTAAAAGCCCTACGTCTCAGTGCTCTTGGGAGCTTGATGTCGAGTGGAATATGGATTACAGTGAATTGCTAACCCCTGCACCAGTGGGGAAGGGCGACTTATATAGAGTGCGCTGCCCTTCACAACGGTTCGGTGCACAGGGGTGGAGTAGTGGCCATTAAATGTCTACGTTATAGGTAACGTATGCCTTAAATGCTAATAAAGGTACATGAAAACGTATGACCGTTGCCCTCCAGGGGGTTACGATGTACAGAGTGGAATCCAGTCGGTAAGTTTGATACGCTCCGAATGCTCATCTCCGACTGGATGATGGAGGAATCGTCACCGACTGGATGATGGGAAGTCCTTAATTCAGTCGGAACTGACTAGGGGCATTGTCCCTTATGAAGGGTAGTCCTTGGGTAGGACCTATAGGGCAGGCCTATGACCCTACCCTAGGACTGTAACCCCATCAAATAGTTTAGTTTGTTTCAAACAAATGCAGTGTTTCAAATTCAAATACGTAGCAAAAGAGCACATAAATAATCGAAGCATGTGAAGGAACCACCCAAGCAGATGAAAGAAGCAGTAAAATTGATAAGAGACGATGAGGACCAACTATACTATGTGATTAACCTGTGTGGCCACGACGTTCAAGTCGTTGGAGACTTTTAGATAGATAGATATACTTGCACTGCTCAAACAAGTGAACCTAGTGCTTGTATGAAGTATTAAAGGAAAAAAATTACAAGCAAATTGATGCAAATATGTATCACCTAAGAAGCATGCCATATGAACATAATATCAACAACTTGAAGGTAGTACGTTTGCAAATTGTCAGAATCATGTAAGATGAACACATGGAGCATTTTTATTTTTCTATTATTTCCAGTCAACATGGCACGAAATTTCCAGTCAACATGTAAGAAAATTTATTTCCAGTCAACATGGCACGAAATTTGTTCATGATGTAATCAAATTTATTTGGAGTCCACATACGTGGAAGCAAATCTTACTTCAACATGGAAGCAAATTTCAGTGAGAAGCAAGCAACTAATAACTAGCAACACGATCTTTCAGACCGAAGCATATTTTTTGGCGCTTGATGCAATTTGAAGGAATATTGGAAACAAGAAGTGCTTCCTAACAAAATATTTTCGCTCAATGCAATTTTCAGGAATATTGGAAAAGAAATAAAATGTGATTCATAAGGAAGAAATTTCATTTGGAAAGTCTTTATGCCACATCAATCCTTCTATAATTAGTTTCCTCAAACTGCTCGACCAGCTTCATAAATGTCTGGGATTAATTGCCTGAAATTACATGCTTCTATATCAAAACAAACTTCCTACCAAAATTAATTCTGCATCTAAGGGTACACCTCGCTATAATCCAACGGCAGCAGACTGGTCTGATGGGAGGCTAGGAATCAGTAGTCTGATTCCTAGCGCTTCCCGTGGCTTGCTTTGACACCGGCCAGAAGGTAGCTTAGGGTCGATCCGTGGCGGGATGAATAATTGGACCAATTTTGCACTCACTTTCTTTTGTATTTCCCTCACGTGAAACCCTAGCAACAACGGCAACAAACAAGGACAAAGGTGGGAGGTGGAACGGGATTATAAAGGATGATGTCACCTTAGATGTGAGACATACTTATGTTTTACCTAGATGTATCTTAGATGGATCCTACTCATTTTAATTTCAATCAGTGCTAAATAGACACTCAATATGATGTATCGACAGCAAGAAATACACATTGGTTTCTCATTGTAGATGCATCCTATATGAAAAATTATTTTATTAATTAAATAAAAAACAGAATAGTTCAAAAGTATTTTCAGATTAAATTTAATTTTGTTTTTCACTAATTATAATTTTCACAAAAAAACAACAACAATGATTTCCGGGCAAAAACACAAAATTTATTTGCTACTGCAAGTCAAAAACCAACTAATATATAAACATTGAGTAGGCACTCCCAAGAAATAAACATTTGACTTCTTTTCAAAATAATAATTTTTTAGCCAAAATACTGTAAATAGTAACCTACTCAATGTTTATAAATTAGTTGGTTTTTGACTTGGAGTAGCAAATAAATTTGGGAGTGCCTAGAACTCATCTAAATCAGACTAGTTGATCGTCCGTGGCCACGGGACATCATACCCTACCAACAGGACAAACGCTCATGCGTAGGTGTGCGTTTCTCTTATATGGTATGTTAACATTTACGATGACATGATATGTTACCGCGTTTATGTTGTGTCTCTTGCTTTTTGTATGGATTAATAACACTCATGAATGGTGAGTTGTTTCCCTGAAAATTCATAATTTGTATTAACCAAACAATTCAAACCAATGCTTCATGTATTTTCCAAACCTAAATTTATTGTGATAACTCATCAAAGGGAGTAAGGCAAAAGAACATACATTTGGGAAGATGATAAAAAGAGAAGTATATGTATATGCATATACGAAAACTACATGCCATCATATGTATATACACAATTTATTGTGATAACTCATCATAGCTCCAGATTTACCCAGAAACATCTCAAGTATATGTATATATGAAAACTACATGCCATCATATAAGGTACTATACAAAAAATTGAAGTCTTAATGACCTTCACTCTCAAGTAGTATGAGCTAGCAACTCTCTTTCCCTCTATCTAGTTCTAAATATGAACAACTGAGTAACAAAAAGCATGTGATTACTCACTCTCCTCATCTTTACATATCCTTTTTTGTATAACTGTAGTAGAAATTGAGCCAATACTAACAATCATGACATGTATAACATCTTCCCTTGAAAACGGAAACAAAATCTGATTGGTTCATGCTCAATCTTGAATTCCAGACCCAAACCATAGTCAAATCTGTACGCAAAACAAGACTGGATTGACTGGTCTTAGATCACCTCGACTTTTTCCACTGTTGTTTGAAATCCTTGGATATTTTTTCTTTATATAAGCAGAACAGATAATCAGCTGAATAATGGAAGTGGGCATATTATTCTAGAATGCTCTGAATAATTCTAGATGGCTACATGTTATTACATTCTTTTTCTAGTGCCTACATCTTGTACTTACAAGAATATATGATCTATCTGAAGTAAAGTATGTACATTGACAATAATGATATCTGAATTATTTTGCACATTAAGTACTTTGCTCCAAATTTAGTATCCTTGATTGTGTGGGAATCAGGATAACAACGAGTTACTCGAGAACGCAAAAAGGCAGAAGCAACCTTACATGACAGATAACCTTTGCTATGACATCATAGATGATATTTGCTTTGGCCCAACCTATTCATAAAAAGAACTATCAGTAAAAAGATAAAAAAAAGAACAACAACAAAAATGGCATAAGAAACAACCGAAGGGTGGTGGTTCCAGGTGCGATGTAGGTTTTTTATTGAACTATAATCGGCTGGTTTATCGTCTGGTTTATGGAGGGATTGAAAAAAATTGGTGGAACAGTGGGAAGGCTAGCGGTAGGAGGGGGGTCGCTCGAGGTCGAACCATCACGAAGACGACAGATCCCCCTTTCTGACTGTTCATGAACCAACATACTCGAAGAGCTAGGTGTGATCGTCCATGAACAAAAAAACTGGAAGCACACTATTGCGGGAAAAAAGTCTATGTAGGTGATAGCATCCAAGATCACTAATATATTGTTAAGCGTCTATAGGTTTTCAGATGAACACATTCCAGTCTTGCCTATATTCCTATAACTCTGCGTGATTAACTGAATATGTACCAGCAGGCCAATAAGAATGGCACCTACAACACCATAAAGGTAGCACCAAGCTAGAGACCCAGTCTATAGTTTGTGTCAACATAAGTTCGCAAAATGTCAAGTTCAGTCTGCATAAACTTCTTTCCTCTCCTATAAGATTTCACACAAGTAATGGGTATGTTCTTATTTCATTCAATGATGATCTGAACTGTGCTGAAGGAAAGCTATCCTATGCTACAGCTTCACAAAAACTTCTCTCGTGAAGATATGTGTCATGGTAACTACATCACACTGCTTGAATATATACAATAATGGTAATACCTGAACTTGATAACATTCTGGGTTAATAGGTGTGTCGTTCTTACACTTTCTCTGCATAGTGGGTCACACGGTTACTCTTTGACATTTTATCAATTACATTAAAAAGGTGGTTCTTAGATCTATGATTGCAGCTCACATGGAGAACCTCATCCGTATTTCCCATGTGTAATTACAATGCAAGGTACAAAGAAAATTTCTTACTAAATATATCTAGAGCTTTCTGTGTTTACTTGTACACCTTAAGATTTCCCCCTTAATATTGAAAATCTTGCTGAAGAGGCTCGGTCTTGTGCTTCTTGAACGGGCATAATACTCCGAGACCTATAATAGAAGTGTAAAAACAGATACATACAGGAAAATGGACATGCAGATTCCATATCTTGACTACAGTTAAACTATCATCAGAAAAGAATTAAACTTCCTAATGTACAAAATTACCAAAATATTATAGAAGAGAAGAGATGCAACCTTACTAAAACAAGACAAAACAACAAGTCGCAAATGCATATTGATCCGAGAATTTTTCAGTGTTCACTGGGTGATGTTCGTCGTCGTGATGTTGCACAATGGCACATCAGGCCATCTATTTCTATAGATGGCATAAATGTACTCAGAATTCAGCTGCAATTTACAAATTGAGAATAGTCCAAGAAATTTTTTGAATAGTCGAAGGAAAACTTGGCTCTCCCACTGGCTGACATTGGTGAACAGAAGTTGACTGAAATGTAAATAAGTTCAAGCCTGCAATATTTTGAATCCAAGGCAGATCTGTTTGTGACTATTGCACATGAATTAAAACTCAGAACTGCGGGACTTGATTAGAATATAAAATCCCATGAATTCATAAGAAAACTGATCACATTGGAAAACTCAACAAGTGATCACACACATACGGGGTGCTAAAAGTTCAGGTGGGGTTTCATTTTCCTTCGACCAATTTATCCACTTGCATAGATAAGTTCAAAATGAAGATTGTAACACTTTGTGTTCAAATTAATACACACCTGTACTCCTCGATCTTCAATGTAGCAGTTGGGTAAACTAAATGACAGCACATTATCTCATCTCATGAACCAACCCTGCACTGAACGATGGGCGGAGAAGAATAGATAAGCGAGACATCGAGAGCAACCCAAATTAAGATGGGGAAATGCACTTACAGGAAGGTATGTGACTTTTTTTTGCTTCCAATGCTTCCATGCAGCATCAACGGGCTGAACATCCAGCACAGAAAGAACTAATGTACAACATGAACCAACAAAAAAATCAAGATTAAGGCGAAAAGTAACCAAGGGAGAGTGAAGAAAAACAGGACGGGGAAGGAATAGAGACACACCACCCAGAGTCGGCAGCATGTGCTTGAAGATGCATCGGCACATGACGACCTCGCCGGAGCTCTTATCATGCCGCCGCTTGACATGGATAGTGTCACCATCGAAGAACGAATCCATGAACCTGAAGCAAACTAAATCAAGGTATCAAAAATCAGATTTACTCCAATCCATAGCAGTAAAATAAAAAGAGTATATGGACACAAAAAACTATTCTACTTCAGGAATATGATGACAAAAGCAATGATCAGCTAATATTGCAAAGGGGAAATCAGTTACGTACCCTGGTGAGAAGCTGGTTGGCTTTCTTCTCGGCGAGCAGCCTCCCTCTCATTTGTCTGCCCTCCTCCCCAGTGATACTATGGCCCCCGAAGCTCGCACTCGTCTACTGCCCAGACATCGGCGGCGCTTCATTGGATCTGGATGGACGCGAGCTAATCTCACCGTCGTCTTCACGCGGTTCTTCCTTCTCTTGGAGCAGTGGCATCGGCTGCCCATGGTGTTGGCCTCCGAGTGCGCGCCGGCGCAGGGCTTCCTCTTGTGCCCGGACAGCGGCGGCTTACCGGCGGACACCAGGCTGCGGCCCTTGGATACGCTCCCCTCGGCGGCGGTCACCGACGAGAAGAAGGACATGGACGTCATGGATGTCGCGCCCAACATGGTCAGGTTCGGCTTGGTGAAGTCCAGCGTCAGGCTCTGCGGCTGCGGGACCGGGGCGGCCATCGAAACCGGCGCCACGACGGTCAAAGGGGCCGGCCTGGACGACTCGATGGCGAGAGGGCGCGGTGGGGAAGGAGGAGGAGCGACCAGAGCTGGAGGAGGCGGCGGCGGCGGTGACTGGATGGGGCCACGGCGGAAGCGGGCGTGGCCGGTGCGGTCGGGGATCTCGCCGAACAGCTGCTGGTGCTGCTGCTACGGCGCCTTGGAGACGGCCTGGTCGGCGATCTCGCCGAACAGCTGATGGTGGTGCTGCTGCGACGCCTTGGAAGAGACGCCTCTTGCGGTGGTGGAGGCCAGCAGGTCGTACAAGGGCGGCGTGCACGGGCTGCGTGACGGCGATCGAGGCGGGCGCCCGATGGCGATGGGATGGGCAGTTCATCGTGGAACACGACTGTGGCCGCGGCGGCGGCGAGATCGAGAGAGAGAAGGGATCGGGAGCGAGAAGTGGGGCAGACCGAGACAAAGGACGTGTGACGGGGGACGGGACTGGGTCGTGGTTGTTTCTTTTTTTCAATCGTGTGGAGGAAGGTTGCGAGGGAACGTGGGAACGTGGGGTGCTCCTGCGATCTTTTTGCGCGCGGGGTCAACGAGGGTTGCTGCTCCTCTTTTTTACCGCACGGGAAAGGTGGGATCGAATGTGGGATCGAGAGGTCGAACCATCGCTGGTTGAACCATCACGACGGCACATCCTGCTTTAATAGTAGAGATATAATTTGACTTCATTCACATGAAACACAAAAACAGTTACAACCACTTCAGGACACACGCATCTTAAAATATCACATTCAATGGCTATATAAGATGAATGAGACATAACTAAAACTCAGCTAGATGAATTCTAGCAAAATCGTTATTTTTTTGAAACTTTTTTCACAAGTATAATGTGATGCCAATTTTATTTCAAAACTATTTTCAGAACTTCTTCACCATTTATTGAATTGCTAAATTAACAATTCATATCTTTACCTAATAATAAAGAGGCTATCGCTTCCGTCGGAAAATCCACCGAGATGATTTTACAAAATAGCCCTTACTATTTATGACATTAAACTCGTAGTATATATTAAATATTTTTTTAAATACTCATATCTTTTAAACCGTAACTCCAAATTTAACATATTATACATGGAATTTGATTAGAAAAATATGTAGAATTTAAATATGATATTATTTTATCTGTTAAACGTTTAATAAAAATACTATCTAGGGTGCAATCTTAATAAATAAGTCATTATTCGTCTTTCTTTCATACCGGTACTCATCCGGGTTGGGGATGAACACGTCAACAAAATCAGGATTAGAGATGAAACTGAAGGTCACTTGACTGATTCTTTGTACGTATTAAATCTACATGCAAGCCGTGTTAAAATAGAAGACCTGTGAAATTTTGAACTGCATTTTTGTAGGATAAGACCATCTTTATTTGTATCGTAACTATAAATTCTCAAATTATAGACATTTTTTATAAATTAAGAGCATGTGTCATGTGATATTTTTTCTTCCGTTGCAACACATAGGCCTTTTGCTAGTAGGTATAGCTACACCGAATAACCCAACGTTTCGCCCATCGGCAGCTAAGGTATCTACACAGAAAAAAACAAATGGGCGCGCTAGCTGAATAGCTTGACGCCTCCATGCACGTCCTCGCAGTGCCGGACATAAGATGCGAGAGCACCAATGTCGCTCCCTTTCGCCGCACCGCACATCTGTCTCGGCGCTGCCTGCATGCAGGGCTCCACGGTCAACGACCGGACGCATGCCGGCTCCGCAGGCGTCTCCGGCGCCGGCGCCCGCAGGAGCACCCACGGCCTCACCCCAGCCAGCCCGTGCGCCACGTACCCGAACGTCGACACGGCCGTCGTCACGATGCGGTCGCAGAAGCTCAGCAGGTATATCTCCGCCAGCGCCCTCTGGTTGTGGCCGCGCGCCTCCGTGTGCTGCGCGCCGTCGTGGCTCGGCTGGTGCACCGCCACGTATCCCCCGCTCTCCGTCCGGTTGGCGTGGTACACGCCGCGGATGCGCTCGTAGTACTCCGGGGACAGGGACGTCACCAGTATCGATGTCAGCTTCATCTTCCCGCCGTCCGGCGACGGCGCGGCGGCATCCTGCCGGGCGACCTTGGGCAGCAACCCTTCCTGCTCCGAGCAACGCATGATCTGGCCGTACATGGTCTCGAACGGCACCGGCAGCTCCGGGAACACGCGCACCTGGAGGCCGACGCGCTCGTCTGCCCCGGCGAGGTAGGCCTCGTGGAATTGACGGATGATCCCCCACACGTCGTTGGACGGGTGGAAGAGGTACCGCGCGAGGTGGTGGAACGCAGCCTCCTTCTCCGGGAACAGCCGCGCGAGCTCGCGCCGGTACGCCGGCATGAGGAAGAAAGCGGTGGCGAAGTAGACGTCAGACTTGACCACCATCCAGTTGAACTTGGCGAGCACGCGCTGGTCGGCCTCGCAGAAGGCGGCGTCGGTGTAGGACTGGATGAGGTCGAGGAACACGTAGGCTGGCAGCGTCTCGGCGGTCACATTGACATGGTCACCGCCGTTTATCGCGCCGGCCTTCTTCATGTTCTTGTAGCTCGTCGGCGACAACATGGTGAAGATGCCGTCGAAGTCAGCGATCGGGAAGCCGGCGGGCAGCGTCCAGGAGCTGCCGGGGAAAGGCTCGCAGAAGAGGCCGTCGAACTCCTGCGGCGCGTGCACGAGCAGGACGCGGTCGGTGAGCAGCGCGTACAGGAACGTGGAGGCGAGCGCGAGCATGCGGTTGCCGAGGCCGTTGAACGGCGTCCAGACCGCGTACTGGCACTCGGAGCGCGCGGCGTTGCGGCCGGAGCGCAGGCGCTCGACGGCCTCCTCGAAGAGCGGCGTCCCGGGGCCGCACCGCCTGTGCCGGGCCTCGTACCGCCGGAGGCGCGCCGCGAGGTAGGGCGACGGGCGGAACCGCGACGGACGGCGGTAGAGGGACGGCGACGCGTACCGGGAACGGCACGACTGCTCGTCGAAGGCCGGGGAGAGCAGCCCGCCGAGGAGGCGGTCGTCCTGGTCGCGCCGAGGCGACGACGCCGGCTTGTCACGGTCAGCCGCCGCACGCACGGGTGATGTCGCGTGGACTGCACGATTAAATCACGGCTCCAATGTTAAGCTTACAATCGCTCTTGCACCACGGGCTCGTCTCGCAAAAAGGATGAACACGATAGTTGTTGTTGGTTACCTGGCTTTCGCACGAACTGTACTCCTTGCAAAGAGGATGGCAGCAGGCCGCGCGCGCCGCCGGCGCCGAACGCCAGCACGAGCAGCGCCATGGTAGCCAGCAGCGCGACGACCACCACCTCGGCCGCGGGCGCACGCCATCCCCGCCTCGCCGGCTTCCCGGTGCCACCACCCCACGTCCCGACGCAGCAGAACTCCCCGCCGGTCGCCGCGGCCTTGTGCGCGGGAGCACGCGCTCTCTCGGCCTCCATCTCTTGGTGTTGGCCCGACGCTCCGTGGACGCCCACGCCAGCTTCTGACCCGGACGCATACAGCCAGTAGCATACTACAGTACATCGCGCGCCACGTAGTACGGCACAACAGAATGATTTGGATTCGCGCTCGGTCCACGCTTTCGAGAGTCAATGCCTTGCAAGGGGATCGCCCGGTTAATTTGCCTCTGCAACTGCGCCCCCTGTCCCCTAGCTTTCAGGCCAGTACTACGTAGTAGTAAGATGGATGCAGACGTACGTATTTCAGGGCCATTCCGGCTGGGCCGCGCGTGGGCAACGTCGCTGCTGGAGGGCAGGAACGCCCACGGCACGGAGATGTCAAGATAACGCTATCGAGATTTGTTTATGTGCATCGTTCGTACGCTGATGGTAATGGTGGTGTTGTCGTAATGCACAGTTCAGGTAAACGCAGATGGCTGCTAGATCGGTGTACATTCGTCCTCGCAAGTCACTTCTAAAAGCATCTCCAAAAGACGCGCGAAAAAAGGCGCGCGGGGTAAACCGCCATATTAACGCGCGCATGACGGAATGACGCGCTCCAGCGACGGCGGGAAAACGGCGCGCGCGCAACCGGTTGCACGCGCGAAAAGGCGGCAGCTCGCGCGTCATTTTTGTCGCGCCGCTACGCGCGCGTCTATAAAAGCGCAGCGCTGCCGCTCCCTCGCGCCGCCACCGCTCCACTCTCTCTCCCTCTGCCTCTCGCGTCACCGCCGCTCCAGCGCGCCGCCACCGCTCCAGCGTCCCGCCCCCGACGCGCCACCATGTCGTCGCGCCGCCATTCTGCGTCCGGCTACCGCGGCGTTCGCGAGCGCCCCAACGACGGGTTCTACGCCGAGATACGCTCCAGCGATCTCCGGCTTAGCCTCGGCACGTACGACACGGCGCACGAGGCCGCCCGCGCGTTCGACGCGGCGGCATGGCGCCTAAGCAGGCCGCGCCGTCAAATGAACTTCCAGGACGTCTACACGCTCCACCAGGCGTTAGACGTCGCCCCGCCGCCTCGTGTAAACTCCGCACAAGACCGTGCGGAGCACACTGCGCGGCAGCGCCGCCTCCTCGTCGCCCAGGAGGACGAGCGGGTCATGGCGGAGTGGCACCGGCGCCACCCGGAGGACGTCGCCTACGAGCAGGAATATTGGGCAAGGTGCCGCGAGGAGGACACGCACAGGCGCCGCGAGGAGCGGTTGGACAGGCGTCGGCGGAAGGCATTGGGGAGTGCGCAGGCCGACCTCGTCAATGCAGGCGGGAGCTCCTTCTTCACTGAAGAAGACGAGCGTTGGTTCGACGTCTGGCTGTCAACCTCTGACGACACCAACGACGATGATGATGGTGCAGATGATTGGAGCGACTGAGATATTAGTTTTTATGTTTTCAAACTATCTAGCACCGAATTATCTATCTATGTTCTCGAACTACCTATCAAGTTGCAATCTATGTAAAATAACTTTGTATGCTTTTTATTTGAATGCAATCTATTTAAAAAAATGGTTTGCGCGCGCTGCATTTTTGGGCACGGCTGGAGCGGCGCGCGCGCTGCATTATAGTGCGGCTGCTGGAGCATGCGCCTAACCCCGTGCTAAACCAGCCGAAGCGCGCGCGGCAAACGTATTTTTTGAACGTGGCGCGAAGCGCGGCCGTTGAAGATGCTCTAAGAGCTGCTTGAGCTCTTTTCGTCTAGTACTAGGGAGCTTAATTACCATACTAGAATAGATGTTAAGTGGATGTCTTTGCTGCTGCTTTTAATCAGAAGATTCCCCATGTTCTTCCAAATGGATGGTTCTGCTGCTAGTCATGTTTGGGTGGGACTGGGTGGTCAGTGTATCTCCAACGGAGTGGTCATGTAGGCCCGGTTGCCATAATAGTCGTTAAAATGGTGATTTTGGGTCAAAATGAAACTTTAGCAGAGTTGTCATATGTCCTTTGTCATAATCTATACTGAACAGTGCCCCGTGCGTTGCGGTGGAAATCTTGTTAAAATATATATAAATCTCTATTATTAAAGGGGATCTGTCGTCGTCATGATGGTTCGACCTCGTACGATCCCCATCTCCTCCCGCTACAACCGCTAGCTCTTTCATCGATTTTCCATCCCTCCATAAATCAGGCGATTAAATAAAGAAAACAACCGGTTCACTAAAAAGGCCGTCTACCTCCCTCTTATGATTCCAACTTACCCCACGATAAAAACGATTCCTTTTCCACTTCCATCGCAAGATAAAAAGAAAAGAAAACCCACGTACAAAAAATCAGCCACGATCAGGCACACGTCCCGCGCCCCATCACTCACTAGGAGAATCCCCTCCCGATCCCATCTATCTACCGAGAAAAATCCTTCGGCTGTCCAGCCCGAACTGCCGTGCTGTTAAGGAACCCACACCAAGCCACCGAGGAGTCCCTCGATCCAATCCGCGCCCTTGCCATCGCCGACAACCTTGTCCCTCTTCCCTTCGTTGTCCAGCCCGAACCGTCGCGACGCTGCAGGAGCCCATGCCACCCACGCAAAGACGGAGATCGAGGGGTTCCTCGAGCCAATCCTGTACCTCGTCCTCGCCGGCGTCAGCGGCCTCGCTCCAGGGGGTCAGTTACTCGATCCCCTTTCTGACTCATCTCCCGCAAGGCCGCAAGTATGTCATTGGCGCGGACGCTGGGTCGGACGACAACTGCGAAAGCTCATCGCTAGCTTATATGAGTCTTTGGTCGACGCCCACCTGCCGCCGCATCAGTCTTTAGTCGACGTCCTCTTGCCGCCGCTCTCTGAGTTGGCGCCGCCGCCACACCGCATTTTTCTTAGACAAAGGGAAAGAGCCGGCGTCAGCAAGGTTGACATTCTCCCTCCCTTAGTTTTGTTTTTATATCCTTGTCGCAATATTGATATGTGTTTCTATTGTTGTCTGAATGAAGTGACCTGCCGTTGTTGTGAATGGAAGTGTTCTGCTGATGCAAATTCTTGTATGGGCAAAGAAAGATATAATTGACTTGTGTACTGATTGTTGTATAGATGTTGGTGTACGTCACATGTCAAAGGAGGGGAATGTCAGATGTTCTAGAGGTGACGCACTCGGCTAGCAAGGAGCTCCGGGTTAAAGACGATGGTGGCTGACGGTCATAATCTGCTCGTTGAGGAGGTCATCCACCGTCATGCATATTCTTAGCTTCGGAAGAACTTGGTGTTATTTGATTTGGTTCCATTCGATTTGATTTGGTAGTTATGTTGGTGTTAAATAATCGGTCACATCATTTGTTTGGCAGGTCTTTACTCCAATGGAGTCATTGCCAATTGAAGTAGGAGAGAAAGAAAAAAATACATAATTGCATATCTGGGCTTAGTTACAATGATTCCATGTGTTCTTGATCTTCAGATATGACTTACTTCTATATATACTTTTCTTGGTGGTGGAACATAACTAGAACTAATATTTTGTGTGGTTTTACCATGTTTTAATTATTGAAAAAAATAGAATTTGATGCCCCTTTTCCCCCTTAATGATTTACTATTTGTCCTTCAGTGTAATGCTCATGTTGAGTTGTTCGGCGTTTGCTTGAGGTTTACAAGAAGAAGTTGGAGTAAATCCTTGTGTTTGGCTTCAATTTTTGGGCTTGGATATCTACCCAACATATAAACTGAGTGATGTACAAAGGATGTTCCATATATGCGAGATAATTTTCTATAATGCAGAACTATACGAATAACCCTAGAACCATCTTTACAGTCTGATGTTAATGAATAATCTTAATAATAAATAATGTGCTACCTATACCAGAGGATTTAAATGTTTAGCTTTTCATGGCTTAGTTAGAAATTGATGTGAGGTTTCAATGTTATAACTTGTTTTTCCTTATCATGCTTTTTCTCTCATTCTTGAGAGAAATCATTCAAGAAAGCTTCATAGTTATGTAAATGTTTAAAATTTTGTAGCTAATGATTATTTAACCCTGTTTGCATGAAGTTATATATGTAAGTGATTCTCTCTCTTTTTCTTTCTTTTCCACGTCTATAAACTGCAGGTATTGACTGCGAGATGAAATTTTCATTGTTCATAATTTAAATGTTTGACACAAGGCCGGAGCCAACAATGCTAGCTTCTTAATGCTGATTCATGGTGAAAGTGCATGCTATGCCCCTAATCGACTTTTGGTGTTAATGACAACACATACATAGGAAACTAATCCTATTTGTTGAGTGTATCTCACGATGGCAAGTACTTTAGTAGATTGAGAACTATGTGCCAAAAGTGGTCTGAGAAGATCGGGATTTATATGTCAAGAAGGCTCGGGATAGAGAAAAGATGATGTAGACTATCCTTTTGAATTTACTATTCTTGAGTATAGAGATCCCGCACTATTAAGAGGGGATCACAGGTTTTGCAATGAACTTGCTCATACCACATCTTCACTATCCTGCTCAATACCACATATTCTCTACCCTGCTTCTATCTCAAAACAGGTCTAATGCCTCGGACTTCCGGCTCCCTCCGGACGTACGAGGGCCGGTCAAGGGTCGGACGACCGACAGGCTTCGGAAATCCGGAGCTCTGCACCAGAAGAACTTGAGCCCTATAACTCGGATTTCCGGCTCCCTCCGGACATCCGAGGGCCGGTCGACCGACAAGCTTCGGAAATCCAGAGCCCTGCACCAGAAGAACGTGAGCTCTATAACTCGGATTTCCAGCTCCCTCCGGACGTCCGAGGGCCGGACGTCCGACCCTTCGGAAATCCGGAACCTTGCACCAGAAGAAGTTGAGTCGAATAACTCGGATTTCCGGCCTTCTCCGGACGTCCGGTCCCTGTTCAACTCACAGTGTTTCCAGACATATCTACAGCTCGAGGACGACCGATCCCTGTCGGACGACCGATCCCTGTCGGACGTCCGACCCCTTGCGGACGCCCGGACTTCCATAAACTGTCGGACGCCCGAGCCCTGTGTGACTTAAAGTGTCCCCAACGGCTGTTTTACACTCCCCACTATATATACCCCCTCCCACTTCGTGAGAGGGTGTCCAACACAGCTAGAACACATCCAAGAACACCTTTCTTCTCACTCACTCTTGTCTACACAAAATCTTAGATCCCAAGAGCATTTGTGAGTCCTTTTGAGTGTTGTTCCAATCAAAAGATAGATCGTCTCCTTCTCCTCCTTCCCACCAAAGTGATTTGTGATTTGAGCAAGTTTTGAGCAATCCCCGTGATCTTGTTACTCTTGGAGGTTGGAGACTCCTAGGCGGTAGGAGTCTTCGGAGAGGAATCAAACCATTGTGATTTCCCCCGGAAAGTTTGTGAAGGTTTGGAAGCCACCTCAAGGCTTACCACTAGTGGTTGAGAAACGCCTTCGTGGAGTTATCTCAAAGGGAGAATAGGGTGAGCCTTCGTGGCGTTGGTGTGCCTTCGTGGTAACATCCGCCCCTCTAACGGTGACGTAGCTTCCTTCCAAGGAAGTGAACATCGGGATACATCCTTGTCTCTCTTGGAGTTTCGCTTATTCCTAACCCTAACTCTCTACTTGTGTTAATCCTTATTACGTACTTGTATTTGATTATTGTTTACCGCTTGCCTTACTTCACTCTAAATAGCTTCCTCCTTGTCGTAGCAATTATTAGGCCTACACTCATATTCTGCACTTTTGCCTAAAATTGCTAAGTAATTATTAAAATTTGGAACTGTACCTATTCACCCCCCCCTCTAGGTCCATCTCGATCCTTTTCACATGGGTTGCCATGTCGATGTTGCCCCTTTTAGACGGAGATGGTCGTGTGAAAGGCGTCAATGGCACAGGTTCACCACCATGTCAGGCCTCTCTTGTACCTACCTCATGAAGGTATGCCTCCAATACATTGAATTTCCATTGGTTATAATTCTTTACCAATGTAAAGTAGTTAACTGATGGTTTCGTTGTATACTCTTTGGGAAGCCATTGATATGGTACTACATAGGCTGAGGATGAGCTAAAGAAAATGTGAGCCATGGGTGGAGATATTTACTAGAGCAAGGTGAGAAACGGTGGCAGTGACCAGATGGGAGACGGCGGGAATGTATGCTTTTTGTTCTTCGTGTCTTGGCTGTCATACACAAAAGTGGATGTGAGATCTGCAAGTTCACGTAAACATCATGATGTTCCTCTCTTGTAGTTACATATACCCTCATAACCTCTGTAGCTCTGCCTTTACCGTTAGTCGACTTCTCTGTTCCTGACAAGTATTGACGTATCTTCCACTTCCTTGCTTACGTATTGTAATATGGATTCGATTTCAAATACATGTATTGATTTTAAGTGTTATACACATGGCTCTTGTCGCGTTCTTCTGATCCAACGGCTCTGCTTCTAATTGATATGACAACATTTCTTATTCATGATGTAATTATGATGGAGGGAGTAGTTTTTCTTACTGATGTGAATGCACTCATGATCTCTATGGTTTTGTGTTAAAGTGTTCCGATATTATTTTTTGTATTGTTATCAAGTAGGAAATTCTGTGTATTTTTGTGTTTGCCGATGGCAATTTATTTGACGAGGTGTTTGATTCAAATCCATATAGCTTGTGAGGTGATGGCAGTCTTCGGCGGCATTTTCACCTGTATATGTTTAAGTGTCTTTCCTATAGAGAAATAAAATGCAGTCGACTTAATTTTGAGAATAACAACTATTGGTGACGACTATTTATGAATTGTATATTAATCCTTTGCAATTTATTAATAGTTAACACAAGGCATTTGTTCATATCCTTAATTGTTCTGTTGTGATGGTACTTGCATTACTATCTGTCTGCAGATATATTCTTTTATGATTTGTGTGGACAACAATTTAGGTGGAAGATATGCTACAACCTAGGTGGTAATAGTCCCCATCGTTTACAATTGGAAAACTCTCAATAAGTGACTAGATAATCTGAGATAATAAACTAATGATAAATTCTCCCGACATTTAGAAATGCATAGTAAGCTATATGTCTTTACCCCAAGCAGTCTCAGCCATGAGGCTTGACAAATCTCTAACCGGTAAAAGAACATTAAGGATTTGCACGTATGTTCTCGCATTGATTATGAGATTATGCGATTATAAAGGGAATTGAACTATAAAAGGACATTTAAACTTGTTTATTTTCACGCTTTGCAAGAATCATGCTATCTATATTGGTCTGTGTGAAACTATGTCTTCTCGTAAAGATATTGTATGCGTTATTTTTATCCTCCAAATAGAGGAAACTAAGATTCATATTAAAATGTACTAGCTCCATCCGGAATTACTTGTAGCTGATATAATTATTGTTCAGGTATGTCACATAATTATTGTTCGTAAGATTGGTGGTTACCTTTTAATCATGAAAAACAAGCTTGATGTGTAAATTGGGATGGAGAGTAACATATTATGTTCCTTGTTAAAGGACAACCCTTCATCCCCAAGAGAATATTATCATCTTCACTCTATTTTGCCAACCCTTGTGGAAGGCCATGAGAAGGTAGCTTAAGAATTGAAGAATAGGATCAATTGTCATAGCCGAGGGGGTCGGAGTTAGGGAGGTGTTTTGTTAACATTTACATCTGGTTTTGATTTATTAGTAAATATGGATGGATGAACATTATTTCTCTTGTTAAAGCATTTTCTTCAATGAATATATTTTTATCCCATGGCAACGCACACGCTTCAAACTAGTAAGTGGTAGAAGATTAAAATTAATGAAAAAACAAATATAAAACTTTCTTACATGAATTAATTTCCTGAAATAAATAATGCATGAGGTGGTATGTTTTGCATGAAGAGATTAATGAAAAAATTAACTTATAACTCCATGCATGATTTGATGAAGAATAAATGATATGTCCTTGTTGGTTTATTACATCTGTCACGTCCAAGATGCGACCATATCCTTAATTTGGCACGAGGGCCTCGTCAGGGATAGAAGCGTATCTCGTCGTTTCGCAAGAATGGATATCGTTACAAGTACATGTACTGAAAAGATGAGTTATATGGAATTGGCTTACACTCGCCACAAGCTACATCAGAGTCACATCAGTACAATACAAAAATATCACGAAGCAGAGCAGGGTCCTACTACGGACGAAAAACAAACGAGAAAGGAACGACGTCATCCTTGCTATCCCAGGCTGTCGGCCTGCAATCCATCCTAGATCGATGAAGAAGAAGAAGAAGAAGAAACTCCAAATGAACAATCATCGCGCTCACGTCTTAATAGCACTTTACCTGTACCTACAACTGGTGTTGTAGTAATCTGTGAGCCACAGGGGACTCAACAATCTCATTTCCAAAGGTATCAAGACTAGCAAAGCTTAATGAGAGGTAAGGTTAATTGGTGAGGTTGGAGCAAGCGACTAAGCATTTATTTGGTGGCTAACTTACGAGTACAAGAATAAAGAAGGGGATGATCTACGCATAGCGGACGTGAACTACTGGTGATCAAATGAATGATCCTGAACAACTATTTACGTCAAACATAACCCCACCGTGTCCTCGATCGTAGAAGGAGCTCACGAAAGAGACAATCACGGTTACGCACTCAGTTGGCATATTTTAATTAAGTTAACTTCACGTTATCTAGAACCAGTGTTAAACAAATTTTCCACGTTGCCACATAACCGCGGGCACGGCTTTCCGAAAGATTTAACCCTCCAGGGGTGCTCCAACTAGTCCATCACAAATTACCAAAAGCCGCATAGAAATCCTCGATCACGAAACTCGCGATCTTGTCGGATTCCTTAGTGGAAAACCTCAACTCTGAGATTACCCAAAGTTTCATCGGAATCTCGATGCACAAGATATTTTGTAAAAGGTAAAACTAATCCAGCAAGGCCGCCCGACGTGTCGACGATCCCGATAGGAGCCGCGTATCTCGTTCTCAGGACACGATGGATTGTCCAAACTTCCGGTAGGCCAATCACAGAGTTGCCCCTGGTAGCCACCAGCGGTTGACAGGTTGGACCAACACTCATGCGGAGCACTAGCCCGGGGGTTGATTAATTACTCCGCGGGTGCCGCCGGTCCATATGCATTTATTTAGTTATTAGGCAAATGTAAAACCAAAGTTGGGCCTTGCCAGACCAGTTTTAATCTAAGACAAATTATCAAGGGGGTCCCCATAACAACCCCGATCGTGTTAGGAGCGCTCAATTATGGAACATAACACCGATAGCCGAAACTAAGGGGGGCAAAGGTGGAACAAAACACCAGGCTAGAAAGACCGAGCCTTCCACCTTTTACCAAGTATATAGGTGCATGATATTAAATAGCATTTTATAGGGTGATATAACAAGGAACCCATGTTATCACATGGAAGCAACCGCACCTGCAACTAGCAACGCTAACACATGGTTAAGCAAGCTGTAACATAGCCAATCAGTGGTTTGCTAGGTTGTGAACAGGTTGAAGGTTTTCATGGCAATGTTGCGAGGCTGATATTAAACATGTGGTAGGCATCGAGACATAGCGATAGAAACGATAATACTAGCATGGCAATGATAGTAATGGTATCTGGGGAAATGGTCATCTTGCCTGAGATCCCGCTTGGAAGAAGAACGACTCCGTGAAGTAGACGAACCGATGTAGTCGAACGGGTCCTCACATTCCGACACGCTTGCGGAACTCTATCGAGACGAAGGAAATATGAAAGGACCACGATGACGCCTAAAGGGGGGGGGGTGAATAGGCTATTTAAAAACTTCTTCGGATTTGGCTTAAACCTAATGTGGAAATAAACTAAGAGGATACTTTTCAAGCACAAATCCTAAATGCAATAGGCACCGCAACGTGCACCAACAACACGATCTACCAAGATGGACACAACACGGTTACTAACAAGCACAAGTAAGTTACACAAACTTACCTGAGCTATATCACACGACGAGTAGGTGAACGACACAAGATACTAGATCACACTATAGCACACGATATATCAAAAGCTGCAAGTGTGAACGTGTGGATATAGAGGGTATGCTTGAACGATTAATCTTGTACAAAGAAATAGCCAACACAATATAATGAGCACAAACAATATGCAAAGTATGTATGCTCAAGTAACACAAGTAAACCACAAGTAAGGAGTTAGGGTTGGGGATAACCAAGGTCACTGAGACAAAGATGTATCCCAATGTTCACTTCCTTGGAGGGAAGCTAGTCACCGTTAGAGAGGTGGATGTTACCACGAAGGCACACCAACGCCACGAAGGCTCACCCTATTCTCCCTTTGAGATAACAACACGAAGGCGTTTCTCAACCACTAGTGGTAAGCCTTTGAGGTGGCTTCCAAACCCTCACAAACTTTTTCGGGGGTAATCACACGGATTGATTCCTATCCGAAGAACTCCTACCGCCTAGGAGTCTCCAACCTCCAAGAGTAACAAGATCACGGGGAATGCTCAAAACTTGCTCAAATCTCAAATAGCTTGGGTTGAGAGGAGGAGAGGGAGACGATCTATCTTTTGATTGGAACAACTCTCAAAGGGGCTCACAAATGCTCTTGGGATCTAAGATTTGGTGTGAGCAAATGTGTGTGAGGTAGAAATGTGTTCTTATGAAGATATGGTTGTGTTGGACCCCCTCTCACGAAGTGGGAGGGGGTATATATAGTGGGGAGACTAAAGTAGCCGTTGGGGTCACTTAAGTCTAACAGTGGTCGGACGTCCGACGGTTTCCGGACGTCCGACAGGCGTCGGACGATCGAAGGAGTGTTCATATCAGTTGGCCACTGTGTAGTCGAACAGGGACCGGACGTCCGAAGGGAGGGTCGGATGTCTGAGAGTTCAGCTCTGTTCAAGGGCACCGGATTTCCGAAAGCGGTCGGACGTCCGACCCTCGGACGACCGGGAGAGGCCGGAAGTCCGAGGTTTTTGACTCTGGTGCAAGGCTCCGGATATCCGAAAGGAGTCGGACGTCCGGTCCTCGGACGTCCAGAGGAAGCCGGATGTCCGAGCTTTTGACTCTGGTATAAGGTTCCGGTTTTCCGAAGTGGTCGGGCATCCGTCCCTCGGACGTCCGGAGGGAGCTGGATGTCCGAGACTTTGACTCTGGTATAAGGTTCCGGATTTCCGAAGTGGTCGGGCGTGCGGCCCTTGGACGTCCGGAGGGAGCCGGATGTCCGAGGCATTGGTTCTGTTTTGGAATCAAACAAGAGCAGAGGAGATGTGGCTTGAGCAGAGAAGTAGAGATGTGTTGGGGAACGTCGCATGGGAAACAAAAATTTTCCTACGCGCACGGAGACCTATCATGGTGATGTTCATCTACGAGAGAGGATTTCCGATCTACGTACCCTTGTAGATCGCACAACAGAAGCGTTAGTGAACGCGGTTGTGATGTAGTGGAACGTCCTCACGTCCCTCGATCCGCCCCGCGAACCATCCCACGAACCGTCCCGTGATCCGTCCCACATCTAGTGCCGAACGGACAGCACCTCCGCGTTCGGCACACGTACAGCTCGACGATGATCTCGGCCTTCTTGATCCAGCAAGAGAGACGGAGAGGTAGATGAGTTCTCCGGCAGCGTGATGGTGCTCCGGAGGTTGGTGGTGATCTGATCTCGGCAGGGCTCCGCCCGAGCTCCGCAGAAACGCGATCGAGAGGTAAAACCGTGGAGGTATGTGGTCGGGCTGCCTTTGAAAATCAGCCCTAATTGCTCCATATATATAGGAGGAGGGAGGGGAGGCTTGCCTTGAGGCTCAAGTAGCCCCAAGGGCTGCGCACCAAGGCTAGGAGGAGTCCTCCTCCAATCCTAGTCCAACTAGGATTGGAAAGTGGAGTCCTTCTCTCCTTTCCCACCTCTTATTTTTCTTTTCTCTTTGATTTTCTATCCTTGGCGCATAGGGCCCTTTTGGGCTGTCCCACCAGCCCACCAAGGGCTGGTGTGCCACCCCCAAGGCCTACGGGCTTCCACGGGGTGGGTTGCCCCCCCCCCCGGTGAACACCCGGAACCCATTCGTCATTCCCGGTACATTCTCGGTAACTCCGAAAACCTTCCGGTAATCAAATGAGGTCATCCTATATATCAATCTTCATTTCCGGACCCCGGAAACCCTCGTGACATCCGTGATCTCATCCGGGACTCCGAACAACATTCGGTAACCAACCATATAACTCAAATACGCATAAAACAACGTCGAACCTCAAGTGTGCAGACCCTGCGGGTTCGAGAACTATGTAGACATGACCCGAGTGACTCCTCGGTCAATATCCAATAGCGGGACCTGGATGCCCATATTGGATCCCACATATTCTACGAAGATCTTATCGTTTGAACCTCAGTGCCAAGGATTCATATAATCCTGTATGTCATTCCCTTTGTCCTTCGGTATGTTACTTGCCCGAGATTCGATCGTCAGTATCCGCATACCTATTTCAATCTCGTTTACCGGCAAGTCTCTTTACTCGTTCCGTAATACAAGATCCCGCAACTTACACTAAGTTACATTGCTTGCAAGGCTTGTGTGTGATGTTGTATTACCGAGTGGGCCCCGAGATACCTCTCCATCACACAGAGTGACAAATCCCAGTCTCAATCCATACTAACTCAAAGAACACCTTCGGAGATACGTGTAGAGCATCTTTATAGTCACCCAGTTACGTTGCGACGTTTGATACACACAAAGCATTCCTCCGGTGTCAGTGAGTTATATGATCTCATGGTCATAGGAACAAATACTTGACACGCAGAAAACAGTAGCAACAAAATGACACGATCAACATGCTACGTCTATTAGTTTGGGTCTAGTCCATCACGTGATTCTTCTAATGACGTGATCGAGTTATCAAGCAACAACACCTTGTATATAATCAGAAGACCCTGACTATCTTTGATCAACTGGCTAGCCAACTAGAGGCTTGCTAGGGACAGTGTTTTGTCTATGTATCCACACATGTATATAAGTCTTCATTCAATACAATTATAGCATGAATAATAAACGATTATCTTGATACAGGAATTATAATAATAACTATATTTATTATTGCCTCTAGGGCATAATTCCAACAGTCTCCCACTTGCACTAGAGTCAATAATCTAGCCCTCACATCATCATGCGAATTACATTGTAATAAATCTAACACCCATACAGTTCTGGTGTTGATCATGCTTTTCCCGTGGAAGAGGTTTAGTCAGCGGATCTGCTACATTCAGATCCGTGTGCACTTTGCATATATTTACATCCTCCCCTTCTACGTAGTCGCGGATGAGGTTGAAGCGTCGTTTGATGTGTATGGTCTTCTTGTGAAACTGTGGTTCCTTTGCTAAGGCAATGGCACCCGTGTTGTCACAGAACAAGGTTATTGGATTCAGTGCGCTTGGCACCACTCCAAGATCCGTCATGAATTTCTTCATGCAGACACCCTCCTTAGCAACCTCCAAGGCTGCCATGTACTCCGCTTCACATGTAGAATCAGCTACGACGCTTTGTTTGGAACCGCACCAGCTTACTGCACCCCCATTAAGAATAAATACGTATCCGGTCTGCGACTTAGAGTCGTCCGGATCTGTGTCAAAGCTTGCATCGACGTAACCCTTTATGGCAAGCTCTTCGTCACCTCCATACACGAGAAACATCTCCTTAGTCCTTTTCAGGTACTTCAGGATATTCTTGACCGCCGTCCAGTGATCCACTCCTGGATTACTCTGGAACCTGCCTGCCATACTTATGGCCAGGCTAACGTCCGGTCTAGTGCACAACATTGCATACATGATAGATCCTATGGCTGAAGCATAGGGGACGGTGCTCATATGCTCTCTATCTTTATCAGTTGCTGGGCACTGAGTCTT
Organism: Hordeum vulgare subsp. vulgare; assembly: GCF_904849725.1. Classification (NCBI taxonomy): domain Eukaryota; kingdom Viridiplantae; phylum Streptophyta; class Magnoliopsida; order Poales; family Poaceae; genus Hordeum; species Hordeum vulgare. The sequence continues at coordinate 517,617,195 of NC_058523.1, forward strand.
ACTCAATCTCGTACCTTGTAAAACTGGCAAGAACCCTTTCTTGGACTATTCCATTTTGAACTTTTTCAAAACTTTATCAAGGTATGTGCTTTGTGAAAGTCCTATCAGGCGTTTCGATCTATCCCTGTAGATCTTAATGCCTAGAATGTAAGCAGCTTCTCCTAGGTCCTTCATAGAGAAACTTTTATTCAAGTAATCCTTTATGCTCTCCAAAAACTCTACGTTGTTTCCAATCAGCAATATGTCATCCACATATAATATTAGAAACGCCACAGAGCTCCCACTCACTTTCTTGTAAATACAAGATTCTCCAACTACTTGTATAAACCCAAATGCTTTGATCACCTCATCAAAGCGTTTGTTCCAACTCCGAGATGCTTGCACCAGTCCATAAATGGATCGCTGGAGCTTGCACACCTTGTTAGCATTCTTAGGATCGACAAAACCTTCGGGTTGCATCATATACAACTCTTCCTTAAGGAAACCGTTAAGGAACGCCGTTTTGACATCCATCTGCCAGATTTCATAATCGAAAAATGCAGCTATTGCTAACATGATTCTGACGGACTTAAGCATCGCTACGGGTGAGAATGTCTCATCGTAGTCAACTCCTTGAACTTGTGAAAAACCTTTTGCCACAAGTCGAGCTTTATAAACGGTCACATTGCCGTCAGCATCCGTCTTCTTCTTAAAGATCCATTTGTTCTGAATAGCCTTGCGGCCCTCAGGTAGTACATCCAAAGTCCACACTTTGTTTTCATACATGGATCCTATCTCGGACTTCATGGCCTCCAGCCATTTGTTGGAATCTGGGCCCACCATTGCTTCTTCATAATTTGCAGGTTCATTGTTTTCTAACAACATGATTGACAAAACGGGATTACCGTACCACTCTGGAGCAGCACGTGGTCTCGTCGACCTGCGTGGTTCGATAGGAACTTGAACCAGAGTTTCATGATCATCCTCATTAACTTCCTCCTCAACCGGCGTCGCAACGACAGGGGTTTCCGCTTGCCCTGCGCCACCATCCAGAGGGATGAGAGGTTCGACAACCTCACCAAGTTCTATCTTCCTCCCACTCAATTCTCTCGAGAGAAACTCCTTCTCGAGAAAAGCTCCATTTTTAGCAACAAACACTTTGCCCTCGGATTTGAGATAGAAGGTGTACCCAACTGTCTCTTTTGGGTAACCTATGAAGATGCACTTTTCCGCTTTGGGTTCCAGCTTTTCAGGCTGAAGCTTTTTGACATAAGCATCACATCCCCAAACTTTAAGAAACGACAACCTTGGCCTTTTGCCATACCACAGTTCGTATGGTGTCGTCTCAACAGATTTTGATGGTGCCCTATTTAAAGTGAATGCAGATGTGTCTAATGCAAAACCCCAAAACGATAACGGCAAATCGGTAAGAGACATCATAGATCGCACCATCTCTAATAAAGTACGATTACGACGTTCGGACACACCATTACGCTGTGGTGTTCCAGGCGGTGTCAACTGTGAAACAATTCCACATTGTCTTAAGTGAGCAGCAAACTCGAAACTCAGATATTCACCCCCACGATCAGACCGTAGGAACTTGATCTTCTTGTTACGATGATTTTCAACTTCACTCTGAAATTGCTTGAACTTTTCAAATGTTTCAGACTTGTGCTTCATTATGTAGACATAACCATATCTACTCAAATCGTCAGTGAAGGTGAGAAAATAACGATATCCGCCGCGTGCCTCCACGCTCATCGGACCGCACACATCGGTATGTATGATTTCCAATAAGTCACTGGCACGCTCCATTGTTCCGGAGAACGGAGTTTTAGTCATCTTGCCCATGAGGCATGGTTCGCACGTGTCAAGTGAATCAAAGTCAAGTGACTCCAAAAGTCCATCGGTATGGAGTTTCTTCATGCGCTTTACACCAATATGACCTAAGCGGCAGTGCCACAAAAACATGGCGCTATCATTGTTAACTCTAACTCTTTTGGTCTCAATGTTATGTATATGTGTATCACTATCAAGATTCAATATGAACAATCCTCTCACATTGGGTGCATGACCATAAAAGATGTTACTCATAGAAATAGAACAACCATTATTCTCTGACTTAAAAGAGTAACCGTCTCGCAATAAACAAGATCCAGATATAATGTTCATGCTCAACGCAGGCACTAAATAACAATTATTCAAGTTCATAACTAATCCCTATGGTAACTGAAGTGAAACTCTGCCGACGGCGATTGCATAAACCTTGGAACCATTTCCTACACGCATCGTCACTTCATCTTTCGCCAACCTTCGCCTATTCCGCAGTTCCTGTTTCGAGTTGCAAATATGAGCAACAGAACCGGTATCGAATACCCAGGCACTACTACCAGAGCCGGTTAAGTACACATCAATAACTTGTATATCAAATATACCTGATTTTTCTTTGGCTGCCTTCTTATCAGCCAGATACTTGGGGCAGTTGCGCTTCCAGTGACCCATACCCTTGCAATAGTAGCACTCTGTTTCAGGCTTAGGTCCAGCTTTGGGTTTCTTCGTCGGATTGGCAACAGGCTTGCCGCTCTTCTTTGAATTGCCCTTCTTTCCTTTGCCGTTTCTCTTGAAACTAGTGGTCTTATTCACCATCAACACTTGATGCTCTTTACGGAGTTCATACTCTACGAGTTTCAGCATCGCAAACAACTCGCCGGGTGACTTGTTCATCCCTTGCATGTTGTAGTTCAACACAAAACCCTTATAGCTTGGCGGCAGTGATTGAAGAATTCTGTCAGTGATAGCCTCTTGCGGGAGTTCAATCCCTAGCTCAGCTAGATGGTTTGAGCACCCAGACATTTTGAGCACATGTTCACTGACAGATGAATTCTCCTCCATCTTGCAAGCATAAAATTTATCGGAGGTCTCATACCTCTCGATCCGGGCGTTCTTCTGAAAGATAAACTTCAACTCCTGGAACATCTCATATGCTCCATGACGCTCAAAGCGACGTTGAAGTCCCGGTTCTAAGCCATACAAGACTGCACATTGAACTACTGAGTAGTCCTCCTTACGTGTTAACCAAGCGTTCTTAGCATCCTGGTCAGCCGTAGCGGGTGGTTCATCTCCTAGCGCAGCATTAAGGTCATAATCCTTCTTCCCAGCTTGTAGGATCAACTTAAGATTACGAGCCCAGTCTACAAAGTTGCTTCCATTATCTTTCAACTTAGCTTTCTCTAGGAACGTATTAAAATTCAGGGTGACTGTCGCGTGAGCCATGATCTACAACACAAATATATTCAAAGTGGACTTAGACTATGTTCAAGATAATTAGAGTTTAACTTAATCACATTACTTGCTAAACTCCCACTCAAAAAGTACATCTCTCTAGTCATTTGAGTGGTTCATGACCCACTTACACTAGCTCAAGTCCGATCATCACGTGAGTTGAGTATAGTTTGAGTGGTAAGCATCCCTATGCTAATCATATCAACTATATGATTCATGATCGACCTTTCAATCTCATGTGTTCCGAGGCCATGTTTGCACATGCTAGGCTCGTCAAGCTTAACCCGAGTGTTCCACGTGTGCAACTGTTTTGCACCCGTTGTATGTGAACGTTGAGTCTATCACACCCGATCATCACATGGTGTCTCGAAACGACGAACTGTAGCAACGGTGCACAGTCGGGGAGAACACAATTTCGTCTTGAAATTTTAGTGAGAGATCACCTCATAATGCTACCGTCGTTCTAAGCAAAATAAGGTGCATAAAAGGATTAACATCACATGCAATTCATAAGTGACATGATATGGCCATCATCACGTGCTCCTTGATCTCCATCACCAAAGCACCGGCATGATCTTCTTGTCACCGGCGCCACACCATGATCTCCATCAACGTGTCGCCATCGGGGTTGTCGTGCTACTCATGCTATTACTACTAAAGCTACATCCTAGCAAAATAGTAAATGCATCTGCAAGCACAAACGTTAGTTTAAAGACAATCCTATGGCTCCTGTCGGTTGCCGTACCATCGACGTGCAAGTCGATATTATCTATTACAACATGATCATCTCATACATCCAATATATCACATCACATCGTTGGCCATATCACATCACAAGCATACCCTGCAAAAACAAGTTAGACGTCCTCTAATTTTGTTGTTGCATGTTTTACGTGGTGACCATGGGTATCTAGTAGGCTCGCATCTTACTTACGCAAACACCACAACGGAGATATATGAATTGCTATTTAACCTTATACAAGGACCTCTTTGGTCAAATCTGATTCAACTAAAGTTGGAGAAACCGACACTTGCCAGTCATCTTTGAGCAAGGGGGTTACTCGTAGCGATGAAACCAGTCTCTCGTAAGCGTACGAGTAATGTCGGTCCAAGCCGCTTCAATTCAACAATACCGTGGAATCAAGAAAAGACTAAGGAGGGCAGCAAAACGCACATCACCGCCCACAAAAACTTTTGTGTTCTACTCAAGAAGACATCTACGCATGAACCTAGCTCATGATGCCACTGTTGGGGAACGTCGCATGGGAAACAAAAAAATTCCTACGTGCACGAAGACCTATCATGGTGATGTTCATCTACGAGAGGGGATTTCCGATCTATGTACCCTTGTAGATCGCACAACAGAAGCGTTAGTGAACGCGGTTGATGTAGTGGAACGTCCTCACGTCCCTCGATCCGCCCCGCGAACCGCCCCACGAACCGCCCCGTGATCCGTCCCACGATCTAGTGCCGAACGGACGGCACCTCCGCGTTCAACACACGTACAGCCTGACGATGATCTCGGCCTTCTTGATCCAACAAGAGAGACAGAGAGGTAGATGAGTTCTCCGGCAGCGTGACGGCGCTCCGGAGGTTGGTGGTGATCTGATCTCGGCAGGGCTCCGCCCGAGCTCCGCAGAAACGCGATCTAGAGGTAAAACCGTGGAGGTATGTGGTCGGGCTGCCTTTGAAAAGTTGTCTCAAATCAGCCCTAATTGCTCCATATATATAGGAGGAGGGAGGGGAGGCTTGCCTTGAGGCTCAAGTAGCCCCAAGGGCTGCGCACCAAGGGGAGGAGTCCTCCTCCAATCCTAGTCCAACTAGGATTGGAAAGTGGAGTCCTTCTCTCCTTTCCCACCTCTTTTTTTTTCTTTTCACTTTGATTTTCTATCCTTGGCGCATAGGGCCCTTTTGGGCTGTCCCGCCAGCCCACCAAGGGCTGGTGCGCCACCCTCAAGGCCTATGGGCTTCCCCGGGGTGGGTTGCCCCCCCGGTGAACACCCGGAACCCATTCGTCATTCCCGGTAACTCCGAAAACCTTCCGGTAATCAAATGAGGTCATCCTATATAACAATCTTCGTTTCCGGACCATTCCGGAAACCCTCGTGACGTCCGTGATCTCATCCAGGACTCCAAACAATATTCGGTAACCAACCATATAACTCAAATACGCATAAAACAACGTCGAACCTTAAGTGTGCAGACCCTGCGGGTTCGAGAACTATGTAGACATGACCCGAGTGACTCCTCGGTCAATATCCAATAGCGGGACCTGGATGCCCATATTGGATCCCACATATTCTACGAAGATCTTATCATTTGAACCTCAGTGCCAAGGATTCATATAATCCCGTATGTCATTCCCTTTGTCCTTCGGTATGTTACTTGCCCGAGATTCGATCGTCAGTATCCGCATACCTATTTCAATCTCGTTTACCGGCAAGTCTCTTTACTCGTTCCGTAATACAAGATCCCGCAACTTACACTAAGTTACATTTCTTGCAAGGCTTGTGTGTGATGTTGTATTACCGAGTGGGCCCAGAGATACCTCTCCGTCACACGGAGTGACAAATCCCAGTCTCGATCCATACTAACTCAACGAACACCTTCGGAGATACCTGTAGAGAATCTTTATAGCCACCCAGTTACGTTGAGACGTTTGATACACACAAAGCATTCCTACGGTGTCAGTGAGTTATATGATCTCATGGTCATAGGAACAAATACTTGACACGCAGAAAACAGTAGCAACAAAATGACACGATCAACATGCTACGTCTATTAGTTTGGGTCTAGTTCATCACGTGATTCTTCTAATGACGTGATCCAGTTATCAAGCAACAACACCTTGTATATAATCAGAAGACCCTGACTATCTTTGATCAACTGGCTAGCCAACAAAAGGCTTGCTAGGGACAGTGTTTTGTCTATGTATCCACACATGTATATAAGTCTTCATTCAATACAATTATAGCATGGATAATAAACGATTATCTTGATACAGGAATTATAATAATAACTATATTTATTATTGCCTCTAGGGCATAATTCCAACAAGATGTAGTTTTGAGAAAATTTATCGCAATACCCAGTGAGCCCCTCTTAATAGTGCGGGATCCCTAAAGACTCAAGAATCATAAAAAGAAGGGGTACCGATGATCTATACTTGCGTGTATACTTTTATTCGCTGATCATCACTCCGCACCACTAACGTCAAAGGAACTGATACCTTTGAGTTAGCCTTTCACTTGAGCTTGGAGTTGTTGTTCCTTCTTGACTCAAGTTGAAAGCAAGACATGATGAAGTCCTCAAGAAGCTCTCCCATACACAATGTGGAAAGCCTAGCTTGTGTATTCATCTTCATCTGTCCACCATGTGAGCATCCACAAGATTCAAGCATGTAGTACTCAGGAATGCTTATCTTGATCTTGTCCTTGTTAGCACATGAGCTTGTCCTTATCAACACATGATCATTAACAACATCTTAAAGGGGATTAGTGATTAGTTATCTATATGTGTGTTGTCAGCAACACCATAACACGATTAAGGGCATGACTGCACTTTCAATCTCCCCCTTTTTGGTAGTTGATGACAACATACATATAGCTCTCCAAAATAGTAATAAACATGTGTGTCTTAGGAGAGATTTGTTACGAGGCTCCCCCTGATTATATGCATGGTAAGAATGAATGGGAGAGTGAGAGTTTTGTCGAAACTCCCCCTGATTATATGCATGGTAAAACAGGTAAATGCGGGAGCACCCCCTTAATATGTGTATCGAAGAAATCATATGGCAACAGATCATCACATGGAGTTATAGAACAAAACATAATAGCATACGATGATGCACGACATTCATACATAGTACATCATAGTCGTTTATCCATACATTATCGTAGTTCCACCATGCAAATTGAGTTCAAAAGCTAAAACTCCAAAGACTAAAACTAGGATACATTTCTCCCCCTTTGGCATCAAGTACCGAAAAGGGAGGCATCAGTAACATCCACAATGCTCAGAGATCATCAGCACCATCATCCTCATCATCCTCATCCTCAGGCAAGCCACTGCCACCAGCCTCGTCAAGAAAATCAGCCCACTCAGGACCAGATGGGAAGCCAAAATCAGAAGGAGGAATAGCAGGAAGAGCCTCATCGTCACTGACATCAAGAGTGCCTGAGTCTCTCAGACGAGCCTTGAGGGCATTCTTGGAGGTGATCAGGCGCGAAACCATATCGTGGTTCTGAGCGCACTGGAAGGAGAACGCCTTCATCATGGCAGAGTGTGCTTTGCTAATGAATTTGGCAAAGTGACTGAGAGGAGCAGAGCTAGTTGAAGGAGTGACTGACTGGGTAGCAGCACGACGAGTGGAGGTGGAAGAGGATTTCCTAGGAGCATAGTCATCCGCCATATGAGCGGGGATGACCCACTTGTGGTGCGTGTGAGTAGGAGCAAGCTGGAAGGCAGCAATATGGTTGATGAGGGCCTGGATGAAGGGGGCATGAGGGAAGGCTCGCTTGTATTGAAGACTAGCGAGCCGAATCTCATGCCACAGAAAATGAGGCACATTTATGTTGCGCTTGGGAAAATCATGCAAGTGTGACATGATATCAATGCAGTATCCGCTGCAGGTTCCCCTGTCACCCATCTTGGGGTAGATGGTGCGGATAAGGCATTGAAAAATGATAAAGTATGGAGACCGCCAGATAGACACTTGGTTGAGATCTTTCTGTTTTTCATCAGTATCAAGTTCATGACGTGGTTTGAGAAGAGAACCACATGCCGCAATGGATTTGGGAGCATGGTTAGTGTCACTTTTGTGAATTTTGAAACCGGTGTCGGGAAAACCCAGAGAGGCAACAAACTCCCCATAAGTGGCCCTAAACTCCACATCAGAGGTCAGCCAGCTAACAGATTCATCAGAATGAAAGTAACAAGTGGCATAGAATTGGTGGATGGCGCCACTGTTAAAATCGCACTTAAAGGCAAGGGGAGCAGCGATCCCCGAGGACTCAAGAAGCCCAATGGCACCTAGATATTTCGCCGGGTGAGTGCGAATGTGCTCAAGGTCAATGCAATGATGAACTGAAATACCTTTAGGAACTATGACAGTAGAGAAAATGTCCGCTTGGACATTTGTGCGAAACCATGAATCCAGAGCATCACGTTCAACATCGAATTGGTTGACATCTCTAGGGAAAGTAAAATAGGCGGATTTGGGTTTTTTGGTGAAGTCCGTGACTTCACGATCCAAGGAGGGAGGAGGCTCTAAGGAGATACATCGAGCATCACTTGCTGGCTGTTCTGGAGGAGGGGATGGCATATATGAGGGCTTGCGAGTCCCCGGCTTCGGCACAGTTTTCCGAACAGCAATGTATTCAACACGTTCCTCCGCTGCAAGCTCATCCTCGAAGTCAGAGCCATCAGACCAGGATCTGGGCTGTGGAGGAGAACGGCAGGTGACCCGTTTGAAGGGACGGCGTGGTACATCAGTGTCATCCGACCCCGTGCCAAGAGCGGCATGAGCGGATGAGACAGCAGAGTCCTTCTGGGCAGTGTGCTTAATCTTGGGCATGATTGGAAGGCCTGCAGATCGGAAGGAGAAAGGGATGGAATCAGCCAAGGGTATGGCCGGAAGAAGGATCCCATGGAGAAAGAGGGCAACCGGAAGAAGAAATCATGGGGTACAGCTCCGATGGCGGCTGGCGGCGGTTGTGGAGGGAGAGAGAGAGGGCGCGTGGTGGCTAGGGCAAGGCCCATCCGCCGCCCCTCCATTTATAGAGGCTCCCGATGTGTCGGACGTCCGACGGGCGTCGGACGTCCGGAGGGCATCAGCCGTCGGACGACCAACAGGTGCCGGACGTCCGGAGTGTGTCAGCCGTCGGATGTCCGAGACGCGTCGGACGTCTGAGAGGGAAGTAGGCAGAGGCAATTTCTGGAATCTTGATGATGAGGTGATTTGAGTGAATCGAGCGGAGGTAGCATCGAACAGTTATTTCATATAGTAACTATACCTTCCCATCGCTCGAACAGTGGAGTATGAGGTGGGTTTAACCACCAAGTTCAAGTGTGTAAGTGCATCTAGTGCCCCATAGTGATTTTGGTGGTTTAAGACTTATAGGTTAAGTATCTAATGTGTTCTTGAGTGTACACAGGATCTATAAGTCATGGAGGAGTTTGAAATATTTGATGAATATCGACCCCTAAAAATATATATCTTCGGTTGAAGAAATTGGTCTGAAGCTGAAGAATTGAATCGCGAAGAATCTGCGATGAAATTGATATTCCTCATGAAGATATTGAAATTGAGGAATTCGGTGTGTCCTGATGAAAATCATTCTGAAGACTTTGAAGCATGAAGATTTACTCTTTCTGTTTTATTTTCTTCACACTTGAGTAATAGGAACACCGTACTGTTAAAGGGGGTCGAAGTTACACTCTGGAATGAATTTCCTCATGATGCTCAACCCAAGCCAAATCCTACCAAAAGCCTCAAGTGAGGAATACGAGTGACATGAGGACTCTCACAGTTGAGGGTTCCGACCGTTTCGATAGCCACGCCACATAATTGGTCTAATCCACACCAACGGTCATATTATTTAAGGGCATTAGTGTCAAATCATGTCGGGATGCTCCCAGGCTATAAATAGCCGCCCCCACAACCATTGGGGGGTTGGCTGCTCCGTTAGAAACTGACACTTGTCATAAGAGCAACCCAATTCCTTAGAGTCTTCGAGAGTAATTCATCAGTGAGGAAATACCCCAAACACCAAACCACAAACATAGAACCAAGTGATTGAGCATCACTGAAGAAGTTGTTCATGTGTGGGACTGAAGCATTTTACCTTTGAGGACTCTGCATCCTCCACACGGTTAGGCGTCATGGTCTAGAGCAATCCAGCAGTCAATTGTGGATCGTCGGGTGACCAAGTTTGTGAGGGTTTGGAAGTTTGCCCAGAAGACTTACCACGAGTGTTGGGCGATGACTGTGTGTTCTTAGCCCAAGGAGAACACGGTAGGGACTATGTGTCCTTTGTTTTCAATACCAAGCCGCTCCAAACCAGATGTACAACTGTCACAGCAGTTGGAACTGGGTCATCAACTACTGTCTTCGTTGTCAAATGGGTTCTAATTCCTCAACTCCTTACTTTCCTCAGATTATGTGTTGATGACTTTCACTGTTACTGTTTGAAGAATTTGCTGAAGACTTTCTCTGAAATTTCTCAACCCCAAATTCTTCACGCTAGTTAATCCTCATCTATTTTCTGCGTGCCTGCTCACTATGCAATCTATTTTCACATTCCTCACACTGAAAAACTGCTGTTGTGAAACTTTGCACTTCTGATCCTGTACTATTTCCGCTGTAAGTTAGTCATCAGTGAGAAATTTCCTCAAAAGGAATTTCCTCAGTGATGAAATTCTAAAAATCTCCTATTCACCCCCCTCTAGTCGATATAACGCACTTTCAATTGGTATCAGAGCGAGGTACTCCCTTGTTCTGTGTGATTTTGGTTTAACCACCTGGAGTTTTAGTTATGTCGACTGCAGGCATGTTTAAGGTTACTGCAGCATGTCCTACTTTCGAAGGAAAGAACTTTCCCTTCTAAAAGAACAAGATGCAAATGCATCTACAAGCTATTGATAATGATCTCTGGTATATTGTGGAACATGGAGTCCCCATCATCTCTGCTAGTGTCTGTGCTGCTGATGTGAAGAAATTCAAGCAACTTGATTCTCAAGCGAAGAATATCATCTGTGGCCATCTGAGCCCAGGCCAGTTTGGAAGAGTGAGTGCTTTGGGCTCAGCAACACTCATCTGGGAGAGACTGTGCAAAGTGAATGAAGGAGTATCAACCCAGCGTGACTCTCGTGTTGATATTCTTCGCAATCTCTTCAATCGCTTCAAGAGACATGACAATTAAAGCTGCCAAGATACCTTTGATCGCCTCACTGACATATCAAATGAACTGCAAGCAGTGGGAGCTCGAGACATTACTGATCACGAAGTTGTGAAGAAACTGCTAAGATCTTTGGATTCTTCATTTGATACTTTAGTTCTGATGATTCAAGAAAGACCAGACTACAAGATGCTTGATCCAGCTGATATACTCGAAAGACTCAATACTCATGAATTCCAGCTATAAGAAAACATAGATCTATATGGACCAAGCTATTCTAGACCACGTGCACTGAAGGCTAGAGCAATTTCCTCATCTGAAGAAGAAGATTCGGATGATAGCATTGGTGACCCTAAAGAATTTGGACAGGAGCTTGCAATGCTCGTGAGGAAATTTCAGATGTTTACACGACGTGGCCAGTTCGGTAAATCTTCAAGAAGAGGCATGAGGAAATCAGAATCTTCATCTGAGGACTACAAGAAAAGAACCTGCCACAAATGCAAGAAATTAGGTCATTACATTGATGACTGTCCCCGTTGGGGAAAGGAATCAAAGAAGAAGAAATACAAGGATGAGTGTTTTGATGACTCGAAGAAGAAGAAGAAATCTTCAAAATCCTCATCTTCAAAGCCCTCATCACACAAGAAGACTACTTTCAGAAAGGCTCGGGCACTTATTGGCAAGGAAATGGATTCCGAGCCAGAATCAGTGGAATGTGATGAAGAAGAGGGTTCTGATGAAGACTCAGAATCCAGACAGGCCACTCTTGCACTTGCAACCACTTTCATCACCAAGTCAATCTTCAACCTTGAAGAAGATGATAACACCATCCACACTAATGACTGTGCTGATGACTTCGCTCCAACCTATTGCTTCATGGCAAAAGGTTCAAAGGTACCGAATGATGCTTCCTCCTCTGATTCAAGTGACTGTGAACCTGATGATTATAAAAAACCCAGTTACACTAAACTTGCTAACATTGCCACTAACCAACAAACTGCCCTGGAAAAGCTTCAGAAACTGCTAGATAGAAGTGATGATCTTTTGAATGATGAAATGAATCTTACCCAAATCCTCACTGAAGATGTGAAAAGTCTTAAGTCTAGATTTGATAATCTTCAAGATCGTTATGATACCCTCCTTGCTGATCATGAGAAACTTTCCTATGAATTTCTTCAAAGGAAGCTTGATCTAGAGAAGTTGAGGATTTCTCATGATGATCTTCGTATGGAAAATGATTCATTTCTAGCTCAACAGATCAGTGATGCTCAATATGAATTCATTCCTCCATGTCTTAAATGCATTGAACGCGAAACTGCTAATTCTCCACTAGAATCATCCAATGCTTCTATCGCTACAAATTCTTCAACTGCACATGTAGTGTCTATTTCCTCACTTGAGGAAAACACAAATGTTACTGATGAAAATGCAGGGTTGAAGGAATTGTATGTGACAGGCATATACAAAAGTCTCAAAGGACATCAAACCCTTTGTGATGTGCTCAAAAAGCATATCTTGAACAGGAACCCGAGGAAAGAAGGAATTGCCTTTGAGAGGAAATTAAATGCAGATGGATCTTATTGGAAACCTTAGCAGTATCCCAAAACCTCATGGGTTGCTGCTACTGGGCCTCCTTTTGACCCATCCAATCTAACTGGCTTTTCATGTGAAATATCCTATTCCTCAGATGAGTCATTTGACTCCAACTATAAACTGTTCAAAAATCAATCTGGTAAAGTATTTGCTCGATATGTTGGAACTAACTGCAGGAATGGCCCTCCTTTGAGGAAAATCTGGGTTCCCAAAAGTTGTCTTGAAAATCTTCAGGTGAATGTCCTCATGAAACCACCAATGAAGAATCTGAACCCTAGATCAAAATCCTCAGGAGGACCAAAGTCTTCAAGAGAATCAAAATCCTCAAGTGGTCAAAATTATGCTCATACCCGTGCTAATGCGTCTAACATGCAGGGAAACTACAAGGAATATGAATATGATCGTTACTCTTCAAATCATTATGTTCATAAATCCTCAAACCAGTTCTCTGCATATTCATATGAGTACTTTAACCCTCCTACTATTAAGAGAAGTGGATTAGCGTCAATGCCACCTTTCTCATATGGTGCTCGTAGGATGATGAATGCTTTACCACCCCTTCAGATGTGGGTGGTGAAGAAATCGAACTAATCACTTCTGCAGGTCAGGTCTCCAGATGAAAATCATCATCTGAAGAATTTGCTGGAGACCTGAAGAAATGCTTGATAGGACGCAAGCTAATATTGATGAAATAGAAATATTTCACACGTCCTTTAATTCTGTTATGATGAAACTCTTATCTGATGAAATTGATATCATATTCTTCAAATCTGAAGCAGATGAGATGGTAAGCTGTACTAATTCATCTGCAGGATGATAAACCCAAGAATACTGAGTGGGTTCTTGATAGTGGCTGCACACATCACATGACTGGTGATAAAAGCTTGTTGATGAATATGCCACTATGCTGACAAAGGTAAAAGCAAGGTATTGGGACTTGGCAAAGTGGCTATTTCCAAGGATAGGCATATGGACAAAGTGATGCTTGTTGAATCCCTTGGTTTTAACCTCATGTCAGTCTCGATGCTTTGTGATCTTGATATGATTGTTATCTTTGGTAGATATAGATCTGTAGTCATCATGGAATCTGACAGATCCAAAGTCTTCGAAGGTGTAAGACGAGGGGATTTGTACATTGCTGATTTCTCTACAGGTCCTCAACCAGCCACTTGCTTACTAGCAAAAACCTCAGAAGGATGGCTGTGGCACTGAAGACTAGGTCATGCAGGCATGAGGAATTTTCACACGCTCGCGAAGAAGAAGCATGTCATCGGCATCGAATCAGTCAAATTCCTCAAGGATCATCTCTACGGTGCATGTGAATCTGGGAAAATGACCAGATCCAAGCATCCCTCGAAGACTATCATGACCACTACACATCCCTTCGAATTGCTTCATATGGATCTATTTGGACCTGCTCACTATGCCACACTAACCAATGCAGCATCTTTATATGGCTTCGTCATAGTTGATGATTATTCTAGATATACATGGGTGCATATCATAGTATATAAAACTGAAGTGCAAGAAATCTTCAAACGATTTTCTTCAAGGGCCTCGACGAGCTTTGGCATCAAGATCAAACATATCAGGAGTGATAATGGAACATAGTTCCTGATGATTATCTTGATGAACTTGGTATTACTCACGAATTATCTGCTCCTTATACTCCTCAGCAGAACGGTGTCGTCGAAAGGAAGAACAGGACTCTGGTTGAGATGGCAAGAACTATGCTTGAAGAATATCAGACTCCTCGTCGCTTTTGGCCTGAAGCAATCAACACTGCATGTCATATCATCAATAGGGTATATCTTCACAAATTCCTCAAGAAAACATCATATGAACTCCTCATTGATAAGAAACCCAATGTAAGTTATTTCAAAGTCTTCGGTGCAAAATGTTGGATTAGAGATCCTCACCATAGATCAAAATTTGCACCAAAGGCACATGAGGGTTTTATGCTCGGTTATGGAAAGGACTCGTACACCTACAGAGTCTTCAACAACTATCATAACAAAGTTGTTGAGACTATAGATGTGCGGTTCGATGAAACTAATGGCTCGCAAAGAGAGCAATTGCCTTCTGATCCACATAAGCTGTCTCCTGAGGAAGCAATAAAGCTCAAACCTACTGAAGACATTGTTCCCACTGAGGAAATTGATGAAGAAACCATCCCCATCACTGATGAAAATCAGGAAGATGCTCCTAAGGAAATTGCTCCAGAACTACTTCCTCAGCCTAGACGAAATCCTCAACTAGCTCATCCGAGGATTGCAAATGAAGTAGAACTTGACAAAATCCTCAACGACATCAACGCGCCAGGTCCTCTCACTCGCTCAAAAGCTTCACACTTAGTTAACTTTTGTGGGCATTATTCCTTTCTATCTATCACAAAACCCTCAAAAGTTGCTGAGGCTTTCCTGGAACTGGAGTAGATCCAAGCTATGCAAGACAAACTTCTTCAATTCAAGCTGAATGACATATGGGAGCTCGTCAAATGAACAGATCCTCGCAAACACAACATCATCGGTACCAAGTGGATTTTCCGAAACAAGCAAGATGAGGATGGTCAAGTGGTGAGGAACAAGGCACGACTTGTAGCCCAAGGCTACACCGAGGTTGAAGGAATAGATTTCGATGAAACTTTTGCACCTGTTGCTAGACTTGAAGCTATTCGAATACTACTTGCTTATGCTAATCATCATAACATCATCTTATATCAAATGGATGCGAAAATTGCATTCCTCAATGGTAAGCTTGAGGAAGAAGTATATGTTGCTCAGCCCCCAGGTTTTGAGGATCCAAAGAATCCAGACAAAGTCTTCAGACTCAAAAAGGCGCTCTATGGTCTCAAGCAAGCCCCTCGGGCATGGTATGACACATTGAAGGAATTCCTCATGAAGAAAGGCTTCAAACCTGGTTCACTCGATCCAACTCTTTTCACTAAATCCTATGATAATGAGCTATTTGTGTGCCAAATATATGTCGATGATATCATATTTGGCTGTACTGACAAATAATACAGTGATGAATTTGCTTACATGATGAGTGAAGAATATAAGATGTCTATGATGGGGAGCTGAAATTCTTCTTAGGTCTTCAAATCCGTCAACAACGCAATGGAATCTTCATATCACAGGAGAAATACCTCAAGGATGTTCTGAGGAAATTCGACATGCATGAATCCAAAGGTGCCAAGACTCCAATGCCTACCAATGGCCATCTCGGCACTGATGAAAATGGTAAAGAATTTGATCAGCAAGTATATCGCTCTATGATTGGCTCTTTATTGTATCTATGTGCATCTAGCCAGATATAATGCTTAGTGTTTGCATGTGTGCACGTTTTCAAGAAAAACCGAAGGAATCACACCATAAGGCTGTGAAGCATATTCTTTGATACTTAGCTCACACACCAACACTAGGATTATGGTATCCCAAGGGCTCCAATCTTCATCTGGTAGGATATTCTGATTCTGACTATGCTGGTGATCGTGTGGATCGCAAGTCAACTTTTGGTACATGCCATTTCCTCGCAAGATCACTAGTTTGCTGGTCCTCAAAAAGCAAAACTGCGTATCACTCTCCACTGCCGAAGCTGAGTACATTGCTGCTGGTTCATGCTGTGCTCAATTACTATGTATGAAGCAAACCCTCAAGGACTACGGCATCAACATCAAGAATGTGCCTCTCTACTGCGACAATGAGAGTGCAATCAAGATTGCATACAACCTAGTACAACACTCGAAGACTAAGCACATCCAGATTCGTCATCATTTTCTTCGGGACCATGTCCTCAAGGGCAATATCCTCATCGACCATGTGAAGACTGATGATCAACTGGCAGATATCTTCACTAAGCCCTTGTATGAGAAAAGATTTTGCAAGTTGCGGTGTGAGCTAAATATCTTAGAATCTTCAAATGTTTTGTAAAAACATGCACACATTCTAAAACTTATGCAAAATTGATGACTTAGATGTGCAACACATGATGAATCGATTTTCTTCAACTGATGAAGAATATCACTCTGAATGTGAAGAAATCAACGAAGAAATTGATTCTCACGGCCCTACGACAATTGTACGCGGCGTCTGTAATCAACATTCTTATATGGTGGGTCACGCCACCGCCCAACGTGAAATTCCTCAAGTTGATTTTCTTCAATGTTCCATTTTCACAAAATGCGTTTTTCCTCAAAACAGTTGTTCTTCATTGTGACGATCTATCACAAAATCCTCAAGTTACTCAAATCTTCAAAAACACTTGATGACTTTCGTTTGACTAGACAGACTGTGATTTCAAGTCCTCAACAACATTCACTTATAGCTATTTCTTCTAGTTGATATTTCATCTAAGTGAATGTGATCGGACCCTACTTTCCCTCTATGCTATTCTCATCCAGTCTATTCGATTCTTCATATGCGTTCTACTTGAAACTTTGTCAAAATCCTCACCGTGTCCTTGTCAGCTGATGATTATGTAACAAAATCCTCAACTCTTCAAAAATGTTTCTTTAATGCACAGTAACTGAACCCCACTTCCCACGTTCACATAACCACGATCTCCACTATCTCCACCGCCTTGCTCGGGAGCTACACGTGTCCTGCGGAGACGTGGAGGCAGGGGCTGTTTGGTCCGAATTCTTCGCGCCAACAGTAACTGCCTGGCTATAAATATGTCCTTATCCCCCTCGGCAAACACTTCTTCGCCCCATCGTTCTCCTGCTACAGCAAAAGCACCAAACCCTAGCGCCATTGCTGGAAGTCTCGTCGCCGGCGAAGAAGAGCTTTACTGCCTCGACTTCTCCGTCGCTGGAACCACGCCAGAGTCGGACCATCTTCGTCCGCCGCCGCCATAGACGTCCTCTGCTGCCGGGTTAGGGCGCATTGGACACGCACCGAAGAGCTTCTCCCGACAACTTTCCTGTGTTCTTCGTGCGCGCCATCTAGGGTAAATAAAAACCCTATTTTTACAGCAAGTTAGATTTACTATTTTACATCTGTGATGTGAAATCTGTTTTCCCTCAAGAATCCATATGCACCTGATTCCTCAAACACTGCCTATCACCACACCATTGATGAACTTCACTAAGCATCTAAGATTTTCACGAGATTCCTTCAATTGCGCGAATTTTCGGATCTCTACAACTCTGGAACCCAAGAACAGTATGCTTAGGCAAATTCCTCAACCACTTGTTAAATTCCTCAACTGTCAAACTTCTTCATTTTCTTCAAATCTGAGAACGCATATGACCTATCCAAATTCCTCGCAACTATACTCTGTTCACAGGTACACGCATATCAGCTGATGAATCTCTCGGTTCTCATCACATTAACTCATTTGCAGCGTTTCTTGAAGAAAATCTTCAAGTCTCATCAGAATCCTCAAGAATTCAATCTCATCAGCAAAATCCTCAGCTGAAGAAAATGGAGGATGACAGGAAACAGAAGGGAGGGAAGAAACTTGAGTAGAACACAGCTTTGGATATCCCTGAGGATATTTACTTGGACTATTGCACACCTGATGAAAATGAAACAATGGCCAAGAGAAAGATTCGGCTTCAGAAGATAGAACGCCGATGGGCTAAGGAATGGAAAGAATACAGATTTGTAACTGCCAAGTATGCGAAGAAATTCGCCCTGAAGCCTCCTGGCAAACGGGCCCCACTTGAGGCTCATCAAGTAGCACACCCCTCAAGCCTCAAGACCCTTGATGACTATCCTGATGAAAAGGACAAGCACTTGGCTAAGCTTAAGAAGCAGGCAGATGTTGCGGTGAGGAAATTCAATGAATCCTCAGCTGCTGCTTCAACTGCGGCTACTTCCTCTGCTGCTGAGACCTCTGGTTCAGCAATTCCTCAATCAAAGTCTGTGCCGTCTAAACCAAGGGCTCCAAAGCCTCAAGAGAAACTAGCTCAGGCATCAGTTACAAAACCCTCAGCGCCAAAATCCTCAGCACCACCAGAGGTTTCAAAACCAGAACTGAAGCCAGTCGTGAAGCCACTGCCCGCTACCTCCAGCTCCTCACTCCCACCGGCAACCAGCTCGGAGACAAAGTCTTCACCACCTCCTGTGAAGACTCAGGTGTCTGCTGAAAGAGGAACACAACCAAGCCCCAGCAAAATCATTACAGTCCCGTCTGCTTCAGAGGGTAGTGATGAATATGATGATCAAACCCTGCAAGCTATAATCAGAAACAAGCAGGAGAGGGTAGCTCAAGCTTCTGGTAGCGCCATTCCTCTGGCCATGGACCCCAAGGTCCTCCTAGACTACATAAACATCTGGTATGAGGACCCCAACACTCCGCTTGATGATTTGAAACTTCCCCCTGGCATCAGCCACATGGGGTCACATTCATCAACGAGGCCAAGTGGAAGGAGCAGCAAGCCAAACAGGCCAAAGTTGCTAAGCTCAAGAAGGAGAAATTCCTCAAGCAGAATCTCCTCAACTTGAAGCGTGATGCACTGGTGTCAAGACAGGCTGAGTTGAAGACTTTGACAGATAAGTACTCCAAGCTATCTGATCGTCAGAGTCTCAAAAGCAGTTTCATCAAATTTGCCACTAAAGTTCTTGACGACTACAACAAGAAGGCTGCCCCTCCAGCACCAACTCCTCAGCCTCTGATTGAAGAGCCAGCTGATGAATCCCCTCAAGCTGATGAAACTCCTCAAGCTGAGGAAATACCCCAAGAAAGCCGTGTGAATGTACCGGCTATTGAAGAAATCACCACGGAAAATCCAGCTGATGACTCTGCTACAGCTGGTTAGGCTGCCCCTGATCCAGCTGCTGCATCAAAGCAAGCTGATGACTCTGCTCCAGCTGGTTCCTCAAAGCCAGCTGATGAATCTGTCGAGAGAACCCCTTCACCAAAAGTTTCAAAGGTGAAGAAGATGACTCCGTCGGCATCAGACGTGAAGAAGACGAGGGCTGCTAAGAAGGAAGCCAAAAAAGAGATAGGCCTCCTCAGCAGAAGAAGAAACTGAGGCCAAGCACCTCAAAGCGCTTGAAGACAATGCTCCACTGGACCCTGTGCCCCTCAATGTCGCTCCGTCTTATGTAATGATCACCTTTGCAGACCAAGAGAAAGGGACAGATGAGGAAATGAAGGATGCCGCATCTGAGGAACACACTGACGAAGAAATTCGTATTGACGACAGTCCTCAGCCCTCCATTCCTCAGGAAGACACTGCACAAGGATCAGCTGCACCAGCTGATGAAACTGCCTCTGTCACCAAGCAAGCTGAGGAAGAGCAAAGTGAAATTCCTGAAGCTGATGAAATTCAAAGTCCTGAGAAAAATCCTCGAGATGCGGAACAGGCTGACCCAACTCCTCCACCTGAGCAAGATCTTCACACTGAGGCTCAGAATGAACCTATTCCTTCTCCGGAGCAGAACCCTCAACAGGATGCTCAAGTTGATGAAATTCCTCAGCCTGATGCCCAGCCAGATCTCATTCCTCAACATGAAGCACAACATGAGCAAGCTCCTCAATCTGAAGCACAAGCAGATGAAATTCCTCACCCTGAGGACAACGCTGAGGAAAATGCACCAGACCAAGAAAATGATTTTGTCGTGTTGAACCCTGAGACTGAATTGTTGTCTCCCCTCCAGTTCCTCAGTAAAATCTTCAGCCAATGCAACGTCAGTCGTTCTCCAAGCAATCGCAGTTTCAAAAGGAGAACTTCTTTGAAGAACGCATGTACTTCATTGGAGAAAATCCCTATGATAAACCTCAAATCAGGCATCTGAAGTTTTGGACGAGGACACAGCTGAATTACTATGCCTCTGTGCTGTGTGGAAGAAATAAGATATTCCAGCACAGGCATATTCCTCATGTTGAATTTGAAGCAATACCATGGCTGGCTCCAGTCCTAAATGTCCTTCATGAAGCTGGACTGCTGCCAATGTGCTCAGACATCTCTGATTGGGATAGTGAGCTCATTCTTCAGTTGTATGCCACTCTTCACATATCTGACGATCCTGAAGACATGAACACCTGGGTTTTTGACTGGATGGCGTAAAACACTCACTACAAGGCTCCTGCTGCTGAGCTACTGCGTGAACTGCCAGTATCAATTCCCTCACAGGAGGCTGTGAAGCTTTACGGTGAACGTGAGCTGCCCAACGGGATGATGGAAGTCCTCATGAAGCCTTTGGCTAAAGGGCAACCACCGAGAAAAACCTTCCTCGTCCACGAGCTCAAATATACACCAAGGTCTATTTACAGAATCCTTTGCAGTGTGCTTGCGCCAATCAAAGGCCATGATGATGAAGAAGATGTCGTAGGCATCATGAAGAATATCCTCTTCAACATCATCCATGGTATTCCTATCAACATACATGATTTCTTCTTGAGGACTTTAGCCGACAATGCTATGTGTCCATTTGATCACAAGATATATGCCCCATGGATCATGAGATTCATCAGGAAAAGGACAGGCATCAACTTCCACGCTGATTTCAACAACCATGTTGGTTATATGCCTCCTATCAGGGTCGACAAAAAGACCTTTGAGCCAGTTGAAGGAAAAGGCAAGTCAGTGATTGATGAAGGCCGTAGGCCCCTTGATGGCCAGTTCGGAGAGCCGGAAGCCTATTCTTCATGGGATGATACTCAGACTCACCCGCCAAGCCGTGTTGCTCCTCGTGTGTTGAATACAAGAGAGCTTCTCCTCAGTATTCACCAGAAGGTGGATCGCAATCACAAGTGGGTCAAATGCCAGTTCGGCGCCATTGTGAAAACCCTCATTGAAACACAGAACTCTGTGAAGCTTAACCATCACTATCTGCATGAGGTTTTTGATCGCACCTGGGCCACAATTGCTCATCTGAAGACTCAGACAGAACTTGAAGAATTGGACTTTGAGCGAGACTTTGACTGGTCGTGGCCTCCCAAGAAGAAGTTCAGGCCAATTCCAGTTCCAGACCTTGAAGACAGTTCCTTTTCTTCATTCCGCACTGCTGAATCTGATGAAGAACAGCTCGACACTGCCACCGGTTCAAGGAAGAAGACTACTCCCAAGAAGCATCACGCCTCTACATCAACCGCCAAGAAGTGAAGTCTTCACGGGCGTTAGTTCTCAGTTTGTCCCTTTTTGTCACTTGATGACAAAGGGGGAGAAACTTGAGATTTAGTCTTCAAGCGGGATATTTTGGGTCTTATGAACTATATTTAAGTTACAAACTCTTGGCTCTTCTGAAGTTTTTATGTAATGAGTTGTAACTTAAACCCGATGGTACTCTAACGCTTTTGAACGTTTTTCTTCGCATGCTTATTCCTCAAGTTTTTAATGCACGCATGCTGGAATTCGTCAGATACCATTTGTCATCATGCATCTTCATTTTCTTCATACTATATGTTACATGTATGCATGATTTACAAGACTTAGGGGGAGATCTCCATGATATAAATCATCAATGTGCATTTGCTGTGAAAAGCAAAATCCTCAAGATATGCACATCTTCACGGGGAGTCTCTCTAAATCTTGATTTCAAATTCCTCAAATGAGTATTTACACTTCATATTTTTGATCCCTGTTGAAGACTTAACCTAATTGTCATCAACCACCAAAAAGGGGGAGATTGTAAATGCATCTAGTGCCCCTTAGTGATTTTGGTGGTTTGAAGACTTATATGTTAAGTATCTCATGTGTTCTTGAGTGTACATAGGATCTATAAGTCACTGAGGAGTTTGAAATATTTGATGAATATCGACCCCTAAAAATATATATCTTCGGTTGAAGAAATTGATCTGAAGCTGAAGAATTGAATCGCGAAGAATCTGCGATGAAATTGATATTCCTCATGAAGATATTGAAATTGAGGAATTCGGTGTGTCCTGATGAAAATCATTCTGAAGACTTTGAAGCATGAAGATTTACTATTTCTGTTTTATTTTCTTCACACTTGAGTAATAGGAACACCGTACTGTTAAAGGGGGTCGAAGTTACACTTTGGAATGAATTTCCTCATGATGCTCAACCCAAGCCTAATCCTACCAAAAGCCTCAAGTGAGGAATACGAGTGACATGAGGACTCTCACAGTTGAGGGTTCCGACCGTTTCGATAGCCACGCCACATAATTGGTCTGATCCACACCAACGGTCATATTATTTAAGGGCATTAGTGTCAAATCATGTCGGGATGCTCCCAGGCTATAAATAGCTGCCCCCACAACCATTGGGGGTTGGCTGCTCCGTTAGAAACTGACACTTGTCATAAGAGAAACCCAATTCCTCAGAGTCTTCGAGAGTAATTCATCAGTGAGGAAATACCCCAAACACCAAACCACAAACATAGAACCAAGTGATTGAGCATCACTGAAGAAGTTGTTCCTGTGTGGGACTGAAGCCTTTTTCCTTTGAGGACTGTGCATCCTCCAGACGGTTAGGCGTCATGGTCTAGAGCAATCCAGCAGTCAATTGTGGATCGCCGGGTGACCAAGTTTGTGAGGGTTTGGAAGTCTGCCCTGAAGACTTACCACGAGTGTTGGGCGAGGATTGTGTGTTCTTAGTCCAAGGAGAACACGGTAGGGACTGTGTGTCCCGGGACTGTGTGTCCTTTGGTTTCAATACCAAGCCGCTCCAAACCAGATGTACAACTGTCACAGCAGTTGGAACTGGGTCATCAACTACTGTCTTCCCTGTGAAACGGGTTCTAATTCCTCAACTCCTTACTTTCCTCAGATTATGTGTTGATGACTTTCACTGTTACTGTTTGAGGAATTTGCTGAAGACTTTCTCTGAAATTCCTCAACCCCAAATTCTTCACGCTAGTTAATCCTCATCTGTTTTCTGCGTGCCTGCTCACTGTGCAATCTGTTTTCACATTCCTCACACTAAAAAACTGTTGTTGTGAAACTTTGCACTTCTAATCCTATACTGTTTCCACTGTAAGTTAGTCATCAGTGAGAAATTTCCTCGAAAGGAATTTCCTCAGTGATGAAAATTTTAAAATCTCCTATTCACCCCCCTCTAGTTGATATAACGCACTTTCAAAGTGCTACATCAAGACAGGGACACTTAAGCATTTTCTGTCATGCTAATGGTGGTGAAGTGATAAGGAGCATTTTCGCGTGTGTAGCAACCAAGAGCCTCACAACTAACATATTTTCGACATGGTATGCTATAAATCTTCTCACTCGATTACTATGATAAGTGTGGGGTCCAAAATGCGGTCAGACGCATGAGTGCATAGTGTTATGCACATGTTAACCTATTATAAGAGCAAGGCACATGAAACAAGGGCCATGGCACAAATTTGTCGCATACATATGACCATGCAGATCTAAGAGAGCACCAACACTAAGCATTTCATCAGTGTGATTGCCAAGGACATGCAGGAAATTACAAAGTGGAAAAAGTATTATGTTCATGCGATGATGCAACCTACACAGGGTTGACTCTAATGTTATACATGCATGAAGTAAATACTTGTTACCGAAAAGCATTGATATGGCGTAGAAGTAGCGGAGTCCTGCCTTGACTCTAATTTCTTCGTGACCAGCACCACCAACTTCTTCTGAGAATAAGTCAAGATAGCAATGCTTCTCCAAAGTACCTAAACCACCATTCAAGTGCAATATGGTCCCCAAACTCATTGGGTCCGAAGTAGTTAGTCCAACTACAATATATATAGGGTAAAATCACTTAATTATGTGCATATAGATATAACTTTTACTTTCATGCACACCTTAACCTTTTAATGGATATGTCAGATTTACCATATACATATATTGGATCAAAGATACGATAGACAAGGCATGTGAATCTACACATAGTAAATATGCCTACACAAGCCTATCAAAAACCAAGAATATACAAATTGGACAAATGAACACATAATTGTTAATTACACAACATTCATGTTGTCCAAGATGGATCATGGTGACAAATCAACATATGATAGCACCCCAACTTCAACACATGAACCGGTCAAAGCATCAAACCATGTAAGGTATGCATTTTGCATAAACTTACATGCATGTCTCACTCCAGTAGATATATCAGTGTAGGTAATACGATTATAACTCCCACAACATTATAAAGTAAATAATACAACCTCAAACACATGCATGGGATATTACCGGAAGACACATGAATTTCTTGGCAAGTTATGTAGGTCATATGGAGGAAAGACCGAAATAGAATGACCATGAAAACACTACCAAGCAAGAGATACCATGTGTGAGTGAACACAATGGTATTTGGAATTATCAGTGGTGGTAGATGCCAAACGAGCACACAGATCGTTTTATACTCACACAAGTGTGGTATGGGAGTTTAGCCATAAGCATAATGTTTAGATACCATACGTTAACATCCCAATTAGCTAGATCATAGTGTAGAGAAATAATTTGAAAGGCTTGCATCATATATGCCCTTCCTTTAAGTACGATCTAGCGACTAAGCCATGAGTATAGGTGTAGTAGAATGTCATACTCACGCACATCTAAGAGATTTAAACACCAAAAGGGTTATTATGCGAATTAAGTCACGTGGAGCACTACACGCCACACAGTTATAGAATAACCCCATTTGGTAGATTCTGAGTGGCATACATCGGACGTTTATCTTACCAAGGGTTGTAACGTGCACAAAGCATATCACTCTCCCTTAATGTGATAATCCATGTATTTACCATACAAGGCAATCAATCATCCAACTAAGCTGATAAGTGGATGTCAATTTGAACTTCGGATGGCTTTGACATCAAACAAAATGATTGGATAATCTTGCGCCATGGATACTAGATGGAGTCCAATACATATATACACATTTTGGGTTAGTGATGTGGGTAGAGCAGAACACTCCCCCTTAATGTGATGAGCCATTAACATCTCAAAAGACTCACGCAACGGTGCAACTAGGATGCAAGTAATGATTAGGACTACACACAACTATATGACATACATAACGACCTACACATGATAGATAACACATAACAATCATACTAGTAGGCGCAACATGTCAAAGTACATGCTAGGTAGCAAACCTAGACATGAGAAGGAGTGGGGCAGGCAACTTTCAATGTAAACAATTTAAGTACAAGTTACCGCAAAGAGGCACATTGGATATGGGATATGAGCTCGATAATCCAAATGACTTGGCTTGAGATAATACAAATGATGAAGAGTCCTCAAATCTTCATTGTGTATCCAAGTCTCCAATGTCCTCCAAAGTCACCTATTGATCAAGTTTGAGCTTGTTGGTCCCCAACTACGTTGGGTCCTAAGAGGTTAGTCACAATAGGCTTCGCAACCCAAAAGGTTCTTTTCTTGGCACCATTTTGAGTACCAACAAACTTGGCAAACACATTGCCAACCTTATCCTTCCCAAGGGAATAGATATCATCAATAGTGATTGGGTTGGATAAGTTACCTCTCGTGCAAGACGAAGTGACGTGACTCTTCTTATGACATAAGTAGCAACATCTACCCTTTGCTTTCTTCCCAGTTGATTTCTCACCTCGGGGAGTGTTGGCTTGGGTCTTATTGGGAAGATGCCTTCCTTCAACTTGTAGCTGAGTATGTGATTGAGTTTGTGGCCGCTTCCCTTGTTGCTTGTGGCTTTGAGACTTCGTCTTCAGAGGGCAAGATCTAACATGGTGCCCTTTAACTTTACACTTAAAGCAAATGATTTTGGCCGAATTCTTGACTTGTTCTAGGCCCCTCTTGTTCTTGTTTGAGTTTACTCCAACATAATTTTTGTCATTCGGAGATGTTTGCTCACACAGGACGTTGTTGAGTGTGGACATCCCTTCATGACACTGTTCCAAGTCTTTCTTCAAAGAAGTGACTTGGGCCTTGAGCTCTTCGATTTCCTCTACACGGTTAGTATCAACGCAAGTACTAGAGGAAGTGTAAGCTTCAATGTTAGAGCAACAAGGCAAGGAAAGTAATTCATCACACGAGGTAGCAACATTATGAGTAGACGAATTACGAGGACTAGCACATGGAAATATAGTACTTTGACTAGAAGTAGTTCCCTTGTCCACATGAGGCTCACTTGATGTTACCTTGGTGATGATAGCCTCATGAGCTAACTTTTGCACATTATGGGATGTTAGAAGATCGGCATGAGAGCTTGTGAGCATTACATGGTTTTCTTCCAACTTCCCATAATTGCTAGTTAGTAGATCAAGTTGAGAACGTAGCTCAACATTCTCCTTCAATGTTGATACTTCAAATGAGGTAGAGTTAGATGTACAAGTATCATCAACAATATGAGAGGAGTAAGTAGCAATTAGAGACTTCTCATGAGTAGATTGAAGCTCCTCATAGATCTTAGAGGTTTTGATGAGCTCTCCCTTGACATTATTGCATTCAAGGAGAAGGACCTCAAAATCCTTTTTAAGTTTATCATGAGCAACTTCAATCTCTCCTTTTGAAGATCTTAAGTCTCTACATGCTTGATGACTCCTCTCAAGTTCATGTTCAAGTTGTTCACTTTTAGCTTGTTCATGATTAAGTGAATCATTACAATTTTCAAAGTAAGCAAGAACATCTTGGAATCTTTGAAGAGCGTTATTTTTAGCTTTATGAAGAATTTTACTGATCACATATATATTTTCAGTCAAGTCATTATCATCATCCTCATCGCAAATATCATCGTTATTGCAGAGAGAAGATGATACCTCATTATTACTTCTTGCCATGAGGCACATGTGAACTGGAGGAGTTGATGATGATTCTTTTGGTGAATCAGATTCTTCATTAGTCAAAAGTACTTCATATTTCTTGATTTCCCCTAAATGATTACTCATAGAGCAACTAGGGAGAAACAAGATATTTTGATCAAGAGGACACGAGAAAGCAGGCATATCACCACAGACATTTGTCGAGGGATCTTTAGGTGAAATGCATGACCTATCAGCACAATAATTTACACTATGTGTGGTGCTAGATATGCTCGTGTCCATAGAGGCTATGACATTTTCATCAACATATATTTCTTCACTCACCATGTCATTACCTTGTGAGATTGAAGATGCTGAGGTGTGCAAGCAATCGGATATGGAAGTAGTGGTGGATTCTTTATGATCAAAAAGAGTGAAGAGCTCATGCACCAACTCCTTCATCATAATATCGTCTTCATCAAGATTGGACCCACCATATATATCTTCAAGTTTAGTCCAAACTTCATGAGCTGACTTGCAAGTCGAGATAGACTTAAACACTTCAGGACTTATGGTTCGATGAATGGCAAGAAAAGCCTCACAATCAAGATACATTTCATTAGTAGATGAAGATGCATCATCCTTTTTGTCGGCAATCCCTACAAGAACAATTCGTAAAGTATTTGGGCCCATGGCCCAAAAGTGATGGAGCATACGAATTCTCCATCGGGTATAATTTGTGCCATCAAAGTCAAAGGTGTCATTGTGCACTAGTCCAATAGTCGACATCGATACTCTCTAGGTCGTGAAACCTAATTAAAGAGAGACCTTGCTCTGATACCAATTGAAAGGACCACGATGACGCCTAGAGGGGGGCTGAATAGGCTATTTAGAAACTTCTTTGGATTTGGCTTAAACCTAATGCGGAAATAAACTAAGAGGATACTTTTCAAGCACAAATCCTTAATGCAATAGGCACCGCAACGTGCACCAACAACACGATCTACCAAGATGGACACAACACAGTTACTAACAAGCACAAGTAAGTTACACAAACTTACTTGAGCTATATCACACGACGAGTAGGTGAACGACACAAGATACTAGATCACACTATAGCACACGATATATGAAAAGCTGCAAGTGTGAACGTGTGGATATAGAGGGTATGCTTGAACGATTAATCTTGTACACAGAAATAGCCAACACAATATAATGAGCACAAACAATATGCAAAGTATGTTCGCTCAAGTAACACAAGTAAACCACAAGTAAGGAGTTAGGGTTAGGGATAACCAAGGTCATTGAGACAAAGATGTATCCCGATGTTCACTTCCTTGGAGGGAAGCTGGTCACTGTTAGAGAGGTGGATGTTACCACGAAGGCACACCAACGCCACGAAAGCTCACCCTATTCTCCCTTTGAGGTAACACCACGAAGGCGTTTCTCAACCACTAGTGGTAAGCCTTTGAGGTGGCTTCCAAACCCTCACAAACTTTTTCGAGGGTAATCACACGGATTGATTCCTCTCCGAAGAACTCCTACCGCCTAGGAGTCTCCAACCTCCAAGAGTAACAAGATCACGGGGAGTGCTCAAAACTTGCTCAAATCTCAAATAGCTTGGGTTGAGAGGAGGAGAGGGAGACGATCTATCTTTTGATTGGAACAACTCTCAAAGGGGCTCACAAATGCTCTTGGGATCTAAGATTTGTTGTGAGCAAATGTGTGTGAGGTACAAATGTGTTCTTATGAAGATATGGTTGTGTTGGACCCCCTCTCACGAAGTGGGAAGGGGTATATATAGTGGGGAGACTAAAGTAACCGTTGGGGTCACTTAAGTCTGACAGTGGTCAGACGTGCGACGGTTTCCGGACGTCCGACAGGCGTCGGACGACCGAAGGAGTGTTCATATCAGTTGGCCACTATGTAGTCGAACAGGGACCGGACGTCCGAAGAGAGGGTCGGATGTCCGAGAGTTCAGCTCTGTTCAAGGGCACCGGATTTCCGAAAGCGGTCGGACGTCCGGCCCTCGGACGACCGGGGGAGGCCGGAAGTCCGAGGTTTTTGACTCTGGTGCAAGGCTCCGGATATCCGAAAGGAGTCGGACGTCCGGTCCTCGGACGTCCGGAGGAAGCCGGATGTTCGAGCTTTTGACTCTGGTATAAGGTTCCGTTTTTCCGAAGTGGTCGGGCGTCCGGCCCTCGGACGTCCGGAGGGAGCCGGATGTCCGAGACTTTGACTCTGGTATAAGGTTTCGGATTTCCGAAGTGTCAGCAACACCAAAACACGATTAAGGGCATGACTGCACTTTCAAAATTGGAAACAAGTATCAGCACACGATATACACCACACACATGCACGACAAGATGCAAACCCACGTATGATGCATGATCAGTTGAATATATGCAAGACATGGCATGACAATTCACAACAATCAAACACTACACGTTAAGTGAAGTTCAATATTCAACGAGTTGCATATTGACGAAACTCCACATACGAATTATTTAGTTCTACCCCGATTAGATACACGGCAATATTAAATGTGGTTAAACATGGCAAAAGGTGAATCGTAATTAAACTATCTATCTAGGCATTTTAAATGAGGTCGGACACGACATATAGCATCTCCGAACTGACCTCATATGTTAAGTTGTAATTCTGTCCAGATCTGAATTAACACATTTAAATATTTTTTAAACAGAAAAATAAATAGGTTCATATGATTATACGCGTCGTTACAATCAACTTACACATAGAGAACATCTCCAATGGAGCTACGTTTCAAAAGATACGAACACCGCAAGATATGATGGCATGCATGCAATATGTGTGCAACGACAGTCACAAGCATCTCAAACTTGCAACCAGCAAGATAATATGAAACTACACGAGATTCTAAGCAAGTTTCATATAGGACAAGATCAAAACGGAGCAACGGTTCAACAACTACAAGCTAAACAAGAAATCACTATAATCTGCCAAAATCAGCCACATAGCATTTTATACGCCCTCGAACAACTAGCTACACAAATCCAAAATGCTCCACCAAGGCATCAGACAGTAGAGGGCAAGATGCACTACAACATACTACTAATAACATTTTGCATGAAAGCATGGATCACTAGGAAAAGAACTCACAAAATGGCATCTCACACACAGTTTCAGACTTAGTGAAAATATCAGTTTATGACAGTGCAGTTTTCAATCTGAAGGCATGTTTACAGCAGCAAAACTATAAGCTACAGGTCTCCAAATGGCATGAAAATTGACAGCATTCTAGAGAATCTCAAGGACTACAACTAACTCCATTGCACCAACCTCAAAAGAGCTACAGATCACCAGATAAACTCATGACAAGACCACAACAAAATATAACAGATTTTAGACTTAAGAAATATTTCAGCATCTCCAAATCAGCAATATTTTCTAGCATGTTAAGAGCACGCAAATAACACCTAAACATTGATTTCTATTGCAACCAAAATTACCAGGGGCTAGCATACATATCCAAGGGCATATCTCTAGTTGACAACTTATTCATATCATGCATGGATTAAATCACACAAAATAGACAAAAGGGCAACATGGCAAAATATCACGCGCACTAACTTGCTCAAAAGCTAAAACTAAATACATAGTTAAATTCTATGGATTTTTCTACCCCAAAAACATATATAATATGCGGGGTTGCAAAATAATAATATCGCCACACGTATATGCGAGAATATGTCCTAAACACGATATAACAAACTAGCGACGGAACCTACATGCAAAAATGCAAACAACTACTCTAAAATACATGGCAAAAGGTCCGTAAAAACATGAGCATTTCATTTACGGGGTTTGAGCAATCCGGACACGCAAAAAAATTAATACGGGAAAAGCAACCTATTAGGACAGCACGAGTTTCTAGGCATATGGCAAGTCAAATCACTTAAAACATGTATGCAACTTGCAAATTATGAATCTACGTGAAAAACTACACAAGTTTCATATATAATTCGTTCTGATCCGATACACAAAATAAAAGTTACGGGTGTTTTAATATTTAGCAAAATCCTGAAATATATTAAATCGCAGATTATTCTAAAAAAATTCACGGGCCGAATCTGCAGCTAGTGGGCCGAACACGGGCAGCGCTAAATAATTAATCTCATCGGGAGCGAGGGATAGAGGAAGGGGGGCTGCTCACCTTGGGCCTAGGGCGGCGTGGAGAGGAATCGGGTCGGGGAAGGTAAGCCGGCTGCGCACTGGCCTGGGCGCTGAGCTGCTGGCGCGAGGCAGCCCACGCGGTCGCGAGCGAGCGGCGCACACGGTCGTCTTCACGCAGCGCAGCGCAGACTCCGGCGGGGGCACTTGAGGCGAGCGTCGGCGGGGAGAAGGGGCAGGCAGCCGGCAGGGAGGCCGTCCGGCGGTGGCACGCTGGATCCGGTCACGCAGGGCCGGATCTGGCCGAGGGACGGCCGGCGACGAGGGAATAGAACCGGGGCGGAACGGTAGCTGGCACCGGCGTCCATGGCGGCGGGCAGCGCGGGGAGAGGCGAGGCACGTCGCGGGGAGAGGAGAGGCACGGCGCGGGAAGACCAGCGTCGATCTGCAGCCGTGCCCCGAGCGGTGGCGCGTCAACGATGGGTGGATCGGGCGCGGTGCGGTGCGGCCATGACTCGGTTGCACTGCGGTCACCCAGACATGTCCGAGTTGGCCATGGACATGTCCGGTAGGTGGGGTTTTGGACGAATTGGGGCCATTGGATCGAAATCTGATGGCTGAAATGGCTATGAGGCTAGGGTTGCGGGATTTTAAGGGTTTGGGCTAGAAGGTGGGATTTTCTAGGGGGGTGGCTGCAAAATAGCTAGGGGAAAACCCTAGTGGAGTGAGAGAGGTCTCTCCATGGGGTGGTTCTTACATAGGGTTGGGCAATGGTGGGTTGGACCTCTTCCGTGCGATCGCGATCCGACGACCACGAACGAAGGAAGTAGCTAGATGGGTCTAGTGGGATGTGTCATTGGGCTATGTAGGGACGAGAGGGAAATCGTGTGGCCTGTGACAACGCGAATTAAAATACCGAAAAACGCGTGGCGAATAACCGAAGACGGTGCCGCTACGGTCGATCGTTCGGGTACCAGACGGACTCCGATTGCGACGAAAATTGACAGGCGGCCTACCTATATTAAAATAAGACCGCACGCCAACTTTCAACCCAATCAGAGAAAGTTTTATACATACTTTTAAAAACAAGGATTTGACGACGCTGCGGGCGCGTGCGTGTGTGGTTGGGCTCAGAACGGGCAACGACGAACACGGAGAGAATCGACAACTAATAACGTATGAAAATTTTGAAAACTGGCGGCAACGGGATGCCGATGCAATGCAGATGATGCGAATGATTCGATGATGAATGCGACAGACAAATAAGCCACACGACGAAAACGAATTAAAGGGGAAATCTTCTGGGGCGTCGGTCTCGGGCTGTCACAACATCACATCTCTTCCCTCATAACACAAGCAACCTTCAACGCGCTTTTTTTATGTGGTCTCGCTGAGACAAAACCACCGAAACAAAATGCAAGGCCAGCTGGGACTTGGTTTATCATCACTACGAGCATGGAGGCATCGGCAAGCTAACACGTGTGCACACTACGCTTGTGTTGGATATGGTTTGAACGGATGGAGCCATCTAACATGTGGGTGGGCTTGAGCAACCCATGTGACTAAGAGGATAACGATTTTTTCTATGCCTTCACTATTATCACCATTGGGAATGGGGATAAACCCCCTTTTTGGATGCGCCTTTGGTTCACGGACGGAAATTGAAGGATATGGTTGAACGATGGAGATGAGGATTCTGTCTCGATGGGTACCATATTGAAATCGAATCATTAATTTGACAACAAATCATCCTGAGTATGGGATAAATCTATTAGAATAGATAATGCTATAGAATTTAGTTCCCAAGAATTTTCTAGAAAAAGAATGCACAAGACATAGAGGTTCGAGAGAGGTGGTGGAACACGTCCTCCTTTTTTCGGAACAACCATGTGAAGCTCGTGCCGATACATCGGCATGAGGAAGAATGCGGTGGCAAAGTAGACTTCCGACTTAACCACCATATATCCGAGTTTGCACGATTCATGTACGTACAAGTAGTGGTGACTCAAAATTTGCTAGAATAGCTGTGATTCTGATATCGTCCTAGAAACTTCTACGATGGTTTGTGTTTGGTGGCTGCTACGAATCAATCGGCTGATTTCTAAGAGAAATCAGTCGGTTCGCGAGATCAAACGTTTATCTCAGCCATTCGGAAAAAAGTCAACGCACATATCCTTCTCCCACGTCGCCTCAGCCATCCCCTGCTTTGCTCCCTGTCTAGCCCTAGCAAGGCAGCAACGCGCTGCCACTCGAACGCTTCATGGCCGCCCTCGGCAAGCACTACATTGTAACACCAGAGCCGCCGACGAGTGCTGCAACGCAGCATCAGGAATCACCGCCGAGAGCTTCATTAGGGCACCAAATGCTACGCTGGACCTTCGAGCCCGTTGACGAGTGATGCAACGTAGCACCGGGAGCCGCTGGCGAGAGCTCCATTAAAGCACCGAGCTTCGAGTTCGCCGGCGGGAGCTCCATTGGAGCACCGAGCGCTGCACTACAGCTCCAAGAGCCGTTGGCGAGCTCCATAGGAGCATCGAGCGCTGCAGTGGAGCTTCGACAACCGTCGGCAAAGCCGCTTGCGAGAGATCCATTGCAGCACCGCCTCCGGCGAACTCGATGGGGGTAGTGACGCCTCTTGTGCTGCACTGTAGCTCCGCCGCTGTGGCGATATCCACGGAAACGATGCTCCCCCCGACGATAAGCGACGCCTTCCTCCGGCCTCCCCATGTTGTGCTACAACACCAGAGACGAGCGGCGCGAGCCTCCGGCCTCCTCCTTAGGAGCAGCATCACGGTGATGGTGGACGGGGGTGGCAGACGTCGCCTCTTCCTGTTCGCAGCAACGGGCAGTGTTCCCTATGATGAGGATGCAACAACTAGTGGTGTATGGTCGCGTATCCATGAAGCCCTCTCCTCTCGAGCTACACGACGTAGAGATCGGGGGAGGAGACAACTAGGAGAGGAAGAAACCAAAAGGAAAGGGAAGAAATGTGTGGAGGGGGGCTCAAGCTTGTTGAAGCACCCCCTTAGATTCGCCAATGCGATCTTCCCTGGGGTAAAACGAGCGAGTGGGTCATTTTCCAGTCAAGTAGGAACGAACAAACATTTTTGTTCGCTAAAGAAAACATTCCAAGGGAACCCTTGATAATTGCCATGCGAAAGAGATAAATTCAACATAATTTTAGCTTAAATTTGACATTGTAAATTTAACATGTTGTTGTATAAAGATTTTCCATGTTTTAAAATAAAATTGTCATGTTGTGTAAAAAGATTGTCATAAATTTGCAATAGTTTCTTTAGGATTTATTATGATTGCAACATGGAAACAAGGAGTCACCTTGGTAAAAGCATCTACAGTCGGACCCTTTATACTCGCCTCAAACGTGTGGACAGGTCGTCCGATCACTGACCGGTCAAAAACAATTGATCCAACCGGACGCCTCAAATGGGTCTCAAGCTCCTAAGCTAACTGGCATGTCCGCCACATCGGCATGATGGTGTAGCCCCACGCGGACTCGCAAGGAAAGCAAAAAATCCGATAGGTGCCTCGACCGTCGCCGCGGTGTGCATGTCGCGTGGCGCCGCTCCGGCTCGCTGCCCGAGGCCATAACCAGCTCTTTACGCCGGTCAGCATCCCCCAGCCCTAACACATCCACCTCCTCCCTCCCTCTGCCGCAACCCAAGTCCATTCGCATCCTCTCCCCCGCTGACCGTCCTCAGTATGGTCCGTCGTAGGATCACCGCCTATGCTCGGCTCATGCTGGAGCGTGGGATCCAGATCAAGGCGGAGATCCTGGCTCGACGCCACGCCCGCATCGCTGCGGCTCTTCCTCCGGACTCATCGAAAACGAAGGAGGAGGAGGAGGAGCAACCGAAGCAATTTGTCGTCGCCCAAACCAAGAAGAAGACGGAGCAGCAGGCCATCCTGGATTCGAGAGACGGAGAGAGGGTGAGTAGGGGCTAGACCCCCCTCCCCCCAACAATCGGCCCCCTTCAAAGAAATATAATAGGTGTCAGTACTAATACGTGGATGTGTATGCGCTAATGGCTGGAGAAAACTGCATGATCAAGTTAATTAGAAGCCCAAAGTGACGTAGTTGTCCACACACCGAAGCCCACGATGAAAAAAAAACCATCTACCTCATACCATCATCAGATATCTATGTGGTCATTCGTTTGGTTTATTCTCGCCTCACGATCATATCGGTAGATCCATCTATCTCGCCGCCATCGCGCTAGGTCCTAGGTCGCTGACCTTGAACTTAGGGTCTGTTCGGAGGCCCTCCGGCTCCGCAACCCCACTCCCGGAGTTGGTGGAGCAGCAGTTAAAAACCGTGGAGCAGGGGAAAGGGTGCTCCCTAGATCCTTCGATTTCAGAGAGCTGGAGGATCACCGAACACCTCTTTAGTTGCCGGCTTGTCGTGGCAACGGAGTAGCGGCGAGGCTACCGCTGATCTTCCTTGGTCGCATGCATACGATCCACATACAACCATATAATCAGGCAAGGAACATCCACGGTATGATACTAATTATAACAATTTTGTTTGTACAGCATGATGTAACCTGACGGGGATATAGCCCTAGGGTAGGGTCATAAGTCTGACCAATACGTCCTACCCAAGGGCACCTCATTATTAGTTCAAGGACTATAAGGGAAATTCCTACTGGATCGTGACAACATCTAATCCACTAGGTACGGATCCACTCAGACAAGTACATTCCATCCACTCGGATGACAGTCAACCACTCGGTCGTATGACTCACTCGGTCATGCAAATACCAACAGTCGGCAAGACATCTGTAGTGGGCTGACATTATGGCATCAATGCCCCATCTTGTAACATAAGAGGTGAGGAGGTGGCTCACTCTATATAAGCCACCCCCCCTCCACATAGCTAAGGGGCAACTTCTCCCCCTCGGGTTCATTCGTTCCCTGGAGCTCTAGCTCTCTCTATACCATGTAACTCATGTCCATGACTGATAAAATAAAGCCTCTCCAGAGCACGAGACCTAGGGTTGTTATCTCCACTGTGAGAGGCCCGAACTCGCTAAAACCACCGTGTCACCCATGTGCATCTTGATAGATCATGCTCCGTTATCTCACCCCCTTTCTATTGTCGGAATCGTTACCACGACAGTTGGCGCCCACCGTGGGGCATGGCGTCTATTGAGCTATGATGCAAATCGTTTTTTGTTCAATCTTTGGCAGCAGATCGACGACACTCGCGAGAGAGATCGTCTGGTGGAATTCCGACCTTCGCGCCATTCAAAAGGATCAGGGAAGTATCCATTCCATATATTCGTTCGACAATGAATTGTCTCACAATGAGTTTGTCTTCTCCTGTAGGAACAGACGCATTAATACATGAATCGATCATGAAGTAGAGAAAAAGGAAAAATACTCATATTGAAAATTAGGGAGCACACGATCTCCTCGGTAGTTTCGATCGGTGGTTCAGCTCCCGTTCGAGAAAGCGGACTGTCGTTGTCTCTGGCCTCGTCTGCACTCCGGCGCACGAATGTTGGCGCCGTCCGCCGCCTCCGCCTCTGTGGGGACCCCGACTAGCAAGTCGAGTTCGCCGTGCCCAGTGACCCCAAGGATCAATGTTCACTGAACACAGATACTGAATAATAGAGTCTTACATCCAAGTACCAAATTATTACATCAAATGACCAGAAGGTCGGGTTCAAGAACAAGGCCTAAAGCCAAATAAAGGGATACATCGAGTAGCGGAAACTCGTAAGGGCTAAGCGGTGCCCATGCCATCAAGCCTACACCGACAGGCATTCTGACTGGGAAGCGTCCTAGATCGCAGGTCCGTCTCTGACGGCGTACTCATCGCCAAACTCCGGTCCTTCCATGTCTGGTCAATAACATAACCAGTGGCAAGCCAATGAGTACTTTGAATGTACTCGCAAACAGCCCATGACATGAACATTTATAGCGAAGACTAACAGTAACATGCATCTTTAGTGTAACTCATCTGAGTGGAATGATCAGGTATATGCATCAGGTTAAAGAATTACTTTTGAAGAACAGGTTACAGATATCATCATATCTGCTAAGGGTTGAACACACCGGGTTCACCCTAAATGCCAAGTCATCGGACTTGTCATAACCTCAATGTATTAATGAGGGCTAAACCATCCGGGTTTACCCTATATGTCAAGTCACCGAACTTGATCATATTATTGTGATTATCATGATTATAATAACACCTTTTTAACACCACGCACACACACTTGGTTTATGCGGAAACTCAGGACGTAGTTTAAGCAGCACCACCCAACTGTCCTTGACCATGGACACGGCTATTCGAATAGTTTACACTCTGCAGAGGTAGTACGCTGGACCCACGAGAAACGGAATACTTCCGTGTCATCCACGACTCGCGGTATATCACATATACCCGAGGTAAGTACCCGATCATCATCTTTCCCCTGACGATACTAGACAAAGAGGTCCACTCGATTGGTACCCAGCCCACATGTTGTACGTCTTACGAGCACCAACTCTGGACTGTATCAACCATGCAGGGACCAACGATGTGCCTGGAACTCATAATAATGGCATAGTCGTCCTACCTGGCACGACCCCATCACGAGAGTGACACCGATCACTCGCGCCACTAGTAATGTGGCTCTTTGCTAGCACCGACCAGAGTAATCAACAAAGCCCCGTCCCATAAAGGGGTATCGTGGTCGTACTGGGTAAGGTTGGGACGGTCGACACATCATAAATCTAATCCATTTCCGAAACCATACTCACACCAAAATCACCGGTGCATCACTTCACCAAAAGTGATCACCAACTCATCATCACCCTCGGGCATTAGTGGCACCCGACGGGGTTTTCGTAAACTCTTTATTTAACTCATCATCATGCTCATGATAAAATGCTTTATTATTACTTGTCAACATGATAATATCATGACCCTCACGGGGTCAAGCTCAATGCAGTGATTAACTCTACTAGACAACATGACAGTAGCAAGATCCTCGTAGATGGTAGGATCAAGCTCATCATGTTTGTGCTCCGAGGAGCCATGTGACTATCACAACTATAATGCAAGTGCTTCAAAGAAGCCTTCGGTACCATCACATCGGTCATGAACCGGCATCGTGATCACATGCAACAAAAAATACTTGCTATTCTAGCATGCATCATTTTATTTACTTAAGTCATGGCAAAAGGGCATGCTTGCCTTGGTCAGCTAGGTATCCGGGGTCTTCGAGGTCTTCCGCTCCGGATCCTCCGTCACTCGGTAATTCTACCTTCGAGAAAGGAATAAATAAATACTAGCTTTTACTAAAACAGTTCACAAAGTGCTTTTAAAAAAATGTTGCAAGGCTTGGATAAATTCAGGTTATTATTTTGAAAAATGTTCCCTACTGTTTTATTAGCTAAGCATATTTATTTAAAAGCAAACAGAAGCAAACAAGTGCTTTTTAATATCATTTTATTATACCAAAATAGTTTCTGTTATTGATAAATGTTAACTATTACAGAATCAAATACTACTCATATTTAGAAAAATACTGGTGGAAGAATTATATTTTTCTACTGGCTAAATCTTTTTATAAAAATCATTTAGTTTGCTGGATTAAAAGAAAAGGAAAAAGGCCAGGGAAACAGATCCAGTCGACCCAGCCAGCAGGCCTGGCCACCACGCGCGCGCGGGCCAGGTTCAAACCTGACCTGCGGACCCCTTGGGTCAGCGTCAGCGGCTGCGCGCGCTGGCTGCCCCAGGGCACCGACAGGTGGGCTCCACCTGTCGGGTCCTTCTCCTACCTCTGGCCAGAGAGGTGGAGATGGACGCCGGCGAGGCTGCCGTTGTCCTCAGGCCTAGCTAGGAACGGGTACGGGTTCCTCGTGCCTCCGCCTACCTGCTCGTGGTCGGGACGTCACCGGAGGTGGTCAGGGTCGCCGGCGATGAGGTGCTTGTGGCGGAAGGGTTTCGGGTTCGTGTTGAACTAGGGGCTAGAGGTATGGATTTGCTCGGGAGAGTTAGGGGAAACATTCCTGGTGTCGAGGGGAGTGAAATGAGAGGTCGGGCAGCGCAGGAGCCGACGTGTAGCCGGAGATCGACCGGAGCTTCGAGCCGGAGGGGCCTCGGTCGATCTCGAGCACCGGGGCTCTGCGAGCTTGATTGGGCGGCTAGGGAGTGTTTACTGGTTGTTGAAGCTGCTTGGAGGGTGCTGGAGTGCCGGGGGGTCTATTTATAGGCCAACGACGTTGACCAGACTCGGGCGCGCCGGTGACTCACCGTGGCACACGTGCAAGCACAGTGAGGTGCTGACCGCGAAACCACGGGTTCGGGACGTGGTTTAGGGCCTCCTGATGCAACGGCCGCAGAGGGAAAGTGAGTGGGGACGAGCTGCAGCGATCGTGCATGCTCGGCCGCGTCGGGCGCGCACGGGCATGCGTCGCCTGAGCTCTTGCGCGAGGGGGAGAGGGTCCCTGGGGTAGATGTGCACTGAGGGGCTGTCGGGGGAGCGCTTGGACACTACTGGGGAGGCTGGGACCGGCCGGAGCGTCGGCCCCTTGCGGGTGGCTCTCTACAGCGCGCCCAGAGCGCAGTTTTGGCATGCCACGGCATGCTGGCTCGCTCTGGGGCACTTGGGACGTGTCCTCCATGTCCTGAGTGTTGCTGGGAGTGTGCCTAGTTGATGTGGTTTAGTGGGAGCTCGAGCTGGTCAAGGGAGCAAGGAACACTAGTGTTGGCAGTATTGTCCTGCAGCTCAAATTGGAGTTCTTGTCACTTGTGCTTGGAATTGGGGAGCGGCTGGTTGACTGGGTGCTCAGGGTGTTCTGGTGCTCTAACCCACCAAGTTTGGGCCCTTGACATTGGGTAAAACAGTGGCTAGGAAGGTTTTTACCTTCCTGTCAGTAGGTGTTCGACAGTGACTTGGGGTGCTTCCACTCCACCACTGTAAATGAAACTTAACAGGTTTGGTCTTGGGGTAAAAACATGGGGTTCCACCAAATATGAGCTCCATTGAACAAGTTTGGCTTTGCAAACTTGAAAATGTCTCAAAGTGACCAGTACTGTCCCTTACAAAGGAAGTGTGGTCAAACAGAGTCTCCCAAATCCCATTTTTGGTGTGGAGTCCTCATTTGGGGTGTTAAACACCTCTGCAAAGTTTCAGCTCCATTGGAGAAACTTTGCAATGTAGAGTTGTTCCAACTCTACTCTGGACAGAGAGGATTTTGGGCTCTCTCAGTGCACATACCCACCTTGTATCAAGGTGAGATTTTAGGTGAGCACCTAGTATGGTTTGGGAGGGCTCCTGTAATTTTATGGGAATTTACTGAGATACTTTCCTTTGGAAACATCTCAAAAAGCTAAAACACACAGAAATGGTTTTCAGGGTTTTACTCAAATAATATTAATATAAAATAGGGTTGAAAATCTTGTGTATGGAAAATATATGTCCTTCTGAGCTTCCATGAATTTACTCCGAATTTTCTAAGGTAGGAAAGAAATTTTCCTTGTGGAATTATCATTACTGGCCTTAGAAATAGACATAGATATAAAATAGGAAAATAATATTTTAAATCACCAAATAATGTTTTTAATGAATGAAAATGATATTAGGATCAGATCACCAACTTTAGTTGGAAGTGCCACTTGGCTTCATGAGCTAGTAGTGTATCCCAACATGATGAAGGTGATCTTGATGTAAAGGAAAAAGGGTTTTTGATGAGAGCAAAATAATAAGTTTTTCATGGGTTTGAGTCATCACACAAGCAAGCATACACTCAAACAAGGGTTGACATTGCACTCACAACATTATTTGAAAAAGTTTTAACAAGCTCTGATTTTTGCAACACATAAAACTTGGGATGGAAAACAGGGTGTGAGAGACCTATCCCCCTTACAAGAATCTCGTCCCCGAGATTACTAAGCTAAGCGTTAAACAGCTCGGGAAATTCTGATCGGAGATAGTCTTCACGCTCCCATGTGGCTTCTGCTTCGGTATGGTTGCTCCACTGAACCTTGAAAAACTTGATGGTGCGGCTTCTGGTGCAACGCTCTGCTTCGTCCAAAATGCGGATCGGTCTCTCGCGGTAGGTAAGATCTGGTTGAAGGTCAATAGGTTGATGGTCAATGTCCTTGTAAAGATCGGGATGGTTCGGCACTTGCAAACACTTCCTGAGCTGTGACACGTGAAACACGTTGTGCACACCCGAAAGTTCAGGAGGTAGCTCTAACTGATAAGCTACTTCCCCGCGCCTTGACGTGATCTTGAAGGGTCCAATGAACCTTGGAGCTAGCTTCCCCTTGACGTGGAAGCGCTTGGTCCCCTTGAGAGGCGTGACTCGCAGGTACACTTGGTCTCCGGGAACAAACTCCACGTTTCTGCGACGAGGGTCCGCATAGCTGTTCTGCCTTGACTTAGCTGCCTTCAGGTTCTCTCGGACAAGCTGAACCTTGTCCCCTGCTTCCTGTAGTGCTTCTGGCCCGAAAACTAGCCCTTCACCGGTTTCGGACCAATTGAGCGGGGTGCGACATTTCCGCCCATATAATGCTTCGAATGGGGCCATTTGAAGACTGGAGTGGTAGCTGTTGTTGTAAGAGAACTCAGCAAATGGTAGGCAGTCTTCCCACTTGGCACCATGGGCCAAAACACAAGCGCGGAGCATGTCCTCAAGTATCCGATTTACCCTCTCGGTCTGTCCGCCCGTCTACGGGTGGAAAGCCGTACTGAAGGAGAGTTTGGTTCCGAGAGCTTCTTGAAACTTCTTCTAGAATCTTGAGGTGAACTGCGTGCCGCGGTCGGACACAATCTCTTTGGGGACTCCATGGAGACTCACCACTCGATGAATGTACAGATTGGCCAGCTGGCTGCCGTCGTAAGTGGTGTTAACGGGGATGAAATGGGCCACCTTGGTCAAATGATCAACTATGACCCAAACGGAGTTATGACCCTTATTCGACCGGGGCAACCCGGTGATGAAGTCCATGCCGACTTTATCCCACTTCCATTCTGGCACTTGAAGAGGTTGTAGCAATCCAGCGGGTCGTTGGTGTTCAGCCTTGACTCGCTGACATACATCGCATTTAGCGACATAGGAGCCAATTTCCCTTTTCATGCCATGCCACCAGAATCGTTCTCGGATGTCTTGGTACATCTTGGTACCACCTGGATGTATAGAGTACGGTGTGTCATGTGCCTCTTGCAGGATCAAGTCCTTAAGTTCGGCCTTATTGGGTACGCATAAGTGTTTCCCATACCACAATACTCCTTGCTCATCAATCGAGAATCCTGGGGCTTTGCCTTCTCGCACCTTCCTCTTGAGGCCTTCGATACTCTTGTGCCCCTTCTGGGCTTCCTTGATGTTGTCTGTCAGAGTAGGCTTGACTTCGAGGTTGGCCAGGTACCCTGGTTCGACTATCTCAAGTCCTAAGCCCTCCATCTCTTCATACAAGGCGGGTAACATTTCCTTGAGCGCGACGTTCAAGGAGCCTGCCTTCCGGCTCAGGGCATCGGCTACCACGTTCGCCTTGCCGGGATGGTACTGAATGCTGAGGTCGTAATCCTTGATTAACTCAAGCCATCTCCGTTGTCTCATGTTCAGCTCTCTCTGGGTGAAGATATACTTCAGACTTTTGTGGTCTGTATATATCTCGCATCGCTTTCCCAGAAGGTAATGTCGCCACGTCTTTAGAGCATGCACTACTGCTGCTAGCTCGAGATCATGGGTGGCGTAGTTCTCCTCATGCGGTCGCAATTGCCGTGACAAGTATGCCACGACCCTGCCATCTTGCATCAGGACTCCACCGAGCCCGGTTCCCGAGGCATCACAATATATCACGAATTCCTTGTTGATGTCTGGGGTAGCCAATACCGAAGCGGTAGTTAGCCTCTTCTTCAACTCCTGGAAGCTTGCTTCACACGCCAGTGTCCACTCGAACTTCCGGCCTTTCTTCAAGAGCTAAGTCATAGGTCGAGCGATGTTGGAGAATCCCTCGACAAACTTGCGGTAGTATCCCGCGAACCCGAGGAAACTCCTGACATCCTTCACGTCCTTAGGTGATTCCCAGTTGGTCACTGTAGAAATCTTGGACTGATCCACGGCTAACCCGCGTGCCGTCAGGGTATGACCCAGAAATCCAACTTCGTTCAGCCAGAACTGACACTTGCTGAATT
The DNA here is from genome assembly GCF_904849725.1 of Hordeum vulgare subsp. vulgare. Lineage (NCBI taxonomy): Eukaryota > Viridiplantae > Streptophyta > Magnoliopsida > Poales > Poaceae > Hordeum > Hordeum vulgare. The sequence continues at coordinate 517,660,869 of NC_058523.1, forward strand.
TGGCGTAAAGTTGGTGCTCTCGAAGCTTTCCCAGAACTAGCCTCAGGTGTTGCTCATGCTCTTCTTCGGAATTGGAGAAGATTAGTATGTCATCGATGAACACGACGACAAACTTGTCCAAATATTCCATGAAGACCTTGTTCATGAGATACATGAAGTAGGCTGGGGCATTTGTCAAACCGAAGGGCATGACCGTGCATTCATACAGACCATACCGGGTCACGAATGCAGTCTTGGGTATATCTTCTGGTCGGATCTTCAACTGGTAGTATCCCGATCGGAGATCGATCTTGGAAAATACCCTGGCCCCGTTTAACTGGTCAAACAGATCTTCGATCTTCGGAAGCGGGTACTTGTTCTTAATTGTTACTTCTTTAAGGGAACGGTAGTCGACACAGAGTCGAATGGTACCATCATTCTTTGAAACAAACAGAACAGGTGATCCCCAAGGTGACGCACTCGGACGAATGAACCCTTTCCTGAGTTGCTCATCCAGCTGTTTCCTCAGCTCTGCCAACTCCTTGGAACCCATCCTGTAAGGCTTTTCATAAATAGGCCTCGATCCGGGCATAAGTTCAATGATGAACTCAATGTCTCGGTCAGGAGGCATTCTGGGTAGCTCGTCAGGAAAGACGTCCGGGTATTCACAGACTATAGGCACTCGATCAAGCTCTACCTCGGAGAGACTGTTGACTCGAGGTGCGTGAGCCGATACTGGTTCGGAGACGAACTTGACCTTGACCCCTTGGTTGCTTATCATGGTGATGGCTCTGTTGGCACAGTCCAAAAGACTCTGGTGCTTGGCCAACCAATCCATATCGAGGATTACTTCCACACCTTGTGATTTAAGCACAATGAGGTCTGCCAAGAAACTCGTCCCATTGATAACTATCTCGACCCTTCTACACCCTAGGTTGGTCCTTAATACTGCTCCCGGGGTTTGAATTGCCATCTGTCCGCGGAGTAAAGTGGGTTTTAAACCGCATTTGTCCGCAAACCCTTGAGTAACAAAAGAATGTGAAGCACCACAATCAAACAACACTGTTGCTGGAGTTGAGTTGACGAGGAACGTACCCAGAATGCAGTCCGGGTCTTCCTGTGCTTCTTCTGCAGTGATGTGATTGATCCGGCCCCTACCATTGAACTGTTGGTTGCGGGGGGCCTGGTTCCTCCCTGGTGCACCTTGACCGGGGTTGGGTGCATTGGGACGCGGTGCGTCGGGCTTCTTGTTGGGGCACTGCCTGGAATAGTGCCCAGTCTGACCACACCCAAAGTAGGTGACTTGCCCTGGAGGGTTGGTCTTGACCCCACCGTTGTTCGGCGGTTTGACTACTGGCTTGACTTGCTGCTGAGGCTGATAATTCTGGCGGAACACCGGGTACTTGTACTGTTGTTGCTGAAAGTTGGGTCTTGTAGGTGCTGACTGCCACGGTCTTGGTCTTGCGTTACCGGGTCCTCCACTGCCTATCAGCTTGCGCTTGCGGGTGTCGTCCATTGCACGACGCTTGTCTTCCAGCATAAGCGCTTTGTTAACCAACTCGCTGAAAGTTTGACAGTCGCAAACCACCAGCTGGTATTGCAGGGTCTGTTGTAACCCTTCCATGAAGCGTTCCACCTTAGCGGCCTCAGTGTTAACATCTTCAGGTGCGTGCCTCGACAAGAGATTAAACTTCTGCAGGTACTCCTTAACAGTTCCACTGCCCTGCCTTAAGGCTCGGAATTCCTGCTTCTTAATGGTCATCAATCCAGGCGAAATGTGAGCCGCGCGAAATCCTTCCTTGAACATCTCCCACGTGATGACTTTCCCTGCCCGCATGATCTGGAATCCATCCCACCATGCCCTGGCGGTGCCTCCGAGACAGTGAGAAGCATAAAGGATCTTCTCATGATCGTCGGTGCACTTGACCAGCGCAAGGAGGTCTTCAATGGTGCGAATCCAGTCATCAGCGTCCAGGGGTTCAGTCGATTCCGTGAATATGGTGGCGTAGTCCGCATGAACTCAAAAAGAGTAGAGCGACCACCGCCATACTCATTCCACGGCGGGTTGTCCACCTGGACTTGGGTCAGCTGCTGGATAGCGGCATTGCTGGCTTGACGCTCCTCTCGAAGAGCTTGAAGGAATTGAGCCATCGTCAAGTTCTCGGGAGGAGGTGGTGGCGGAAGGTCTCTAGGTTGCTCGTGGTGACCTCCAGCGTGAGCTTCTCCTTCGGTTCCCTGCAGCGTCCCTGAGGAGCCCGCGCCGGGGTTGCCGAAGGTGCTGTTGCAGGTTGCGTTCACCATCCTGTCATAGAAACAGACAGGTCAAAATGCCACCTTGCTCGGGAGTACAAGGATTTGCTCCTAGTAAGAGGGGGTCCAATACGTGCATGTGCCAAGTTTTTGAAACCAAAGTTTTTTACAAACTGGAAATTGCATTCATGACAACTAGGTGACGTAGTCACTTACAGACTGCCCAAGGCAATAGGTGACTTACATCAAGCACACATACGCAAATTAAAACGGATACAAGGATACCCTATACTCGGGTACTCTGATTGCCTACGCTAAAGCCTACGCGGCGGACTGCTCGGTCTCAAAGGCGGACTCAACAGGATCCTCATCTTCATCAACATCCTCTTCCTTTATAGGAGTGGAAGAAAGAATCTGTACGTCTCGGCGTCTCTTGGGCGAGGCGGCGAAGATCTCAGTGTACTCTTCCCCTGTCAGGCGGCGACTCTGAAGAGGGACTGCCTGGATGGGTAACACACCACCCCTAGTGGCAACAGCTGCCCTCCCTTCAGGTGCGCTTGCCTTCTTTACTTTGCGGTTCTGCATCTTCTCAGTGTGGAGCAGGCCTTTGACTAGGTGCAGCTCTTGGCGAAGCTTGACTGATTCCTTAACCAGGAAGTGTGTCAGGGTGTCTGACGAGAGACTGAAGTAGGTCTGAAACCTCAGTGGCATCCCATCCTCCGTGGCGGGGGTGAGTGTCCAACTCCCATCCAGTCCTTCCTTAATGAAGGGTAGATGACGAGTGACAGGCTCATTAGCCATCTCAGGGAGGATGTTGCGGAGTTGCACGAGCGCCTCTCGTGCAGCCGTCTCCACTGCCAACATCAGCTCTCCCATCTGTGGTCCTTCAAAGAACCAACTAGACGAGGAGTCATTAGCCTTCACTATCACGTCCACGTGATATTCCTTGGTGTCGGCGTTGACCCAGTGATCGTGGTAGAGGAAGATGGGCATGCGTCGTACGTGGCACTTCTCGAGACAATCCACCAGAAGTAGTGGAAAGCCGGTCTCCAGAAGCGTCTCAGGTACAGCAGCCATCTACAAGGCATAGGAGAGAAGTCAGGAGGTTGTATGTGCAAGAGTCTTGTGCAAGGCTGGCGTCCTAACGTTCTTGGTTAACGTCCATGCTATCTAAGGCTTCCTATAGTCAACCTGGCTCTCATACCAGTTCTGTGGGGACCCCGACTAGCAAGTCGAGTTCGCCGTGCCCACTGACCCCAAGGATCAATGTTCAGTGAACATAGATACTGAATAATAGAGTCTTACATCCAAGTACCAAATTATTACATCAAATGACCAGAAGGTTGGGTTCAAGAACAAGGCCTAAAGCCAAATAAAGGGATACAACGAGTAGCGGAAACTCGTAAGGGCTAAGCGGTGCCCATGCCATCAAGCCTACATCGACAGGCATTCTCACTCGGAAGCGTCCTAGATCGCAGGTCCGTCTCTGACGGCGTACTCATCGCCAAACTCCGGTCCTTCCATGTCTGGTCAATAACATAACCAGTGGCAAGCCAATGAGTGTTGGAAATATGCCCTAGAGGCAATAATAAATTAGTTATTATTATATTTCTTTGTTCATGATAATCGTTTATTATCCATGCTATAATTGTATTGATTGGAAACATAGTGCATGTGTGGATACATAGACAAAACACTGTCCCTAGTAAGCCTCTAGTTTACTAGCTCGTTGATCAAAGATGGTCAAGGTTTCCTGACCATAGGCAAGTGTTGTCACTTGATAACGGGATCACATCATTAGGAGAATCATGTGATGGACTAGATCCAAACTAACAGACGTAGCATATTGATCGTGTTATTTTGTTGCTACTGTTTTCTGCGTGTCAAGTATTTGTTCCTATGACCATGAGATCATATAACTCACTGACACCGGAGGAATGCTTTGTGTGTATCAAACGTCGCAACGTAACTGGGTGACTATAAAGATGCTCTACAGGTATCTCCGAAGGTGTTCGTTGAGTTAGTATGGATCGAGACTGGGATTTGTCACTCCGTGTGACGGAGAGGTATCTCGGGGCCCACTCGGTAATACAACATGACACACAAGCCTTGCAAGCAATGTGACTTAGTGTAAGTTGCGGGATCTTGTATTACGGAACGAGTAAAGAGACTTGCTGGTAAACGAGATTGAAATAGGTATGCGGATACTGACGATCGAATCTCGGGCAAGTAACATACCGAAGGACAAAGGGAATGACATACGGGATTATATGAATCCTTGGCACTGAGGTTCAAATGATAAGATCTTCATAGAATATGTGGGATCCAATATGGGCATCCAGGTCCCGCTATTGGATATTGACCGAGGAGGAACTCGGGTCATGTCTACATAGTTCTTGAACCCGCAGGGTCTGCACACTTAAGGTTCGACGTTGTTTTATGCGTATTTGAGTTATGTGGTTGGTTACCGGATGTTGTTCGGAGTCCTGGATGAGATCACGGACGTCACGAGGGTTTCCCGAATGGTCCGGAAACGAAGATTGATATATAGGATGACCTCATTTTATTACCGGAAGGTTTTCAGAGTTACAGGGAATGTACCAGGAATGACGAATGGGTTCCGGGTGTTCACCGGGGGGGCAACCCACCCCGGGGCAGCCCATAGGCCTTGGGGGTGGTGCACCAGCCCTTAGTGGGCTGGTGGGACAGCCCAAGAAGGCCCTATGCGCCATAGGAAGAAAATCAAAGAGAAAAAAAAGGAGGTGGGAAAAGGGGGAAGGACTCCTCCTTCCAAACCTAGTTGGATTCGGTTTGGAAGCAGAGGACTCCCCCCCTTGGCTCGGCCGACCCCCTTGAGGGTCCTTGGACCCCAAGGCAAGGCTCCCCCTCTTCCCCCTATATATACGGAGGTTTTAGGGCTGATTTGAGACAACTTTGCCACGGCAGCCCGACCACATATCTCCACGGCTTTACCTCAAGATAGTGTTTCTGCGGAGCTCGGGCGGAGCCCTGCTGAGATTAGATCACCACCAACCTCCGGAGCGCCGTCACGCTGCCGGAGAACTCATCTACCTCTCCGTCTCTCTTGCTGGATCAAGAAGGCCGAGATCATCGTCGAGCTGTACGTGTGCTGAACGCGGAGGTGTCGTCCGTTCGGCACTAGATCGTGGGACTGATCGCGGGACGGTTCGCGGGGCGGATCGAGGGACATGAGGACGTTCCACTACATCAACCGCGTTCACTAATGCTTCTGCTGTGCGATCTACAAGGGTACGTAGATCGAATATCCCCTCTCCTAGATGGACATCACCTTGATAGGTCTTCGTGCGCGTAGGAATTTTTTTGTTTCCCATGCGATGTTCCCCAACAGTGGCATCATGAGCTAGGTTCATGCGTAGATGTGTTCTCGAGTAGAACACAAAAGTTTTTTGTGGGCGGTGATGTGCGTTTTGCTGCCCTCCTTAGTATTTTCTTGGTTCCGAGGTATTGTTGGATTGAAGCGGCTTGGACCGACATTACTCGTATGCTTACGAGAGACTGGTTTCATCGCTACGAGTAACCCCGTCGCTCAAAGATGACTGGCAAGTGTCGGTTTCTCCAACTTTAGTTGAATCGGATTTGACCGAGGAGGTCCTTGTATAAGGTTAAATAGCAATTCATATATCTCCGTTTGTGGTGTTTGCGTAAGTAAGATGCGATCCTACTAGATACCCATGGTCACCACGTAAAACATGCAACAACAAAATTAGAGGACGTCTAACTTGTTTTTGCAGGGCATGCTTGTGATGTGATATGGCCAACGATGTGATGTGATATATTGGATGTATGAGATGATCATGTTGTAATAGTTAATATCGACTTGCACGTCGATGGTACGGAAACCGGCAGGAGCCATAGGGTTGTCTTTAAACTAACATTTGTGCTTGCAGATGCGTTTACTATATTGCTAGGACGTAGCTTTAGTAGTAATAGCATGAGTAGCACGACAACCCCGATGGTGACACATTGATGGAGATCATGGTGTGATGCCGGTGACAAGAAGATCGTGTCGGTGCTTTGGTGATGGAGATCAAGAAGCACATGATGATGGCCATATCATGTCACTTATGAATTGCATGTGATGTTAATCCTTTATGCACCTTATCTTGCTTAGAACGACGGTAGCATTATGAGGTGATCTCTCACTAAAATTTCAAGACGAAATTGTGTTCTCCCCGACTATGCACCATTGCGACAGTTCTTCGTTTTGAGACACCACGTTATGATCGGGTGTGATAGACTCAACGTTCACATATAACGGGTGCAAAACAGTTGCACACGCGGAACACTCGGGTTAAGCTTGACGAGCCTAGCATGTGCAGACATGGCCTCGGAACACATGAGACCGAAAGGTCGAGCATGAATCGTATAGTTGATATGATTAGCATAGAGATGCTTACCACTGAAACTATTCTCGACTCACGTGATGATCGGACTTGAGATAGTGGATTTGGATCATGTACCACTCAAATGACTAGAGAGATGTACTTTTTGAGTGGGAGTTCTTAAGTAATATGATTAATTGAACTAATTGTCATGAACATAGTCTAATGGTCTTTGCGAATTACGATGTAGCTTGCGCTATAGCTCTACTGTTTTTATATGTTCCTAGAGAAAATTTAGTTGAAAGTTGATAGTAGCAAACTTTGCAGAGGATTGTCCTCGTTGTTGCGCAGAAGGCTTATGTCCTTAATGCACCACTCGGTGTGCTGCACCTCGAGCGTCGTCTGTGGATGCTGTGAACATCCAACATACACGTTTCTGATGATTACACGATAGTTCAGTGCAAAATGCTTAATGGCTTAGAAGCAAGGCGCCGAAGACATTTTGAAACGTCACGGAACATAAGTGATGTTCTAAAGAGATGAAATTGTGATTTCATGCTTGTGCCCTTGTTAAGAGGTACGAGACCTCCGACAAGATTCTTTGTCCACAAAGTAAAGGACAAAAGCTCAATCGTTGAGCATGTGCTCAGATTGTCTGAGTACGACAATCGCTTGAATCAAGTGGGAGTTAATCTTCCAAATGAGATAGTGATGGTTCTCCAAAGTCACTGCCACCAAGCTGTGAGAGCTTCGTGATGAACTATAACATATCAAGGATAGATACAATGATCCTTGAGCGATTCGCGATGTTTGACACTGCGAAAGTAGAAATCAAGAAGGAGCATCAATAGTTGATGGTTAGTAAAACCACTAAATTTCAAGAAAGGCAAGGGCTAGAAGGGATACTTCGTGAAACGGCAAAACAGTTGCTGCACTAATGAAGAGACCCAAGATTAAACCCAAACCCGAGACTAAGTGCTTCTGTAATGAGGGGAACAGTCACTGAGGCGGAGAAACTCTAGATACTTGGTAGATAAGAAGGCTGGCAAAAGTCGAAAGAAGTATATTTGATATACATGATGTTGATGTGTACTTTACTAGTACTCCTAGTAGCACAAGGGTATTAGATACCGGTTCGGTTGCTAAGTGATTAGTGACACGAAATGAAAGCTACGGCATAAACGGAGACTAGCTAAAGGCGAGGTGACGATACGTGTAGGAAGTATTTCCAAGGTTGATATGATCAAACGTCGCACACTCCATCTACCATCAGGATTGGTGTTAAACCTAAATAATTGTTATTTGGTACTTGCGTTAAGCATGAACATGATTGGATCGTGTTTATTGCAATACGGTTATTCATTTAAAGAGAATAATGGTTACTCTATTTGCTTGAATAAATCACCTTCAATGGTTTATTGAATCTCGATCGTAGTGTTACACATATTCATAATATTGGTGCCAAAAGATACGAGGTAATGATGATAGTACCACTTACTTGTGGCACTGCCGCTTGAGTCATGTTGGTGTAAATTGCATGAAGAGGCTCCATGCTGATGGATCTTTATACTCACTTGATTTTGAATCACTAGTGACATGCAAATCATACCACATGAGCAAGGCCTTGTTTTCATTGAGATGAAACAAGATAGTAACTTGTTGGAAGTGATACATTTTGATGTATGCAGTCCAATGGGTGCTGAGGCACGTAGTGGATATCATTATGTTCTTACTTCAATGACGATTTGAGTAGATACTAGAGTATTTACTTAATGAATCACAAGTCTGAAATATTGAAAAGTTCAATTCTGTTTCGGAGTGAAGTTCGTTGTAACAAGAGGATAAACTGTCTATGATATGATCATAGAAATGAATATCTGAGTTACGAGTTTTGGTACGCAGTTAAGACAATGTGGAAATTGTTTCGCAGTTCATGCCACCTGGAACATCATAGTGTGATGATGTGTCTAAACGTCATAACCACGCACTATTTGGTATGGTGCATGCTATGATGTCTCTTATCGAATTACCACTATCATTTATGGGTTATGCATTAGAGACAACCGCATTCACTTTAAATAGGGCACCGCGTATTTCCGTTGAGATGACATAGTATAGACTGAGGTTTAGAGAAATCTAAACTGTCGTTTCTTGAAAGTTTGGGGCTTCGACACTTATGTGAAAAAGTTTCAGTCTGATAAGCTCGAACCCAAAGAGGATAAATGCATCTTCATAGGATATCCAAAACAGTTGGGTACATCTCCTATCTCAGATCCGAAAGCAAAGTGTTTGTTTCTAGAAACGGATCCTTTCTCGAGGAAAGGTTTCTCTCGAAATAATTGAGTGGGAGGGTGGTAGAACTTGATGAGGTTATTGAACCATCACTTCAACCAGTGTGTAGCAGGGCACAGGAAGTTGTTCCTGTTGCGCCTACACCAATTGAAGTGAAAGCTGATGATGGTGATCATCGAGCATCGGATCAAGTTACTACAAATCTTGTAGCTTGACAAGGTCGCGTACTACTGCAGAGTGGTACGGTAACCCTGTCTTGGAGGTCATGTTGTTGAGCAACAGTGAACCTACGAGTTATGGAGAAAGCAATGGTGGACCCGGATTCCGACAAATGGATGGAGGCCATGAAATCCGAGAGAGGATCCATGTATGAAAACAAAGTGTAGACTTTGGAAGAACTACTTGATGGTAGTAAGACTATTGAGTAAAGATGGATCTTTAAAAGGAAGACAGACGATGATGGTGATATGTCACTATTATGAAAAGCTCGACTTGTCGCAAAGATGTTTCCGACAAGATCAAACAGTTGACTATGATGAGACTTTCTCACTCATAGCGATGCTAAAAGTCTGTTAGAGTTATGTTAGTAGTTGCTGCATTATTTATGAAATATTGCACGTAGGATGTCAAAACATTGTTTCCTCGACGGTTTCCTTGAGCAAACATTGTATGTGATACAACCAGGAGGTTTAGTCGATCCTGAAGATACTAGCAAGTATGCAAGCTCCAGTGATCCTTCAATGGACTGGTGCAAGCATCTCGGAGTTGGAATATACACTTTGATGAGATGATCAAAGATTTTGGGTTTGTACAAGGTTTATGAGAAACTTGTATTTCCAAAGAAGTGAGTGGGAGCACTATGGAATTTCTGATAAGTATACGTGGTTGACATATTGTGGATCAGAAAATAATGTAGAATTTCTGTAAAGCATACAAGGTTGTTTGAAAGGAGTTTTCAAAGGAATACCTGGATTGCGCTACTTGAACGTTGAGCATCAAAGATCTATGGAGATAGATCAAAAGCACTTAATGGAAGTTTCAACAAGATGCATGCCTTGACAAGTTTTTGAAGCAGTTCAAAATAGATCAGCAAAGAAGGAGTTCTTGGTTGTGTTGTAAGGTGTGAATTTGAGTAAGACTCAAAACCCGACCACGGCAGAATAAAGAGAATAGACGAAGGTCGTCTTCTATGCCTTAGCCGTAGACTCTAAAGTATGCCATGCTGAGTACCGCACCTGATGTGTGACTTGCAGCAAGTCTGTTAAGAGGTACACAGAGTGATCCAGGATTAAATCACTGATCAGCGGTCAATGTTATCCTTAGTAACTAAATAGACTAAGGAATTTTTTCTCGATTATGGAGGTGGTTAAAGAGTTCGTCGTGAAGGGTTACGTCGATGCAAGCTTTGACACTAATCCGAATAACTATGAGTAGTGAAACGGATTCGTATAGTAGAGTAGATATTTGGAGCATTTCCGAATAGCACGTAGTAGCAGCATCTATAAGATGACATAAAGATTTGTAAAGAACGCACGGATCTGAAAGTTTCAGAACAGTTGACTAAAACCTATCTCATGAGCAAGACGTGATCAGACCCCAGAACTATATGGGTGTTGGATTCGTTGAAATCACATGGTGATGTGAACTAGATTATTGACTCTAGTGCAAGTGGGAGACTGTTGGAAATATGCCCTAGAGGCAATAATAAATTAGTTATTATTATATTTCTTTGTTCATGATAATCGTTTATTATCCATGCTATAATTGTATTGATTGGAAACACAGTGCATGTGTGGATACATAGACAAAACACTGTCCCTAGTAAGCCTCTAGTTGACTAGCTCGTTGATCAAAGATGGTCAAGGTTTCCTGACCATAGGCAAGTGTTGTCACTTGATAACGGGATCACATCATTAGGAGAATCATGTGATGGACTAGACCCAAACTAATAGACGTAGCATATTGATCGTGTTATTTTGTTGCTACTGTTTTCTGCGTGTCAAGTATTTGTTCCTATGACCATGAGATCATATAACTCACTGACACCGGAGGAATGCTTTCTGTGTATCAAACGTCGCAACGTAACTGGGTGACTATAAAGATGCTCTACAGGTATCTCCGAAGGTGTTCGTTGAGTTAGTATGGATCGAGACTGGGATTTGTCACTCCGTGTGACGGAGAGGTATCTCGGGGCCCACTCGGTAATACAACATCACACACAAGCCTTGCAAGCAATGTGACTTAGTGTAAGTTGTGGGATCTTGTATTACGGAACGAGTAAAGAGACTTGCTGGTAAACGAGATTGAAATAGGTATGCGGATACTGACGATCGAATCTCAGGCAAGTAACATACCGAAGGACAAAGGGAATGACATACGGGATTATATGAATCCTTGGCACTGAGGTTCAAACAATAAGATCTTCGTAGAATATGTGGGATCCAATATGGGCATCCAGGTCCCGCTATTGGATATTGACCGAGGAGGAACTCGGGTCATGTCTACATAGTTCTCGAACCCGCAGGGTCTGCACACTTAAGGTTCGACGTTGTTTTATGCGTATTTGAGTTATATGGTTGGTTACCGAATGTTGTTCGGAGTCCCGGATGAGATCACAGATGTCACGAGGGTTTCCGGAATGGTCCGGAAACGAAGATTGATATATAGGATGACCTCATTTGATTACCGGAAGGTTTTCGGAGTTACTGGGAATGTACTGGGAATGACGAATGGGTTCCGGGTGTTCACCGGGGGGGGGGGCAACCCACCCCGGGGAAGCCCATAGGCCTTGAGGGTGGCGCACCAGCCCTTAGTGGGCTGGTGGGACAGCCCAAGAAGGCCCTATGCGCCATAGGAAGAAAATCAAAGAGAAAAGAAAAAAAAGAGGAGGTGGGAAAAGGGGGAAGGACTCCTCCTTCCAAACCTAGTTGGATTCGGTTTGGAAGGGGAGGACTCCCCCCCCCCCTTGGCTCGGCCGACCCCCTTGAGGGTCCTTGGACCCCCAAGGCAAGGCTCCCCCTCTTCCCCCTATATATACGGAGGTTTTAGGGCTGATTTGAGACAACTTGGCCACGGCAGCCCGACCACATATCTCCACGGTTTTACCTCTAGATCGCGTTTCTGCGGAGCTCGGGCGGAGCCGTGCTGAGATTAGATCACCACCAACCTCCGGAGCACCGTCACGCTGTCGGAGAACTCATCTACCTCTTCGTCTCTCTTGCTGGATCAAGAAGGCCGAGATCATCGTCGAGCTGTACGTGTGCTGAACGCGGAGGTGCCGTCCGTTCGGCACTAGATCGTGGGACTGATCGCGGCACGGTTCGCGGGGCGGATCGAGGGACGTGAGGACGTTCCACTACATCAACCGCGTTCACTAACGCTTCTGTTGTGCGATCTACAAGGATACGTAGATCGAATATCCCCTCTCGTAGATGGACATCACCTTGATAGGTCTTCGTGCACGTAGGAAAAATTTTGTTTCCCATGCTATGTTCCCCAACAATGAGTACTTTGAATGTACTCGCAAACATCCCATGACATGAACATTTATAGCGAAGAATAACAGTAACATGCATCTTTAGTGTAACTCATCTGAGTGGAATGATCAGGTATATGCATCAGGTTAAAGAATTACTTTTGAAGAACAGGTTACAGATATCATCATATCTGCTAAGGGTTGAACACACCGGGTTCACCCTAAATGCCAAGTCATCGGACTTGTCATAACCTCAATGTATTAATGAGGGCTAAACCATTCGGGTTTACCCTATATGTCAAGTCACCAAACTTGATCATATTATTGTGATTATCATGATTATAATAACACTTTTTTAACACCACGCACACACACTTGCTTTATGCGGAAACTCAGGACGTAGTTTAAGCAGCACCACCCAACTGTCCTTGACCGTGGACACGGCTATTCAAATAGTTTACACTCTGCAGAGGTAGTACGCTGGACCCACGAGAAACGGAATACTTCGGTGTCATCCACGACTCGCGGTATATCACATATACCCGAGGTAAGTACCCGATCATCATCTTTCCCCTGACGATACTAGACAAAGAGGTCCACTCGATTGGTACCCAGCCCACATGTTGTACGTCTTACGAGCACCGACTCTGGACTGTATCAACCATGCAGGGACCAACGGTGTGCCTGGAACTCATAATAATGGCATAGTCGTCCTACCTGGCATGAACCCATCACGAGAGTGACACCTATCACTCCCGCCACTAGTAATGTGGCTCTTTGCTAGCACCGACCAGAGTAATCAACAAAGCCCCGTCCCATAAAGGGGTATCGTGGTCGTACTGGGTAAGGTTGGGAGGATCGACACATCATAAATCTAATCCATTTCCGAAACCATACTCACACCAAAATCACCGGTGCATCACTTCACCAAAAGTGATCACCAACTCATCATCACCCTCGGGCATTAGTGGCACCCGACGGGGTTTTCGTAAACTCTTTATTTAACTCATCATCATGCTCATGATAAAATGCTTTATTATTACTTGTCAACATGATAATATCATGACCCTCACGGGGTCAAGCTCAATGCAGTGATTAACTCTACTAGACAACATGACAGTAGCAAGATCCTCGTAGATGGTAGGATCAAGCTCATCATGTTTGTGCTCCGAGGAGCCATGTGACTATCACTACTATAATGCAAGTGCTTCGAAGAAGCCTTCGGTACCATCACATCGGTGATGAACCGGCATCGTGATCACATGCAACGGAAAATACTTGCTATTCTAGCATGCATCATTTTATTTACTTAAGTCATGGCAAAAGGGCATGCTTGCCTTGGTAAGCTAGGTATCCGGGGTATTCGAGGTCTTCCGCTCCGGATCCTCCGTCACTCGGTAATTCTACCGTCGAGAAAGGAATAAATAAATACTAGCTTTTACTAAAACAGTTCACAAAGTGCTTTTAAAAAAATGTTGCAAGGCTTGGATAAATTCAGGTTATTATTTTGAAAAATGTTCCCTACTGTTTTATTAGCTAAGCATATTTATTTAAAAGCAAACAGAAGCAAACAAGTGCTTTTTAATATCATTTTATTATACCAAAATAGTTTCTGTTATTGATAAATGTCAACTATTACAGAATCAAATACTACTCATTTTTAGAAAAATACTGGTGGAAGAATTATATTTTTCTACTGGCTAAATCTTTTTATCAAAATCATTTAGTTTGCTGGATTAAAACAAAAGGAAAAATGGCCAGGGAAACAGATCGAGCCGGCCCAGCCATCAGGCCTGGCCACCAGGCGCGCGCGGAACAGGTTCAAACCTGACCTGCGGGCCCCTAGGGTCAGCGTCGAGGGGAGTGAAATGAGAGGTCGGGCAGCGCAAGAGCCGACGTGTAGCCGGAGATCGACCGGAGCTCCGAGGCGGAGGGGCCTCGGTCGATCTCGAGCACCGGGGCTCTGCGAGCTTGATTGGGCGGCTAGGGAGTGTTTACTAGTTGCTGAAGCTGCTTGGAGGGTGCTGGAGTGTCGGGGGGGGTCTATTTATAGGCCAACGACGGTGACCCGACTCGGGCACGCCGGTGACTCACCGTGGCACGCGTGCAAGCACAGTGAGGTGCTGGCCGCGAAACCACGGGTTCGGGACGTGGTTTAGGGCCTCCTGATGCAACAGCCGCAGAGGGAAAGTGAGTGGGGACGAGCTGCAGCGACCGTGCATGCTCGGCCGCGTCGGGCGCGCACGGGCACGCGTCGCCTGAGCTCTTGCGCGGGGGGAGAGGGTCCCTGGGGTAGCTGTGCACTGAGGGGCTGTCGGGGGAGCGCTTGGACAATACTGGGGAGGCTGGGACCGGCCGGAGCGTCGGCCCCTTGCGGGTGGCTCTCCACAGCGCGCCTAGAGCGCTGTTTTGGCATGCCACGGCATGCTGGCTCGCTCTGGGGCACTTGGGACATGTCCTCCATGTCCTGAGTGTTGCTGGGAGTGTGCCTAGTTGCTGTGGTTTAGTGGGAGCTCGAGCTGGTCAAGGGAGCAAGGAACACTAGTGTTGCCAGTACTGTCGTGCAGCTCAAATTGGAGTTCTTGTCACTTGTGCTTGGAATTGGGGAGGGGCTGGTTGACTGGGTGCTCAGGGTGTTCTGGTGCTCTAACCCACCAAGTTTGGGGCCTTGACATTGGGTAAAACAGTGGCTAGGAAGGTTTTTACCTTCCTGTCAGTAGGTGTTCGACAGTGACTTGGGGTGCTTCCACTCCACCACTGTAAATGAAACTTAACAGGTTTGGTCTTGGGGTAAAAACATGGGGTTCCACCAAATATGAGCTCCATTGAACAATTTTGGCTTTGCAAACTTGAAAATATCTCAAAGTGACCAGTACTGTCCCTTACAAAGGAAGTGTGGTCAAACAGAGTCTCACAAATCCCATTTTTGGTGTGGAGTCCTCATTTGGGGTGTTAAACACCTCTGCAAAGTTTCAGCTCCATTGGAGAAACTTTGCAATGTAGAGTTGTTCCAACTCTACTCTGGACAGAGAGGGTTTTGGGCTCTCTAAGTGCACTTACCCACCTTGGATCAAGGTGAGATTTTAGGTGAGCACCTAATATGGTTTGGGAGGGCTCCTGTAATTTTATGGGAATTTAGTGAGATACTTTCCTTTGGAAACATCTCAAAAAGCTAAAACAGACAGAAATGGTTTTCAGGGTTTTACTCAAATAATATTAATATAAAATAGGGTTGAAAATCTTGTGCATGGAAAATATATGTCCTTCTGAGCTTCCATGAATTTACTCAGAATTTTCTAAGGCAGTAAAGAAATTTTCCTTGTGGAATTATCATTATTGGCCTTAGAAATAGACATAGATATAAAATAGGAAAATAATATTTTAAATCACCAAATAATGTTTTTAATGAATGAAAATGATATTAGGATCAGATCACCAACTTTAGTTGGAAGTGCCACTTGGCTTCATGAGCTAGTAGTGTATCCCAACATGATGAAGGTGATCTTGATGTAAAGGAAAAAGGGTTTTTGATGAGAGCAAAATAATAAGTTTTTCATGGGTTTGAGTCATCACACAAGCAAGCATACACTCAAACAAGGGTTGACATTGCACTCACAACATTATTTGAGAAAGTTTTAACAAGCTCTGATTTTTGCAACACAGAAAACTTGGGATGAAAAACAGGGTGTGACAGCCTCATGTGCGGTGCCGTTCGCCGTCTCCGGCGTCTGCGTCGCTAACACTGCGCTCGGACACACGAACTGTGGCGCTGTCCGTCGTCTCCGGCCTCGTCCGCGCAGCCAACACCGACGCCGTCCGTCGTCTTCGACCTCATCTGCGCCGACGTCCGCCGTATCCGGCCTCGTCCGTGCAACCAACGTCGCGCTCCTACGCACGAACACCGGTGCCGTCTGCGTCCCTGAGCTCCTTCCCGGCGAATTTATTGCAGAACAAGGCCGCACGATCGGTTCTGGCCAGCTCCACGGCAAGCAGTGAATGAGCCGCGAAAAAGGGAAACTTCCATGCGGTTAGTTTTTATTCTTGCTTAATTAGCGCTAACCCCTCTGGCATGCAGTTTCGGTTTCTTGCATGCTGCTTCTAGACGTGGGCAACCATCAATGCGTCATAACGTATTCTTCATACACTTCATGGCCCGGACGAAAGGTCCGATTCCTACGGATGCGATATCCACGTGGGTCGGCTCACTGGCCCGACTTGGTTGCTGCCGCAACAGCGACGCGTCGTGTTTCTCTCTCCGGCATCAACACTTCGTGGGTCGGCTCACTGGCCCGACTTGGCTCCTTCAGCCGGCTGCGCGATTGCTCTATCTGTTGGTGCGGCGTTGACCAGACGCGACACAGATGCAGAAGCCAATCCGCGTCCCCGGACACGTCGGGCCGCACTCCCCTCATTAGTTGCGGTTACTAAGCACATGGAGAGGTCATGTTCAGCTTAAGATTCGGTCGGACCAAAACTTCTGCATTCACTCGGACAGGGATTCGATCATTCGTGTGTTCCCATTTGGCCGGCCTTCCAATGTGTCGTTGATCACATGAATGCGTCATCACTCGGCTACCCCATACGTCGTCGGTCAGCTCTACGTCATCACTCAGCGGCCCCGTGCATCGCCACTCAGCCGGACGCTTCATCGTCACTCGGCCACTCCGCGCGCCGTCATTCTACTCGACGCCTCGTCATCACTCGGCAGCTCCGTGCATCGCCACTCAGTCGGGTGCTCCATCGTCACTCAGCCGCCCCGCGCGCCGTCATTCTACTGGACGCCTCGTCATCACTCGGCAGCTCCGTGCATCGCCACTCAGTCGGGTGCTCCATCGTCACTCAGTCGCCCCGCGCGCCGTCACTCTACTGGACGCATCGTCATCACTCGGCAACTCCGTGCATCGCCACTCAGTCGGGTGATCCATCGTCATTCAGCCGCCCCGCGCGCCGTCACTCTACTGGACGCATCGTCATCACTCAACAGCTCCGCACATCGCCACTCAGCCGGACGCTCCATCGTCGCTCGACTGCCCCGCGCGTCGTCAGGCAGCTAAGTCATTTTTTCACAGACTGCATTCTGTTAAATAATCATTACCGAGTGTCGAGGAAATCGCACATCACGTTCACTCGGAGGCCACGCCACTGAGTGTACGTCTGCACTCGGTTGTTTATTTTTATGTGGGAACACTTCACTTCCGCTTCGTTTGGGTCGAGTACTCAAACGAGTTCAGTCGGATCCTTCACACTTTTAGACTCTTGCTGGTTCCGAACCAGCAATCACGTGGCACACCCAGCGGGTGTCTATGGGTATATTTTACACGAACTATTTTAGAAAAGATCATATTACTTTGATAATTTTTTATGCTGGCTTGTGCTATTTTTTCAAACACGGGTTACTCGACGCATCCGTGCGCCATCCTCATCGCTGCTCAGGCTCAGTCGCCGCAACGATCATTCATGCGTTTTCACATGTTCGGAAGCCCCTTCAATGACGTAGTGGACACGGCCGCCCCGCGGGCCGTCAGTGGGTCGGACGCCTCCTCGACATACATCACTTGGCCGCCCCGCGCGTTGCTACTCAGCCAGAATCGTCTACCTCACTCGAATGCCATGTGCATCGCCACTCCGTGTGGCACATCTTCATCATTCGGCTGCCCCGCGCGCCACCGCTCAGCTTAGCTGCGACTCCGTATCGCCTAAGTTAAAAACAACTCCGAGTGCGGACATGCTCCACACTTGAGGACTTCGTTGCGACTCCGTATCGCCTCTCCACTCTTAGAGACTTGACTTTGATCTAGAAATCATATAATGCAGATACAACAAACATTCAACATGACGAGCTTTGGATGACTTAAACCCTCTGCCGGACTCATCTAGTCCAACAGAGGCTCGGGGACTACACCCAGTGGGTGCACTTAGCGTGCCCCCACTAGAAGAGAAAAACAAAAAAGAAACATTCTGCTTGGTCAGGTCCACCAACAACATCCAAGTTCAACAGATTAAACAGATTCCAACCGACTACCAGCAGTCAGTCAAAGTCTCAAGATCCTGTTGGTCACTCGGACCTACTTCAATTCTTAAGTTCACTCGGACGTACTACTCAGCGGAATCGATCAGGGCGAATGATGAAGACTTCAATCAACGCATAATTTTCCAAGGCTCTGAAGCACGTTCAAGTTCGGTCTGCTGCTACAAGATTTACATCGACACCTTCACCACTCGGACCCTGATCCATTCGGGGGCTAATGACGGGGATATAGCCCTAGGGTAGGGTCATAAGTGTGACCAATACGTCCTACCCAAGGGCACCTCATTATTAGTTTAAGGACTACAAGGGAAATTCCTACTGGATCGTGACAACATCTAATCCACTCGGTACGGATCCACTCAGACAAGTACATTCCATCCACTCGGATGACAGTCAACCACTCGGTCGTATGACTCACTCGGTCATGCAAATACCAACAGTCGGCAAGACATCTGTAGTGGGCTGACATTATGGCATCAATGCCCCATCTTGTAACATAAGAGGTGAGGAGGTGGCACACTCTATATAAGCCACCCCCCTCCACATAGCTAAGGGGCAACTTCTCCCCCTCGGGTTCATTCCTTCCCTGGAGCTCTGGCTCTCTTTATACCATGTAACTCATGTCCATGAAAGATAAAATAAAGCCTCTCCGGAGCACGAGACGTAGGGTTGTTATCTCCACTGTGAGAGGCCCGAACTCGCTAAAACCACCATGTCACCCATGTGCATCTTGATAGATCATGCTCCGTTATCTTACCCCCTTTCTATTGTCGGAATCGTTATCACGACATAACCCCTTTTGCTTTTGTTTGTCCATATACGTTGTTAACTGGAATTGGTTGGTCATATACGTTGTTAACTGGTAAACGAAGATAATTTTTCACGCCAATTGCCTCAGTCTCAAGTCTCAACTTTGTGCAGTCCCAAAATTTCGGATCTCGAGACATTGGTGTGTAGTGAAGTAGAGTTATATTTTGTTTGAAAAAAGCCAAACAAATTATATCCGGTTTTTTTCCAAAAACTAGTATGAATATTAGTATTTGAGATGATCTGTTATCATGTATATATTTCCAAACATATGCTGATACACTACAACTGGTTGATACATCCTACTATAGTATTATAATTTTGATCATCATCATTCGTCCTTCTATCTCCAAATCCTAGCTCTGTCCATGTTGGATTCCATCCGGGATGATGTCCAAGTGGAGCCAACCGTCGGCTCATCCGACACAGGAAGTAGATTCTGACGCCCTCTTTGACGAGCTTGAGGCGGACACAGCAACGAAGGAAGCCGCAACGGAGCAGCCGGAAGAGGCGAAGTTGAAGCTGTCGCACATCTATCCGCCGAAGGTCACGGAGATCGTGAAATCTCAGACGTAGAGTAGATAGTTTATACGTAGTATTAGGTTTATATGTTTTCGTGCTTTTGTATGTATCTGAGAAATGTAATATGAGATGTCCGAATTCATTAGTCATCTCAGGATTTGCAACATGGAGAATTGTCATCCAAAAAGTGGTGAAAATTGTCGTGCTCAGGATTTGCCATGATGCTTGAAAGGAATTATCATGCTACAACAACAAAAAGGGAAGAAAATTGCCATCCCGAATGCGTGTTCCATTCAGATTGCCATCCTGAACGCTCAGAGGGGCGTGCTGAGCCGAACGCTTTAGAATTCGCGCGCAAGATCCAAGGGTTTTCGCTTGCAAACGAGGTCAAATAGCTGCTGTGTCTGTGTATACGCTTGTACATGTGTACATACGGGAGATGTTGTAGTACAAAGAACGAATTTGAATGCAGGACGAAACGAATGCAAAGACATCCTCTAAACACCTAATTAATCCACCAGCAATGCTACATCTACGTAATTTACTTATGTAAGGTTACTCATGGGCTGATTTGGAGGACAATAATTAGTCACTAGGGGCACGTGGACCCACCGTGAAAATCAGGGAGAAGTTTTGATTAGTGGAGAAACATGTGTGCGATAAGGCTACGTAGGATTCCTACGTAGGTCTAGCATTTTTGTTAATCCATAGAGGGGGAAGAAAAATCTTACTTTGTGCAGTTTTCGAAGCGTGGACCTGAACTGATTAAGGCCTTGTTTCTTTAAGAAGTCCTAGGACTTTTTTTAGTCCCAACTAAAAAGTCTCTAGTCCCAACCCGTTTTTTTCCAAGGACTAAATATGGACTAGAGGTCATTAAATGACATGCAAAAAGATCATGTTATTCCTAGTAATATACTAAAAATTATTAAATGACATGCTAAAAGTAGGGGCACTCTTGGAAATAGTGTCAAAAAAGTCTCAAAAAGTCCCTCCCATAGGGACTTCTTCCTTTAGTCCCAAATACCCCCTTTTAGTCCCTAAAAGTCCCTCCTGTTTCTTTCACATGGGACTAAAAGGGACTTTTTTTAGTCCCTACACTAAAAAGTTCCTGGAAAGAAACACCCCCTTATATTTATACCGCACGTATGTTGCGCGGTAGGTGATGGAAACTACTACAGCGGCTGGACGGACGGGCGGGGGAGTATTATGTTGCGGACGGGCGGACAAGAAGAAGGGGCAAGGAAAGATGTGGAGCATGCGTTTGGGGTTCTACAGTCTCGTTTTACCATTGTTCGCCGGCTGGCACGACTATGGAAGAGGAAGAGTGTTGGAAGGATCATGCGAGCCTGTGTGATTCTCCACAACATGATAGTTGAAGATGAGAAGGATCAGGTTACCATTCATATTGACTTGAATGAGAACCCGGGGGCTTTATTTGCTCTACCTCCTCAAGTGAATGTTGGTGGTAATCTATGTTTCGCCGAAATGAATGGTAACCTGTCCACAGCATACCCAACTTAAGAATGGCTTAATTGAGCATATTTGGAATAAGTTTCAAAATAGCCATGATAATTAATCATGGTAGGATACTGGTATTTGTATGTTCCTTTTTCTTCTAGCATTGAGGATCAAAATGATATCTTACATTATTCTTCTTCTTTCAGAATTGTGCTATGATGTGGTGATTGCTGCAGGTGATACCTACAGGTATGCATTGGAAACTCCTATTGACCATATACACATGTTATTCTTGTCCCATATGATAAAATTGGGAAATTAATCTACTAATTGCCTCTGTTCCTTTTCTTTCATACAGTGATCAAAAGTTCTTGATGCGAATGGATCGGTGATTCTTTCTACTGAAGTTCCACCTACGACTTTGTGCTTTTATCATCAAAAATAAAGAGCTTGTTTGTCGAAGATATTATCTACTATTATGCCTGCTTCAGGCTTTCTTATAAAGACTTTTGTAATGTTTAAGTGTTGTCATGGTGCTACGTATCATCAGTTTGTTATTAATTTCTCTAGATGAAACTACCATGTTTGTAGGAGATCTTATTTGATTAATGCTTTCTTATGAGTAATCATGTACTATTTTATTTTGTGCTTTCTTGCAAAGAACCATGTACTGTTTTTGTTATGCTGTTGTGACATCGTGTTGTTTCAAAATGGCCACAGAGATGCTGATCACAGCGGATGAGATGCATATTCATATATTAAATGCTTGGGTATTAAATACAACCATCCTAACAGCCATCCTAAGAGCCAGCTTATTGTACTAGTGTTTACTCTAGCTTACGTGGCATGAGCTTACAGCCGGCAGCCGGCTCTACTATTGTACTTGCTCTAACCAACACCCACGCACAAGCTCCAATGTAGAATGCGAGAGCATATTATTTATTACCTCACATCTTATTGGCAAACTAGATACTACTCATTGGAGTAGTTGTATGTTAAGGTGTTGGTTGATAACATGGCATATTTTACCAACAAGCTAACCAACAAACTGTTGAAGATGCCCTTAACCATGGTCTTAGAGCATGGTTAATAGTACAGCCAGCTGTTGGCTATATGATGTTGACACGTCATCTATAGCCAAGCTTATAACCCACAAGTACAATAAGTAGATGTAAATAAGTGCTACTTTATTGATACAAAGCCCACCATTCTCTCTCACAAAGTGCCTAGGAGCACGTGTTACAGCCGACTGTTAGTTTGTAGCCCGCTTCTCTTCTCTCTCATCTTCTCTCTATTCCAACTCATCACAAATATATTATTTTAAGTCTTACAGCCCGCCTACATCATCCTATTGTACTTGCTTTTAGAATTCGCGCGCAAGATCCAAGGGTTTTCGCTTGTAAACGAGGTCAAATAGCTGCTGTCTGTGTATACGCTTGTACCTGTGTACGTACGGGACATGTTGTAGTACAAAGAACGAATTTGAATGCAGGACGAAGCGAATGCAAAGACATCCCCTAAACACCTAATTAATCCACAGAGGGGAGGAAGAAAAATCTTACTTTCTGCAGTTTTCGGAACGTGGACCTGAACCGAACACGATACACTATGCTTAAGCTCCATGTTTAGCTATCGAAGAGCTTGAGACCGAACCCGACGTCCTCGCAGTGCCGGACGTAGGGCTTGACGCGGGCCACGTCCACCTCCTTCTTGGCCCGGCAGCCGAGTATCGGCGGCGAGTGCAGGCACGGCTCGACGGACGTGGACCGGACGCACGCCACCTGCGACACCTCCTTGTCCCAGTCCGGCCGGAGCAGGATCCACGGCTTGACGCCGGCGAAGCCGTACGCGACGTACCCGAACGTGGACCAGGCGCTCATGGCGATCTTGTCGCAGTAGCTGAGCAGGTAGATCTCCGCCAGCGCCTTCTGGTTGTGCTCGTTGGACGCGTACTCCTGCTTCTCCTCGTGGCTCGGCTGGTACACCGCCACGACCTCCCCGGTCTTGGTCGGGTTCTCGTAGTACAGGCCCCGGATCTTGTCGTAGTACCCCGAGTAGAGCGACGCGATCAGCACCGCCTTCACCTTCCCGTCGTGTTCGCCGGTCGCGTTCGCCGGCGAGCCGAGCTCCGGCAGCAGCCGCTGCTCCCGGATGCACCTGGTGAGCTGGTCGTACATGTTCTCGAACTTGACCGGCTTCTCCGGGAAGATCCTGATCTGGAACCCGATCTTCTCGTCCACCCGGGCGAGGTACGCCTCGTAGTAGCGCCGCACGATCCCCCACACCTTGTTCGTCGGGTGGAAGAGGTAGCGGCCGAGGTGGTGGAACACCGCCTCCTTCTCCGGGAACATCCGCGCCAGCTCCCTCTCGTACATGGGCGTCAGGAACAGCGCCGGCGCGAAGTAGCTGTCGGACTTGAGGATCATCCAGCCGAACTTGCCGAGGAGCTTCTGGTCGTCGTCGCAGAAGATGTTGTCCGACAGCCTCAGCCGGGTCTGCTCGACGTGGAGGTAGACGTGCGCCGGCAGGGACGCCGCCGGCGTGTCGTGCCGGATCACGCCGTTCCTGAGCATGTTGACGTAGCTCTCCGGCGCGCCGACGTTGAGCTTCATCGGGTTGCCCTCGGGGAACCCGCCGGGGAGCACCCAGGAGGTGGCCGGGAAGGGCTCGCAGAAGAGGCCCTCCTGCTCGCGCGGCACGTTGACGAGCATGACCCGGCCGGAGAGCAGCGCGTAGAGGAAGGTGGAGGCGATGGTGAGCATGCGGTTGCCGAGCCCGTTGCAGGGGAACCACACCACGTACTTGCACTCGGGGCCGTCGTCGGCGTTGCGCCCGGCCTGGAGCTGCTCGACGGCGTTCCGGTACCGCTGCGTGCCCGGCCCGCACTTCTTGTGGTACGCCTCGTACTTGCGCAGCTTCTTCACCAGGTACGGGGAGAGCGGGAACGGCGACGGCTTCCGGTACAGGGACGACTTGTACCGGCTCTGGCAGGTCGATTCCTCGAACGCCGCCGAGAGTAGCCCGCCGAGAAGCTTGTCCTGCGACGGAACTGTGGCTGGCGCCGACACGTTCTTCGGAGGGATTACGGTTTCTGCAAGAAAAAGTTAACCGAATGGTTAGAATCACGTGTCTGTAGAGGCATTTGCAGACCAAGAATGGCTATGATCTGCCAGTTCAACAACAAAAAAAACTCGTTGCAGCACAGGATTCAACATAAACCCGATCTAACTCTCTGGCACAGCTCTCTCAAGAACAGCAATTGTACAAGCGAAGATTGGAATCGTGTTGGAGTTGGGCTCATCACTTTTGGCCCTCACTAGTTTAACAATTTACCTTTACGAAGCATCACCCGGACAGATGGAGTACTTAAAGAATAACAGTAGGACCTGTCTCACAAAGTGAGGGACCACTCATTCAATCAAAAAGGTCTGGACATTTTGGAACACCCTTTGCAAAGGCAATCGACCGACATTACTGTACAAGCCATATCCCATTGGGAAAAGATTGATGAGGTAGGACAAGATCCGCAAAAGGATGCGCCAGCGTCGCAGCGTCATAGGCGGCACTGTCGCCACAACACCAGAACCAGAGAGAGAGAGAGAGAGCTGACTATTCCAAATTTCCAATCGCCACGCCCTTCCGCGATCTGATCCGCGAGATTTCTAGCTTGATATTTCTTTCAAAAAAATTCTAGCTTGATCCGAGCAAAATATGGCCAGATCTGTGCTTCTTGGCCGAAGTTCATGGTGACATGTGCATACGGAGGGTAATAATGCCAGTGTATTAAGGAGTAGGAGCACTCCCTAATTACCATAGATGGCATCCTCGTACCTCCTGCAAAAAGGCACTACTACTTTGCTGAATGGTGTGAATGGTGTGCCGGCTGCGTGTTCATAGGCCAACCAACCAACCGCGACCAGGGATTCCTATGCGTACTGGCGGTCAACGATCGAGCTTTTTCTCGGCCATGCGTGGGACGCGATCTCCACAATTCGGACGGAGACGGGGGAAAGAAAAGCTTACTTTTGGGCGTTTCGCCGCCGGCGACGACGTGGCGACCGCCGGCCTCGGGGACGGAGGACGGCGAGGAGGGGGTGGAGGGGAGGGGGTTCGACCGGCCGCCGAAGGTGAAGGCGAGGATGGCCAGGGTGACGAGGAACCCGACCAGCACCATCTTGGGCCGGACGGCGCCGCCCCACCTGGCGCCGGCAGCCTTCCTCTTGTCGCCCTCGTCGCCGCCGTCGGCCGGGGCCCGGGGGCTCCGCGCCCGCTTCATGTCCATCGCCCTCCCGCCGGCCCGCTCCGGGGGCTCGTCGCCGCTCGCTCTGCTTCTTGACCTCCTCCGCCGGCCTCTTGCTTCTGTCTATGATCCCGTTTGTGTATGTATGGATGGTGGCTTGGCTTGTGGCGGCCTCTCTTCTCTTCTCCGCTTGGCTGCTTTGGAGCTGGTCAAACTGCGGGAAGCTACGCGGGCTGGAGATGGAAGGAGGGAGGGGGCCGGCGACGCCGACGTGGTGCGTAGACTTCTCTCCCGTGATCTGAGAAGGAAAATAGATGCACCTGACCTGCGTCCGTTATACAGTATGTTTTTTCTTCTTCTTTTTTTTGAGAATGCAACGTTGGTTTCTGCAATGGAGGCTATTTGTACGTGCACCCGCATTTGCGAGCATTTTTTTTATATGTATTTTGTTCGTTGTCTTGTGGCAGATGTTAGCTTGCGTCGTGTGTGATTAGCTC
Organism: Hordeum vulgare subsp. vulgare; assembly: GCF_904849725.1. Taxonomy (NCBI): domain Eukaryota; kingdom Viridiplantae; phylum Streptophyta; class Magnoliopsida; order Poales; family Poaceae; genus Hordeum; species Hordeum vulgare. Next base: position 517,686,781 of record NC_058523.1, read on the forward strand.
ATTGGTCGTGGCATGGGGAATCAGTTGGGCACTTGTTCAGCGCATTTCGCAGAAATGGCCTTCCTGTGTAGTTTGACTCACTTGCTAGGTCCAAAAAGGGTGATGTTGAAAGATAAAGGCACCCCCTCGCGCGGGTTCTACCATCCTCAAGGCAAACCAGCGGCTCCGCGGCATAAATCCAACTTGTAAGAGCATCTAGAATCGGACTTTTAAATCCGTTTTAGACGTTCGCACATGCGTCCAGTCCTTGATCGATCAAATTCGATCTCGGCGGACCCTATAAACGGGCCTCAAACGATCGGACTAACCAACACATATTCAGTCTAAATATGAGGCGGATATGAAGGAGTCCGGACACGTCCGCCATGTTGACATGACGACGTGACCCCATGCGAACTCGCCCGGAAACCCGACGTTCGACGGGAGCCTCGATCGTCGGCACGGTGTAAACATCGCGTTGCGTCGCTCCGGCTCGCCGCCCGCGGTCACAGCCGGCTATTTAAGCCGGCTGGCGTCCCTGACCCTAGCACACCCACCCCTTCCCTTCCTTTGCTGCCACCCGAGCCCATCCACCTCCTTTCCCCCGCTCTCCGACCTCACTATGTCTCGCTAGAGGATCACCACCTACGCTCAGCTCACACCAAAGCGTTGGATGCAGATCGAGGTAGAGATCCAGGCTTTGCGTGTCGCCCGCATCGCTGCGGGTCTTCCTTCGGACTCGTCGGAAATGGAAGAGGACGACGAGCCAGAGGAGGAAGACGACACTCCGGGCTTCAACATGACGGATGCGGGGGAGGAGTTCGTCGTCGCCCAAGCCGACAAGATCTTGGAGCAGCAGGCCATTCTGGATTCCATCCGGGATGATGACGAGGTGGAGGCCAACCGCCGGCTCATCCGGTAGAGGCGGGCGGAGGCCGACGCCCTCTTCGACGAGGTTGAGGCGGAGATAGCAGCGAATGAAGCCGCATCGGAGCAGCCGAAGGCGGCCGCATCGCCGGTGTCAGAGGGAGCGGAGCTGCATCTGCCGCACATCTATACGTCGGAGGACACGAAGATCGTCGATATCTCCAGCGAAGAGTAGATAGCTCGTACGTAGTACATAGGTTTAATATGTTGCGTGTCTTTGAATGAATTCGCGGTATCAAATATGAGATGTCCGGATGCAGTAGTCATTTTTTGAGACTTGGCCGGTAAGTGTTTGCGGACGCGTCCGGACGTATCTGCAGGCGTTTAAGAGACCGGATTTACAAGCTCCGTCTGTAGATACTCTGAACAACATGACAAGGATTTTCATTCAATATCCATAACATTGACACAAAAGACAACACCTTCAACGTGAGACCGGATTAGACGTGTCACCATGCATGTGAAGTAGCCTTCCGGTATCATTTTGATGGTGTCCTCCGGAGCTAGGTCGTGAAAGTCAACAAGCGAAAACTCTTGTTGAGTGTGATCCTCCATCGAAGTCACACCTAGAGGGGAACTACCACCCTATCCATCTTCAAAAGAGAAATGCATCACCCTACCGCCAATGATCCGAAACCTGCTCGACCACCCATGTAGGGGAAAGGGCACCACACCCTTGGATTTCCCAAATGAGATACGTGAATCCGTTTATCAATTCCCTAAACAATCTCGTCATGCCCATGCACCCCTCGCCATCCTCAACCGCGAGAACCCCGACAACCACCGTGTACCGCATACACTTTGTCTGTTGTCACGAAGGCACACAAAGAAGAAGGTAGGAGGCGACGATGGCCGGTTAGGGTTGCCTTGGGTCTCCACAGAGGAGAAAAAGATACAAACATGCTCAATAGTCGGTTCGTGCTAACTACTACCATACGTGTGCTTGGTTGCACACCCCTCTTATTATAGAGAGGTACCTACGTCGCCACGTCGGTGCACGGTTTTGTAATGCAAGGGAACTATTTCCGGAGTCCCTTTATGTACAAGGTAAAAATTTGGACATCACAAATTACTCGACGGCACCGTCAAAACAACAAGTGCTCTTTGCCCGAAAGAAAAAACGAAAAGCGTTCATGCCTTGAAGAATGCCCACACTATTCACAGAAGTGTGTCGGTGTACGTTTGATGTCACTTCATGTTGGCCCTGTTTGGATCCTAGGGTTAGAGTTAGAGTGGGTTAGATTTAAGCCATCTAACCCTTAAAGATCCAAACAGGTGGGTTAGGGTTGGTTAGATGCATCTAACCACCCAAAAACTCTAACCCACCCAAGAAGTGCTTTTTTGGGTTAGAGTATGTGGGGTCCAGGGAAAGAGAGAGTTTCAAAGTAGCTAAATAATTAAAAAAGAGCATTTATTGTTCATCTAACCCTTCCATCCAAACACCTTTAGAGTTAGAGTTAGTTCAGGTTAGTTCAAAGATTAGAATCTAACTCTAACCAGGTTAGAGTATCCAAACAGGGTCGTTGTACCGCTCTTTCTCTTTTTAAGTAAAAAAAAATAGCACACGACACGACATGCCTAGCCCCGGGGCACCGTCTCTTTCCAGATGTGCGCCCTTGGTGCCTCCATGGGCAGCCCCACATGGAGCTGTCAGTTTGCGACATGGCACTTGTGCACTTGCGTTGGAACCATGCAGATGCAGCTTCTCTGCCCTTTTTTCAGATGAAGACGACCTCCCAGGCGGGAGGTATGTCATGTGCGTTGATCCTTCCACCATGGTTGCGACCTCGTTTTCATGGGCCGACGTGACGCCACTAGTCCTCCGGGATCGGCACTGCTCCAGCTTAAATTAGACGCTGGTAGGTGCGGGTGGTGGAGCCTGGAATCTTTCAACGCCGAACGAGCCGAGCTAAACGACCTGGTTAATCGGCCGTGGACGCGAGTTGATGATGCTCCTTTCTCAATTCATCTTTTTTTTTAAATTTTAGTTCTGTGCAGTAGTTCTGACACAGAGCTCGACACGTTGCCTTCCCGCGAAACGCGCACACGGCGTCGCAAGGCCCATAGCCTCCGCGGTTAGAGCCGTGGTACCCGCCTTAAACGTTTCAAGAAGCCGTCCGGTCATATACATCCTAAATACAAGGCTGATATAGGACGCTCGGACGCGTCCGGACACGTCCTTTACGTTGGATCCGGCAGCTTGATCCTATCGTAAATTGCATCAAATTCTTCAAGCCTTTCCTCCTTCTTCCGTCGCCCTTCAATTTCCCACGTCCGATCCCTCGTCGTCCGCCACCTTTGCTCCCCATCCTCATCACCGGTCCCGATCCATCGTCGTAATGTCCTCCAGCCCGTCTCCGACCGTCGCAACAAAGACACAGCCCGCCTCGTCTGTCGGCGTCTCTTCCTTCACTGTGACTTGCAAGGCAAAGAACGTCGCTCGAAAGCTGCGGCATCGCGAAAGCGAGAGAGGGAGGCGGTGACGACATCACAGGTCGATGCGGTCATGGTCGAGGAGATGTCTCTCCGGTCACGGCCGGCTCCCCGCATCCCATCCATCCAACCGTCCACGCAAATTATGTCGTGGGGCACCCTTGGGATGGAGGATGATTCGATGGTCTGTTGGGCCATTCTGGATAGCTTTCGCCAACGCAGAAGCCGGCAATTGAGGAATGTGAGTCGCCGCAGCTTGTTCGGGAGCGGATGAGCACAGGCACCGACACCGCGCGGGCTGCACCCGTCACGTTCGACGAAATGACAGAACAAGACCGGGTCCGTTTTGTTTGCTCCTGTTCGATCAAATGTTCAATATTTTGCACAGACCACTAGTTCACACATGATAAATGCTTTCAAACCATGATCATCTAGGAGGTGTACTTGTCAAGCATGATCAATGACAATGAAGATTGGGCCGAAATGGATTATGGATTGGAGGCCACCACCACATTTGAACTTGGGACATCGTCCGATCTCAATTCGGGCAAGAAGAAGAAGAGCAAGACGGCTAAGGCAAGAGGTCCGACTTTGTCAAGATTCGAGGGCATCTTGTTGATCAAATCTTGGTTGGCCACAACAATGAATCCAATATGCGACACCGAGCAAAAGAAAAAGACCTATTGGGAGAAGATTTGGAAGGAGTATCACGAACGAAAGGAGTGTGTGAAGCCGCATCCTATAATGACCATCCGTAATGTGGCATCTCTCCAACATCGATTAAGGATCATTTAAAAATAATTAAACAAATACATCAGCGACTACTCACAAATTATCAAACGCCCTTAAAATGGGATGGGAGTGGACACTCAGGTAAGTTGTGAAAATGGATGCCACGGTGACACTGTCAAGTGCCACGATTTTACATTCAAACAATCTGGAAACACCATCGTAGTGAACATTGGTGTTCAAATAATAAAGATATAGACAAATTTAAATAATCTGAAAAGATATTATGATTGTGAAATATATGATGTTTCACGAAGAAATGTTCTTTGGTTAATTTTGCACAAAAAATGTAAAGTCGTACTTCAAACACTTGAACAGTAACTTAATTTTAATTATTTTGGCGTAGAATATCACGGAAGTACTTTGTTTGCTAATCTTTAGACGTGAGTATAGCACTAGAACGTTTTCATCTAAAAAAGTTTTAAAACTGCTTGACTTTTTGAAATATATTTTTCTGTGTTGGTGCACCAAAACCCAGGTTTCATTGGCTGTTTTCGCCACGAAACCTTTTGTGCAAAGGCCACGATCTGACGACGTCGGATGCTCGTATCACTTTTCAGATCATTGAGGCCGAATCTGCTGGTGCTGCGGCAGAAAGTACCAACGTGTCGAATGCACACGGCGTACGTGTGGTAGCCGGTGAGGGTGAGACGGTGCCGGTAATTGCAAGCACGAACCGCGCACTGCCCCTCGACGTGGTGACCAGTGGACAGTGGTGTCTGTTGGCTCAGTTTTACTACTCCAGTGTCCAGCCACTTGGCTGCATGTCGTGCCCGCATGGTGCCATGGCCCGGCGCCCCGGCCACTCGACCACGTGGTTTTCGAGCGCTTCTATGCAGTGTGCGTCCGTGTGTCGGTTTGCCGTGGTCATTGCTGTGTCATGGCCTAGTTGATACGATTATTATTGTTGTACTAGTTTATTGATCGTGGATTTGATTGTTTTGTTTTTTTCCTCGTGTATGCATAGCTTTAGTATTATGTTTCCTTCGTTTTAAAATAAATGACTTAATTTTGTGAGATTTTTATGCTCATGCCTTTGGTTCCTTAGTTTTAATCATTTTTTCTCATTCGTTAATTTTTTTCCTCATTTTTTTTTTCATGTCTCGGGTTTCTGCATTCATATTTTCCTCACCTTCTCCACCCCCCCCCCCCCCCCCCGGAAAAGTTGCTTAAAAAGGACGCAAAATGAGTAAATGAGAAAAAGTGAGTACAACTAAGAAACCAGGGGCATGAAAATAGAAATCCCTAATTTTATACTAACTTATAAAGTTGAATCATCCAATTTGAGACGAAGGGAGTATGACTTTGCTATTTGGTGATGTTTTATTTTTGTGCGTGCACATTGATGTCAGAGCATCTCTAACGCTCAGCCTTAAACTGTCCGCATATGTCCGGATTACACGGCTCGGACCCTAGAACCCTACAACGGGGTCCTGTATCAGTCCGTTTGTCGCTTCGAACAAGTTTTCTCACACAAACCGGAGACAAAGTAGGGGGAGGGGTGGGGGTTGTGGGCGTCCGGACCGCTGCGACTACCCTTGCCCATAAAAAAACACCATCCACTTCTTTTACGCATTCCATCGAACGCCCGTACCACATTTATGCCGACCCAAAGCATACGGCGGCCCACATTGATGCTACGATTTGAACGAACGGGAAGGCAACACTAGCGGACGTGACATCTCGGCCGACATCGCTTCAATGCAAACACCGAGTCCCGAGAAACCAACTTCAGCTAGTGCGCCGCATTGAACCGAGCTAACTACTCCTTCGTGTGGCTTGGCCGGGGCTATTTAAACCTTGTGTTGGCGACGCACAGAGCCACACCCCCCGAGCATAGTCTCCCTCCCTGCTCCCCGTCGGCATCCACCAGCCCTTCCTCCTCTCCTAGCCCAGCGGCGACGCAGAAATCTTTGTTGTGTGAGCCGGCAGGCGAAGGCGATGGAAGTTCTTCGTCCGGAAATTCTTGGTGCCGCCACCCTCGCCTTTGGGGACCCTCACTATCCATGACACTCAGCTCTCCGGCAAGGAGGAGATCGTCATGTCCTACAGCGACGAGGAGGACCAGACACCACAGAAGCAGAGGACACGCCTCCTCCAGGAGGCCGCTGTGACGAACGAAGAATTTTTCCATCAGATCAAGTTAACGACGGGACGTTCGCTCCGTCACATGGGTCTGTCGCCCACCATCACTGTGACGAGTCAAGGAGGAGGTGTTGTCCCTGCCACGACATCGCATGAAGCACGAGCCGGCACCCCCGTTCCTGCGGGTCAAGGACGAGCCGGTTGATAATCCACAAGTGTAGGAGTTCGTTTGTAGCCTTTTCGATAAGTAAGGGTGTCAAACTCAACGGGGAGCTAAAGGTAGAATTAATATTCTGTCAAGTTCTATTGACCACCGATGAAACTTTACGCACGGGGACACTTACTTTACCTGGAACAAGTATGAAACTACTTTGCGGGAAGGAAACTAGAAGTACTTAGTAAGTGTAATTGATAGTTTTGCAAAAAAATAAAGAGCAAGTAAATAAAAGTTAGGGGTTGTTTTAGATAAATATTAATTTAGTTAGTTGTTTAGTACAAAGCTTTTTTGTGTAATGTAAAAGAAATATTATACATAGGCAATTGAATATAATACGATAGATACTTATCATATGCAATGAGGGAGAGACATACACTAACACACTTTACGTATTTGGTTCATATGCACTTATAATTGAAACTCTGGCAAGCATCCACGACTACTAAAGATCATTTACTCAAAACCCAACCATAACATTAAACATCAAGTCATCTTTAGTCCCATACGAACAATCTCCTCACTCGGATGTAAGCTTGTGTCACTCTAGCCACCTACTATAAGTGAATCATGAACACCTCCTGCGGGAATCCTTCACGTGTGCGCGACACGGAAGGCACCTTAGGAAAACACCATATCAACATACAACTCATATCAATTACACCGTACCACAGTTAACCCATAGGACAAAATAAATCTACTCAAACATCTTAGGATGGCCACACATCATTATGTAACACTCCATCCGTCCCAAAATAAGCTCAAAAGTGACGCAACTTTGTATTAAAGTTAGTACAAAACTGAGTCATTTATGAGTCACTTATTTTGAGACGGAGGGAGTAATATACATCATTAAGCACCATGTTCAAGAAGAGATTACATCAGGGGAAAGAAGTGTTACACCACTGCATAGAGAAGGAGAGAGTTCGTGGTGGGGGAGAGAGCCCCCATCCACCTTCTTATTCTTCCTTGGACTCCCCCTAGGTGGGAGGGGAGTATTCCCTCTGGACCATGACCCCCATGGCTCCTCGAGGGCAGCATCCTTGTGACATCCTCGACTTTTGCTACAGTGATGATTCTAATTAAGCGACAGTGATCCCGCTCTAATGATGCCACGTCACCATTAATTTTATCAATGATCTCGTGTTAGTTGAAACCGAATCAAAATTCGAAACTTAAAATTAAAGTCGAACGAGAAAGGTTTTATGTTGTTGAAATAAAAACGTCGGGGAGTTATAAAAATTCTCAAACGAATTATAAATGAGAATTGGGCACTTTTGAAATTATTAGGTAATCCCTATATATTTAAAAGAGAAGCTTTAGGTAAAATAAATAAAGGAAATAAGGTAAGTAAAATTAAATAATAAAAGGATATAGTAAATAAAAAAAATAAAAAAAGAATATATAACGGAAAACCCCCTCGCCCAGCTGGGCCAAAACTGGCCCAGCCATGCCACCCCTTTCGGCCCACCCCTCTCGGGTATAAAGCCCCCCACGGGGCAACCCTAATTCCCACTACCCTCCTCCACGAACCCCCCTGGCCGCCGCCAGAACTCCCGCTCGCCCCTCGTCTCGATCCCTCCCCACGAGGGCCCCCCACCTACCGCAACTCCTCTCGCCGAGCCCCCCTTCTCTCGGCTCTCCCTCCCACCTAACTCTCCCGATCCCCACCGACTAGCCCCAGAAACCCCCACGAGCACCTCCTCTCGATCGCTCCCACCAACCCCACGTACATACCGCTCCTCTCTCGGCCACCAACCTCCCTCCCCATGACACCACCCTCCCCCCGAGCCCCAGATCCCGCCGAGGCCCTCCCCTGCTTCCCATCTCGCCGGCCCTCCCCATCTCGCCGCCCCCTCCCCGGCGAGCCCTTCTCCCCCACGACGGCCCCACCTCCCTCACCGGCCGACCTCCCCTCTCCATCGGGCTCCCTACCTCCCGCTCGGTCCACGAGGGATCGGGCAGGGAGGTCCCCCTCCTCGGCACGCCGGCCGGCCCCTTCGGGAGGCCCCTCCAGCGACCCACCTCGTCGGAACCGTCACCATCACCACCGCATCTTCCTCCACGTCGTCTCCTCCGCGCCTCCCGAGAACTCCGGCTTCACCGGGCCTTCACATCAACACCGGTGAGCCCCTTTTCGGGCTCCTCCCACCGTCTCCTTCCTTGCGTCGTCACGGTTCCATTTCGGCAAACGGCGCTCCGTTCCGACGTCGTTAGGATCGAGTAGGGGTTGATGGAGATGTCTCTTTCTCTGTTGTTGTTGAGGTTCTTCTATGAATAGAGAGAGTTAGCACAGAGATGAGAAAAAGAAAAGGAAAAATAAAATGATGTATTTGTGTATGTATGTAGGTATTAGATGCCGTATGTATTTTGTATGTATGAGATGTACGTATATGTGTATTTATGTATGTAGGTATATGGAGAAATACATTATGTTAATTATATGGGTAAATATGTGTATGTGGCTACTCCCACTTACCGGTGGGGTCAAACCCCCACTCCCACTTAGAGGGAGGCCCCACACGCTTTGAAGAAAAATGAAAATTTAAATATAAAAATAAAAATATTTTTTTATTAAATAAATAGATAGATATATTATTTAATTAATTAGTTAATTAATTATTTGGGTAATTAGAATAATTAGAGTATGACACGTGGGTCCCCCACTAAATTAATTTGATTAATTACTATTTAATCTTAATTAAAAAAACTTGTGTCTATGACGCACGGGACCCATTGGTCAGTTGACCAGTCAACTGCTGATGTCAGCGTGACATCATGCTGATGTCATATTAGCTTTTAATTAAATTAATTAAATCTGTTTTCAATTCCTAAATAGTTAATAAAACTTTAAAAATTAATATAAAATAATCCGTAAGTAAGATCAAAATATTTTTAACATGAAAGTTGATCACCAGAACGAGACGAATCCGGATACACGGTCCATTCGTGTGTCACACGTCTCTAGCATAGCAAACATGAAACTTTTCCATCATTTTCCATCTGACCGGTAGTAGCCCGAGACCCGAAAAATATCGTCAAATATTCTTCCGACCCGTCTATGACGGATGTTGCTGCGTTAGCTCATGTCTAGCCTGCATCTTGCCATGTCATGCATTGTGTTGCACCATTGCTATTATTTATTGTTTCTTCCCCCTCTTATTACCGGTAGACCCCGAGACTGACGCTACTGCCGGGTACATCTACGACCCTGCCGATCAGTCCTTTGCCGCAGAGCAGCAAGGCAAGCAAACTCCCCTTGATCATCCCTATATCGCCTATGTCTTTCTCCCTCATGCTTGCATTAGTATTTTGCTACTGCTGTAGTTAGCTCCTATATCTGATGCATAGCCTGTTTTTGATGAACTCCTACATTCACTACTGTACTTTAAATTTGTTTAGTATTGGTGGAGCAGTCTTCCCTCTCACCCCGTAGTCCAGTTGTCCGCTTTGCTTTCAAATCTCGATCCCTGACCGACGAGCCAGACCCGACACATCACATACACCCCCTTAGTTGTACGATGCTACAGAGATACTATCGGGTACCAAGGGTGACACCTCGCTAAGTACTCCTGATGATATCTCTGAAGTATAGCTAGTCGGTCGTGGTTATCGAGGGTGATTTCTCTTTCACCATTCCCGACGATGCCTCTGTCGTGCAACCCCTCAAGTGTGGGACCCCCGAGGGTGATTCCTCTAAGCCCACCTTGACGGATACATTGTTCGGAATCCAACGAGGGTGATACCTCGGATTCCCCCGATGTTTCAAGCACATAGTTACTCGACCAGGTTACTGGGATCATTGGTGATTAGTTGTTAGACAGGTGGATTCCCGCGAGATTGTGTCGATGGCCTAATTAAAATGATAATGGATTTGGGTATTTGATCTGGGTTGGTTGGAGACCTTTTCGCACTAACCGGCTACGTGGGAAGAATCATGGGTACTCGACGTCGCGGTATCAGCCGAAGCTTTTCAGATGTTAGCAATGTAGCGGCGCACGCCCGAGTGGTCCCGAGATGCATCGCGCTTTGTGATTAAGGGATGCTAGGACTGACGTCGGCCGTACACGCATCACGAAGGAGCTCGAAGGGGAACTGGGCCCATGAACCCTTTGTGCTTAGGAGTTAGACCGACGGGTTGGCCTCTCTCTTGAGTCTTAGGTGGGGCTGCGACGTGTCGATATTCCGAGGCCGGGCATGACCCAGAAATGTGTGTCCGGCCAGACTGTTATCGAGCGTGACGGGAAATGTGATGCACCCCTGTAGGGATGAAAATTAACTATTCAAATAGCCGTGTCCACGGTTACACGACGACTTGGAGTTGTGCCCTGATCTTATACGACTACAATTGTTACTTAACTGGAATTAGTTGCCTCAGGATTGCTTCCTTGCAGGGAGTCGAGGGAGGATCTCTGGGCGTGACCTCACTTTAATAATGCTGCAACAATATGACTATTATTTGTGTTACACCTGTTCTAATCTCGTCTATTGCTGCAAGACCCTGAAGATGCTAGTCTTTGATAGGACTAGGCCTTCTCTCTCTATTTCTCGCATTGCTGCAGTCAGTCCACATATAACCACCCCCTTCTTTGATACTGATGCATACTTATAATAGTTCTGATCTAAGACTTGCGAGTACTTTGGATGAGTACTCACCGTTGCTTTGCTCCCCCCTTTGTCCCCTTGATCCGTGCTGCGTCCAGATGATGGATCCCAGGAGATGGAGGTTCCCGCCACCGACGACTGCTACCCCGACGGTGCCTACTACTACGTGGAGGCCGCTGAAGACCAGGAGTAGTTAGGAGGTTCCCAGGCAGGAGGCCTCGCCTCGTTCAATCATTGTATCTTTTGTGCTAGCCTTCTCTAAGGCACCCCATGTTTTATGTCTGTACTCAGATATTTGTTGTTTCCGCTGAGTCGTGTGTTTATCGAGCTTCCGTATTCTAGCCCTCGAGGCCTCTGGCTTGTAATATGAAGCTGATATTGTTTTATTTGTGTCTAGAGTTGTGTTGTGATATCTACCCGTGAGACCTTGAGTTTGATCGTACGCATTTGCGTGTATGATTAGCGTACGATTAAACCGAGGGCGTCACAATCCTGTGCGCTACCTTTTTTGTAACTCCCATTGGACTGAAATTTTGAGGAGATTTTTATCGAGAAATTGTCTTTCTTGTGGCAAAAGTAGGGCCCCGGCTAACCCCTGGCCGAGCCCTATTGGCTTGTGGGCCCTCGGGCACCGTGTTGCATTGATTCTTCTTTCCAGAAATCACATATATTTAAAAAAATCTTCGTAAACTTTTATCGCGTTTGGACTCCGATTGATATGGATTTTCACACTCGGGGGCTTAGCTGCGATCAAGCAATCGTCTAAGCTAAAACATTTAGTGTGTGGAAAGTTTCCACACTCGGAGACTTTGCTGCAGGTCTGAATTTGCCCTAATCACTCAGAGTGCAAACAAGATCCGCACTTAGAGGCTTAGCCGCGATCTGGTAATCGCCTAAATTAAGAAACTCCCCAAGCAAGATCTCCATCCACATTCGAGGACTCGGCCTAAGCCACTTAGGGCACAAGTAAAAGCATTCAAACATCCAAATGATGATAAAGCAAGCAAACCGCAAATGGATTAAAACAAAGGTTCAGGTAGCTGGAGCCCCAGGCTCGTATGAGGTTCAACGGTTACATTTACCACTCGACATTCCAAGGTGAACCAAATTTTAACTCAGAGATCTTTAAGGAACACTCGATGGACGGGGGAATGGTAGCGTCAACGAAGTTGTCGAGGTCCATGCCATCTACTATCCGAGTAGCTGCCTCGAGGAACGTCTCCATGAAGTCCTGAAACTTGGCATTGTTCTTGTTGACAACCTTTAGTGCTTTTAAATTCAATTCATCCATGCCCTTGCAATGGTCCTGCACAAGGGAAAGGGCAATGTCGGTGCCAGTTTGGGCTGAAGGCTTCTTCCACGACTGCGCACGACTCGGAACTCTTCTCAGTCAGTCTATGATGGGCTCTACATCACTCGAAAGGTCGTGGCCTGGAATGAGCTCCTTGTCAATCTTTTAAACGCCTAAGCGGTGCCAAATGAGGTAGCCCAACACCTACTCGATGCGCTCTTCCAATCAGAGAGCAACCAATGCTAAGTTGTCCTTGAGGAGCTGCCGAGCCGGATCCAACTCCCGCTCGATCCTCTCGGTCACGGACTCAACGCCATTGCAGAAATTTAGCCATGGGAAGATAACGAGAATCAGAAATGAGCAAGACGCCAAGGAAATGAAATATTGATTCTTCTCTAAATTGTTTATGCATAATTATTATAGCTTCATATTTCTCTCTAATCTATCGGTTTTGGTTTGGCCAACTAGATTGATTTATCTTCAGTGTGAGGGGTGCGTTGTGGTGGGTTCAATCTTGCGATGCTCAATACCAGTGACAAAAGGGGACATGACACATATTTTTATTGCTTTTATTATATATAAAAAGATGGGGTTTATTCATATTAGTTGAGTTTACTTTGTCTACATCATGTCATCTTGCTCCAAGCATTACTCTGTTTCATACTTAATACTCTAGATGCATGTTGGATAGCGGTCGATGAGTGAAGTAATAGTAGTAGATGCAGACTGGAGTCAATCTACTTGGTTATGACATGGTGCCCATATATATGATCATTATCGTGAATTAATATTTCATAACTATGCGCTTTTCGATGAGCCGACCAACATTAATTTGTCTACCCACCGTATGCTATATTCGAGAGAGATGCCACTCGAGAAAACTATGGCCTCTAGGTATTCACAAAATATATTACTAAAACCCTAAAAATAGTGCTGCAATTTAAATTATGTTATTTTATTTTATATTTATATTATCAATATATGGCTACTTAATACTTTCAAGTTACAAGTTCAAGGGGCTTGACAACCCTCTTGCCCTCGGTGCAAGTGTTTGCTCTTTTGTGTGTAGGTGCCGATGACGAGAATTTGCGTGGTTCTCCTATTGGTTCGATAACCTTGGTTCTCACTGAGTTAAATACTTATCTTTACTGTATTGCATCTCCTCTTTAGGGAAAAAACAACACAGTTTACAAGTAGCATGAAGAGTTTCCGGCGCAGTTGTCGGGGAGACACCATCAAATTCTTATCAGGTACCTACACACACATTATCATTCACTTGTTCTACTTTCTACTTGCCTAGAAATGTTATGTTTATCATTTTGAAACCAAAACAGAAAGTAAAAAACGGTTTAAGATAAATGGATCCACATCCACTTGCTAAGCTTTTGAAAAGACCCGATTATGTCGAAGCAAATTTCTAGTGAGTTGAGTGCACAAGATTATCTTTATGAGGTCTTGCTTCAAAATCATGAATCTGAAAATTGTGATGGAGTGTTAAAATAAATTTATTAAGTGAATCATGATAGTTCTTAGGATGAAATGCATGATTGCAATTTTGCTAGTATAAATTCTATGAATATCAATTATGCTAATGATCATGATTGGGGTGATAATCATGATAACTCTTGTGATCTTAAGAATTCTCTCTTTCATGATGAATCTACTATTGATAACGATATTCGAAATGCTACTAAAAGTGGGGTTGTAGGCCCCGCTTGGAATGGGGGTAAAATTATACACTCTATTTCTTTTACATGTGTATTTCACCAATCCTATATGATTTCCAACTCGAAAAAAGACGACGGGCTCAGGTCTGTATATTTTACCGGTGTAGAATCATGGAAAACGACAACCCACTCAGGACCGTAAGAGCATCTTCTTTAGGTAATAATGGTCCCACTACTTTGGAGAATAATCAATCTAATGATTTTTTTATTTATAAAATGGGTTTGGAGAGGTATTAACTTTAGTTAATGCTAATCCCACTATCTTTGAAGATTCTCAAACTTTTGTGCATTTTGATCATGGAGAAAAAATATACTATAACTATAGTGTTGAATTTGAATATGATCCTACATGTAGTTATTACGAGAGAGGCAAATATGTTTAGAGAAATTTTCATTTTACTTACTTACTTCTCTTGATATTCAAATTGTCAATGCTTCATTCTTCCTATTTGCATATGCTAAATTTGACACTCCTTGTCTTGATAATTTTTTTGCTTATAAGATGCTTATGCATAGGAAGAATGTTAGACTTAAATGTGTTTGTCACATGTTTTACGATGCTCTCTTTGTTCTTCAAGTTTTGTCTTTGATGTGAGCACCATTATTATCTCAACCCTCTCTTAATGTTGTATAGAAAGAGCTTGTTGGGAGACAACTCAATACTTTATGTTAGTTCGATTTGGCATGATTCTTGTCACCGTAATGATTGTGTTTTTATGTTTAATTGAGTGTTTGTTCCAACTAAAGCCTTTGAGATGATTTGGATGATAGTAGATCTGATCTTGTGCAAAAATAGAAATTTCTACGTCCAGTGCAGAATTTCTATGATTATACTGGAACATCTTTTCGGTATGCCTTTTTTTACACAACATTGATAAAACCGGGAAAACATTAGAGAGCCACCCGAAATACTTTTTTGCCACTGTAAATCACTGTTCTACGTGATCCCATTTGGAGCCATGTTCTGGTGCCCCGTCGGAGGGGGGATCAATCGCACACGGCCTCTACATCAACCTTACT
This sequence comes from Hordeum vulgare subsp. vulgare, assembly GCF_904849725.1. Taxonomy (NCBI): domain Eukaryota; kingdom Viridiplantae; phylum Streptophyta; class Magnoliopsida; order Poales; family Poaceae; genus Hordeum; species Hordeum vulgare. The sequence goes on from NC_058523.1 coordinate 517,701,851, forward strand.
ACTCCCATGATGTTGTGTGAGTATTCTACTACATACCTATGTGTCCATAGCTTGTACCTAGATGGCTATTCCTATGTGTGTGTGTGTGTGTGTGTTCTTCATACAAAGTTCACCATGATTCCTACGGTGATCTATTCGATATAATCTTCTTTGCGGCGTGTTTGTTGCGATCCGATGAATTATGGATTTATGATAAGATTATCCATGAAAATATATTGAGTCTTTGTTGGTTTCTTATATGCATAATTGTTATAGCTTTGTATTTCTCTCCGGTCTATCGATTTAGTTTGGACAACTAGATTGGTTTAGCTTCGGTGTGAGGGGTGCGTTGTGATGGATTCAATATTGCGATGCTCAATCCCAGTGATAGAAAAAGACATGACACATATTTTTATTGATGTCGCTAAGGATAAAACGATGGAGTTAATTCATATTAATTGAGTTTTACTTTGTCTACATCATGTCACCTTACTCCAAGCATTACTATGTTTCATACTTAATACTCTAGATGCATCCTGGATAGCGGTCAATGTGTGGAGTAATAGTAGTAGATGCAGGCCAGAGTCGAGTTACTTGCTTATGGATGTGATGCCCATATACATGATCATTGATGTGAATGAATATTCCATAACTATGCATTATTCTGTCAATTGCACAACAGTAATTTATCTATCCACTATATGTTATCTTCGAGAGAGATGCCACTAGCGAAAATTATGCCCCCCGGGGTCTACACAAAATATATTACTAAAGCCCTAAAAATATTCCTGCCATTTATATTGTGCTATTTTATTTTATATTAATACTATTTATCTATCACTATTTAATCCATGCAAGTAACGAGTTCAAGGGGCTTGATAACCCTCTTGCCCGTGTTGGGTGCAAGTGTTTGCTCTTTTGTGTGTAGGTGTTGACAATGAGAGTTTGCGTGATTCTCCTATTGGTTTAATAACCTTGGTTCTCACTAAGGGAAATCCTTATCTCTATTGTGTTGCATCTTCCCTCCTCTTCAGGGAAAAACCCAATGCAGTTTACAAGTAGTAGTAGGTAAATAAATTATTGTTGAGCTATTGATAAAAAACTGAATAATTATGACAATATTGATGGCGTGATCAATATATATGTATTACGTCCGAAAAAAATAGACCGAAAAGATTCTGTATCTTCTACTTTTACTCCACCCCTCGGCGTTATTCAGCACGCATCTTACGATATTAAGTTCATAACACAGAGAGTAATGCTTGGAGCATGATGACATAATGTAGAAAAAGTAAAACCAAAAAATGTATTGGAACCCTGTCGTTTTATCCATAATATCAATAATACAAATACGTACCTCACTACTCCTTTTGTCATAGAGTGAAGACACCGCAAGATTGAACCTACTACCAAGCTCCTCTCCCACTTGAGATAGATCGGACAAATTAAATGGATACATCAGAGGTAAATACAAGGCTACTAAATCACACATATTAAATATGAGAGAAGACTCAAGTACTTTAATAAATCCATAATTCATTCGGTCCCAACAAACACACCTCAAAAATTACATCGAATAGGTCTCCAAAGAAATCATTGTATTGAAGATCAAACAAGAGAGAGAAAGTGCCATCTAGCTATTGCTATAGATCCGTAGGTCTAGTAGGAACTACTCGCACATCACTAGGGAGGCAGCAAAGTAGATGAAGATAGCATCCGTTGTGGATCCCCCCTTCGATAGAGTGTCAGAAAATGCCTCTGAGTAGGATCGCAGAAGAACATAGGATTACGGCGGCAAAAGAATTGTTTCGGATGCTTTCCTGAGAGTTTCTGAATATATGTGGATGTATACGCCAAGAATTAAGGCAATCAGAGCAAATTGAAGCCCACAAAGGGGTTGGGCGCTCCCCCCTGCCTCGTCATCTCCTTGTTAAACTTCGGGTCTCCCCCGAAAGCTTCGTGGGTGTCTTCTAGTCCATAATAAATCATCAATTTATTTGTCACATTTGGACTTTGTTTGATACAATTTTTGCGTAAAATCAAAAACAAGGAGAAAATAACAATTGACACTTGACACCGGTTAATAGCTTAGTTTTCAAAATAATATAAAATAATGTATAAATCATAAAAGATTGATAAAATAATAATATAAAATAATAATAATAATAAAGTACGTTGAAGACGTATCACTGCCATTATTCGGATGAGTTTCACACATGAAACAACATGGGAAAAGAAAACCTAGCGAGCCAACAAGAGCATCCACGCGAACCATCGTCGAGCAGTAACCCGACACGCACCCGGGACAACACAGGAAAAATGGAATTGGGTCCAAAAACATGCTGGTCAGCCAGCCCCAAGACGACGCGATGCCGGATAGGCAAACTTGTGTGGTACCTTGTCTACAACGACTACGGCAATATTGTGTTTGGCATCGACTTTTTCCTTGGTGACTGCCTCGATCATGTCCCTATTTTCTTTCGGGCGCATCTCTGCGTCATCGACTCCTTGGTGCTTCCTTGTGCCCGTGGTTACCTCGATGTGGCGACCCCAACTCGACATCGACCACGGCCGACCTCTTACAGCTAGCTACCTTGACCAAGGCTATACATCCTTATGGTCTTGGGTATCTCGACATCGGTCTAAAGGGCTACTGTTTTGCTTGAGCTACCTCAACGATTTTCACTCCAATCAGAACATCTGCAAGGAAACGACTGTTCGGACTACTCGGAAGGTCAGCCCACGTCGGGGGGGGGGGGGGGGGGGTTGTGTGTTAAAGTGATTTTGTTATATGTGTATTTTGTAGTATAGGATTCATGTCCCTCTCCTACCTTTTCTTTACGAGGGCTTCTTATCCTTCAAGACATGTGCACAATATATACTCGCCCACAGAGCTCAGCAATACAACGAGCGATTCCACCAATTCTTTCCGTGTAATCCTCATATAGATTTTCAAAATCCGAATGAAGTCAAAAGTGGTAATCTGGATGTGCCCTTGGTTATACTGAATCCCTACTTCTCAAGGGAGTAAAGGGAAACGCCCATCCCTAATCAGCATCGCTGACTAGATCTGCCAAAAAGGTCTTTGTTCCTTGTCAGTTCTTGGCTTGAACAAATGTAAGAGCTTAATTGTAATGGAACAGTTGTTCTGTCCAGTGGTTAATCTTATCATGGTGTAAAACTGGCAATTTCTGACCATGTTCATCGTTGATGCATGGTTGAACAACTGCGGCCTGTCATCCTGTTTGCTGCAAGCGCATATAAATGACGGATTGACGGTGCAGGTGTGTGAACATGCCGCAACAGAAAGCCATGCATTGGTTGCCCAAAACAGAGCAGTCTAGTCCTCTGTTTTTGCCTTTTTGGTGGGCCGTTAGCTCTAGCAGCATGCTCTGCTCCGTCCCTGGTCTCGGAGTGCTCCAGCCCACAAAGACCATCTTCCCTTTAGGCATTGCATTCTGAATTTGTGTCTCTTTCTCGCCACAATATTTGATACTATCAGCAAACGTCTTTAAAAAAGAAAAAACTCTCAGCAGAAGAAGAAGCTTTTGGCTCTGGAATCCCAGCACCACCACAAAACAAAGACATGCAAGACATGTATGCAGCCGATTCAGTCAATGAATTGTGGACCTACTTGAAGAGAATCCAATTCATGAACTCTTTCATACAGTAACAGTTGGTACTTCAAGTTTATTGAGTGGTAAACATTAACAGAATTTCAGACCATCTTAGGTTAGGCACTGCCTTCTGAATTTGTGAATTTCAGTTAAAAAGGTCAACAACAATCAGCATCCGCGCCACTGAATAAGCTCTGCCTGAAAATAACAAGCAACTTGTCAGGACTTCATCTGAAATAACGATGCCTCGACATCCTTCCTGCCATTTGAAATAAATACTATACTCTTGTTACAGTGTGTCGGTATACGCTATACAATGTACTCACACCTATACAAAAGCTGCTGTGTATACATCAGGCCATCCTCGCCTCATGTCCACCCATACATACATACATACACACCACAAATGCCTCTATTTTGCCCAAGGTTCTCAAGACTCTGCAAATGCTCTCCTAGGCATGACCTCAAATGGTATATTCGTGTCTGTTAGAGGTTAAAAGGGCACAAATGGTGGTTCAAGGGACGAGAGCAAACGGACAAACATTCATTTTTTGTCTATGTCTACCCATTCCCGGCCGCCCACATTTGGGTTGCGTTTGTGTCAAAACCGACACGTGAGGATAGGCAAGACACGTGCACTTGTCCTCCCATGGTCCATCCATCGGTGGCACACCGTTCCTTTTTATCTTTCTATATGCGGCAGGACCCTTCCCACCGTACCCCACCCACCCGTTCGCCATAGCCCCCTTCTCCCCACCATAGTCATCGCGTCTGCCACGACCATCGGATTTGTGCCTCTCGCCCCTTCACCGATGCACTACCGGCATATGTGCTGCTGTTGCGGTCGCCGCCGGTGTTGGCGCATATGACCGCCGGATTTGGCACATCCGCCTGTGACCGCGCTTTGACATGGATTGGTCGGGTACAAGATCAAACAGCCCAGGCAACGTCTCCGCGTCCTATGCATGTATTGACTTCGCTTCTAGCTGTTCGGATATCTCCCATCGACGGTTCGCCGACAAAGACACGCCCGACTGTCGTTCGGGCTCAGCGCTGATCCAACGGCTCGTCGGCTCATCGTTTCCGGTCATAAAATGCGATGACTGCCTGCGACAGGTCGACCCCACGATTCTATCATGTCGGAACATCCCGGATGGGTATGTGCTTCTTTTGATTCGGTTGTGCTCAACGGATTCGACGTAATTTCGACAACAAATTTCTTGCTCAAATATATGTATAGGATGGATGCAAGTTTTGGTATTGCAAAGAAGAATACATCGATCTATTGATAGTATGAAAATTGATAGATGTTCGTGCGCTCGTTGCTAGAAACGAGACTAGAGATGAGACTAGAGGGGAAGCACCACCTACTTCGTCGGAATCGAAGAAAAAAGAAATATGCAATCTCGAGAGTCCGTAGATCAACGATAAAGACATAAAGAAGATAGTAGGAACAGTTATGAAAGTTAGATATTTTTTAAATGTCTAATTATGATTTTTATTTTTTTGTCTTGTTCTCGTAGTGAAGAATTCGTTAGTTATTATTCCGGTGTATCAAAATATCAATGAATGAAATAAAGAAGTAAAAAAATATGTTTTGATGGCCAAAAATGAAATGCTAATAAGAAAATAAATATACATAGTCGGACCAAATGTGTCCGTCCCGTTGGACATTGGATGCACGACCAACGTAAAGAATAAAAGGGCCGGACGCCACCTCTTTGCTCGTCCTAAATGAAAAATTATGAATAAAATGTATATTCATTTGATATTGTGCGTGAGAGTTGTTCTAACTCCTCGGTGGCCTCTATCTAGAAAAGCCTTCGCCGAGCCGATTGCCTAAAAAACAAGCAACTTGTTCATGTGAAAAACAAGGAGCATCCTCACTGTATTTTTAAAATAAATATGTTATAGGTGCTACGATGTACGAACGAAGCGTCTTCAAACTCCGTCCTACTTTTTAAAACAGAGTGTCACGACACCCCATGGATCATAGCAGTCTATCTAAAGAATATAGGTGGCACAACAAAACTAAACTAGTGGTAGGGGTCCGCTATTGCAGGCCGTTTAAAAGATAGATGTGCGCACGTTAAAAGCTCTCACATCACATGGGCATCACATCCATCTTAAAAATAAAAATAAAAACTCTAAAAAAGTTAAAACAAAAAAGTCTCACTTTTATTTAAAAGAAAAACTCTAGAAAAACAAACAAAATATCACGGCGACCAACCAGCATGTGTCACATGACGTAGCTGATTGGCCACCATTCTACCGCACCTTCATGGGTTTAATGGGCACGTAAGCTTAGTTACAATCCGACTGGACGAAGGTGATATGATTGTGACTGACAAAACAAGGAAGAGTGGCATGGAGTGAGTGGGTGCGTCATGCATGATCCCACAAAATGTAGGGAAGGCACCTTCCTTTTCATCTTCAACTTCAGTAACCAAGCAGGCAGTAGTAGTAGCCTGACACGTAGTGCCCAAGAAGAGAGCACAACTCCTATCTTCAACTCAAGTGAGCACTACTAGTAACCCAACACGTTGGTACCCAAGATTAGAATGATATACTGCCGTCTCCCCTCTTCTCTCCTTCTTCTTCCTCTCCAAGTATGGCTCCTCTTACATATAGACCTCCATCCGTCGGCATACCACGGCAAGGTTGTTACAGTGACCAATAACAGAACTCCCTCGATGGTGCGGACGACGGTGCAGGAGCTGGCGGCGGCCGTCGAGGAGCCGCCACGACAGTACTTGGTGCACGAGCGGGACCAAGACCACCTTCTGGCCGCTGACGAGATGCCGGACCCCATCCCACTCGTTGACCTTGGCCGGCTCATGACCGCCGACGAGGCCCACAAGCTCCGGGAGGCTCTACAAACCTGGGGCCTCTTCCTGGTCAGTACCTTAGTTTCGAGCTAAAATTATTCAACATTTGCTGAGGTTTTTATCCAGGTCACCAACCATGGAATTGAGGAATCTCTTATGGACGCCATGATGAGCGCGTCGAGGGACTTCTTCCGGCAACCGTCTGAAGAAAAGCACAAATGCAGCAACTTGATAGACGGCGGCAAGCACTTGGAGGTGGAAGGCTATGGAAATGACAAAGTAGTGAGCCCCCAGGATCAGGGCCTCAGCTGGAACGACCGGTTGCATTTGAGAGTGGAGCCAGAAGATGAGAGGAATTTCGCTAAGTGGCCCACTCATCCGGAATCTTTCAGGTTAATCACCCAATCCCTTACCTTCACTCTGTGTTGTTTCACATTTCTAATGGTACTCCCTACGTTCCAACATGAAAGGTGTATTTTTGTAATCTTCTCTTGATGATGTAGTTTTTGGTTGCTTGCACGTAGTTTTGTGAAAATTATTGATTAATTGCTTTCTTTAAAAGATATACAGGTCTTTTCAGAGAAAAAAAAGATATTCAGAATGAATTCATAGAAACTGAATAAAGAAATCAAAATCTTTGAGGGCCTCTTTGATTTGCAAGATTTTAGAAATGTAGGAATAGAAAAAGTAGATGATTGGAGTGGCATGTTCATTTAAACTTTATAGGATTAACAAAGAGTGTTTGATGCGGCAGAAATAACAAAGAAATTATAAAAAAAGGTTGGAATGGATGTTAGATTTTCTATGAAATGTGGTATAAAAGATTTTATAGAAAAAATCATATGAATCTAATCCTATGAATCAAAGGACCAATATAGGGAAAATATCTAAGGATTTTAATCCTTCGAAGATCCAATAGAATTCCTTTGAATCAAAGGAGCCCTGGCTATAAAGTTTTCGCTCTGTAAACTAATATAAGAACGTTTAGATTATTATTTTAGTGATCTAAACGTTTTTATATTAGTTTACAGAGGAAGTATTAATTTTAGAGTCTTTTTGTGTACAGGGATGTGCTACTTGAGTACGCATCAAGAACCAAGAGAATAAGAGACCTTATCTTGCGATCAATAGCCAAGCTCCTGGACCTTGATGAGGATTACTTCGTCAACCAAATATCAAACAAGGCTCGTGGGTTTGCTAGATTCAACTACTACCCCCCATGTCCGAGACCTGACCTAGTTTTGGGCATGAGGCCTCACTCTGATGTTGGTCTCCTTACCATCCTGTTTGTCGACCACAACGTCGGTGGCTTGCAAGTTGAGAGAGATGGGAAATGGTACAATGTTCCAGCCAAGCCTTATACGTTGGTGATTAACTTAGCTGACTGCATGGAGGTATGAAGCTAAGCACCGCTCTCTTGAATAATCTACCATCATCTGTGTACATATATCCTATTTCCTGAAACCTACTTCGCTGACTTGTATGCAAATACTTGACGCAAGCAGATAATGTGCAATGGAATCTTCATGAGCCCAGTTCACAGGGTGGTGACGAATGCTGAGAAGGAGAGGCTATCACTGGCCGTGTTTTATGTTGTGGATGGGGAAACGGTGCTGGAGCCTGCGCCTGGTTTGCTGGATGACAAGCGACCGCCAAGATATGGGAAATTCAAGGCCAAGGATTTCGGTCTTTCTTTTGACTGAACATTTCCGTCGAGGGAAGGGATTCATCGAGACCCTGAAAATACAAGTTCAAACGTTTTAATTAGTTCATTTACGGACTTTTACGGACTTGTAGCAGTGATTACCTATATATGAAGAATAATTAAAGAGACGGTTTCTCTTTTGTGAGTGGGTTTTTTATCTATAATATAACTGTGTCACTTAAGAGCATCTCTAGTGGCTAGTCTATCCCATAGTCTAAGCCAAATATAGACCACCGCAGGTCAAGAAACGTCTCCAGCTGCTGGTCTATCTCATAGTCTAAATTTTAGACATCCATCGAATTAGTTGTCCATCGTCCACATTTGAAGGACCGAGCGAGGACATCCAAACCAGAGCTGCTTCTCGCGACCTCTCTCCCGCGCCCATCCAGGGCAGTTGGAGACGAAGAGGATGCGCCCTCCCCTGCCCCGAGCTCGTCGCTGTCGCTGAGGTAGGCCCCTATTTCTTTAGATTCGTAAAGAGAGAGAGTGATGGGAGAGACGGCTGCGAGCTGGATCTGATGCGGATGCGAGGGCGCGAGCGACGGCGACGGATGCAAGGGTGTGAGCTAAGGGCAGGGGAGGGCACGAGTGGCGGCTGCGAGGGCCCGAGCTCAAGGAAGGCGAGGGCGCGAGCGGCGGTTGCGGATCTGGTGCACAAGCAGTGGCGGCTGCGAGGGCGCGAGCGGCGGATGCGGCTGTGTGCGCAATATGGATTATCAAATTTAGACAATCTGTTAGAAAAACGAGGTTTTCTAAAATATTTTTATTTTACATCATTGTCTATATGAAAATATAGAGTATCAAATTTAGACAAGCCACCAGTGATGCTTTAAAAGTGACTAGTTCAAGATTGACTAATATACATATATATTTTTCAATCAAATAAATATACAGTAGCTGTTACCGCAATATGATGTACTCCCTCCGTCCCAAAATAAGTGACTCAAAATTGGCTCAGTTTTGTACTACTTTAGTACAAAACTGAGCCAATTTTAAGTCACTTATTTTGGGACGGAGGGAGTATAATGTACCCCTACACTATACAGCGACTGTTACACAAGAGAGCATCTTCACCTCATGTTCACCCAAAAATGACCCTGTTTTGCCCAAGGCTCTGAAAACTGCTCCAGGGAAGTAACCTTGCTAGCCCGATCGCCCCATAACCGGTCATCGGGCAGAGAGTAGTAACAGCTGACCAAGTAGTCCACCTATCAATATATTTATTTAGAACAATTATAAATAGGAACTTTGAGTAACGTCCGATCAATAGGAGTAACAACCAACCCCCATCTTCAGTGACTCCACACAAAAAAGCAAACACTTGCATCCAACGCGGACAAGAGGGTTGTCAATCCTTTTGGACTCATTATTTACAAGAAAGTAAAGTGTGCAGATGATAGTTCATAATTGCAAAAAAAAGGCAACGAGGTAATTGTAGCGTTTGTAAACTTATACGTGAATAGACCCGGGGATCATAATTTTCCCTAATGGCATATCACATGTAGTAGGCATACGGTGGGTAAACAAATTACTGTTGGTCAATTGATAGAAAAAGGATAGTTATGTGATATTCGTGGCAATGATCATGTATATATAGACATCACGTCAATAAGCAAATAGGCTGACTCTTGTCTACACCTATTACTATTACTCCATCCATCGGCCACTATCGACCATGCATCTAGAGTATTAAGTAAAACAGAGTAATGCTTGAAGAACAATAACATGATGTAGACAAAGACAATTCAATCAATATGAATTAACCCCATTGTTTTATCCTTAGTGGCAACAATACAAAGACATATATTGTCCCCTTCTGCCACTGGGATCTAGAAACCCGTCACATTGAACCCACTATAACGCACCCCTCTCATTGAAGAAATATCAATCTAGTTGGCCAAACTATTTCAACGGATCGGGGAGATTTACGAAGCTATCATAATCATGCAAATAAGAATCATAATTAGAATTCAGAGAAGACTCATATATTTATCATGAATAATCTGAACATAAATCCATAATTCATTGGATCCCAACAAGCGCATTGCACAAAAGGATTACATCGGATAGATCAAAGCAAAAAATGTGATGATCATTGTATTGAAAAATCAAGAGAGAGAGTGATAGCCATCAAGATACTAACTACGGACCCGTAGGTCTGTGGTAAACTACTCACACATCACTATGGGAGCAGCAAGGTTGATGTAGAGGTTCTCCGTGATCGATTCCCCCTCCAGTAGGGCACCGAAAAAGGGCTCCAGATGGGCACACGGCGGAAGATACTTGCGGCGGCGGAAAAAATGTTTCGGAAGCTCCTTAGGGTTTTGGGGATAATTGAGGATTTATAGAAGGAAGAGGTACACCACAAGGTGCCACGAGAGCCCACCACACATCAGGGCACGACCACCCCCCATGGGCGAGCCCTGTTGTGTGGTGGCTCCCTCGTGTGGACTCTAATCTCCTCCCGAAGCTTCCAGGTCTTCTTTTGGTCCAGAAAAATCATAAAAATGTTTCGGAGCAATTGGAATTTGTTTGGTACTATAAACCTGAAAAGCCAAAAACATGCCGAAAACTGCAACTCGCATGGGCACTGGGTTAATAACCTATCTCCCTCAGTTCCTCTTGCACATGATATTCCTGAGAGAGTTTGGTGAGGGGAGGAGGTGTCATACAAGAATTTGAAGGTCTTTGGTTGCGGGGCATTTGTACATGTTCCAAGGGACGAGAGATCCAAGCTTGGTAGCAAGACAAACCAATGCATCTACCTCAGCCAACCAAGTGAAGAGTTCGGCTACCGGTTATGGGATCCAGCCAATAGGAAAATTGTTAGAAGATGAGATGTGGTATTCATCGAAGATGAGACAATAAAGAATATTAGGAAACTGGAGAAGTCAATGACTAACACACCTCAGGTTGACATGGACCCAATCCATCCTCCTCTCATGCATGACAATCATGGGGGGAGATGATGATACTAAAGACAGTGTAGATGCAACTCACCAAGTGAGCACAAGTCAAAGTGACGAGGAGCCATCAAGACGATGTTGAAGAAGTTGATAATAATGATGGCACCGAAAATCCACCTGGTTCACCACCACTACAGTAGCAAAGAAGAAGTGACAGAGGTCGCATTCCTACTTCTAAGTATCCAACACATCAATATGTGTTGATGACTGATGCAGGTGAGCCTTCATGCTATGAGGAGGCAATGTCTGATGAGAATAAGGAAGAATGGTTAGAAGCATGCAGGATGAGTTGAAATCCGTGTATGAGAATGATACTTTTGAGTTGGTGAATCTGCCAACGGGCAAGAAATCACTCAAGAACAAGTGGGTGTATAGAATGAAGACTGAAGAAAAAACCTCACACCCAAGGTACAAGGCCGGGTTGGTTGTGAAAGGATTGAGTCGAAAAAAGGGCATCGATTATGATGACATATTCTCTCTCGTGGTGAAGATGTATTCAATCCGAGTTGTGCTTGGCATGGCTGGCAGCATGGACATGGAAATTGAACAACTTGATGTGAAGACTTTATTCTTGCATGGTGATCTAGAGGAGGAGATATACATGGAACAGCCAGAGGGATTCATGGTTGGAGGCAAGGAACACTTAGTTTGCAAATTGAACAAAAGCATGTATGGCTTGAAGCAAGCCTCTCACCGGCGGTACAAGAAGTTTGAGTCTTTTATGACTAGGCTTGGTTACCATAAAGCACAACCTGATCATTGTGTCTTTGTGAAGAGGTACGTCAAGGGTGACTTCATTATTCTCTTGTTGTATGTTGATGAGATGTTGATTGTTGGGTATGGCACAAATATGATTGGTCTCCTAAAGAAGGCATTGAGTAAATCATTTTCCGTGAAGGATTTAGGACCAGCTAAGGAAATACTTGGCATGAAGATCTCGCGTGATGGATCAAAGAAGCTGCTTTGGCTCTCACGGGAAAGATATATTGAGAATGTACTTGAAAGGTTCAACATGAAAGATGCTAAATCTGTTACTCTACGCTTACACGCCATCACAAACTGAATTCAAAACAATGTCCTAAAAGCAAGAACGAGAAAGAAGAAATGAGGAAAGTACCTTACCAATCTGCTGACGGTAGTTTGATGTATGCCATGGTATGCACTAGGCCTCATATTGCCTATGTAGTTGGAGTTGTTAGCCGGTTCATGACAAATCCAGGTAAAGCTCACTAGGAAGCAGTGAAGTGGACTCTTAGGTATCTCATGGGAACTTCTACATCTTGTTTATGCTTTGAAAGCAGCGATCCTGTATTGTAGGGCTATAGAAATGCAAAATATGTAGGTGACAAGGATCGTCAGAATTCCACTTCTGGATACCTAATGATTTATACAGGGGGGCAGTGTCATGGCAATCAAGATTGTAGAAATGTCTTTTAACATCAAGTACATAAGTTGAGTACATATCAGCAGTTGATGATGGCAAGGAAGTTTTGTGGATGAAGAACTTCTTGCAAGAGCTCGACATGAAGAAGACAATTATGTTCCATTTTGCGACAATCCAAGTGCTATTCACATTGACAAGAATTCAAGCTATCACTCTCGAACCAAACACATTGATGTGAGGTATCACTGCATTCAAGATGTTGTGAGTTCCAAGTTGCTAGAGCCTGAGCAGATCCATTCTGACGACAATGGTTCGGATATGATGACCAAGATATTGCCAAATGAGAAGCTACAAACATGTTGCAAGGTCGTGGGCATGGCGGTGCCCCCCTCATGAGTCGGAGGGGAAGATTTGTTGGGATATCCTCCTCATGTGGACTTTGAGTAGATGACCATTTAAAGCCTTTTAGGCAGCACAAAGAGGTGCAGAAGCCCACTACCCATTAGGATTATGACCTAGGGTCATTTTGGTCTTTGCACGTGAGTAGATGGGGATGTTTTACCTTCCATCCAACACCCACCACCAAGTGGGACGAAATCACTTTAGCCTTCATTGGAGAAGAAGAGAGAAAACAAAGTGAGAAAGAGAAGAAGAGAAATATTGAAGGAAGAAGCAAAGGGAGCACGTCCCCAAGATTGTGATGGTCCAGATCACTACCTTGTCTCCTTCAAGCTGCGATTCCACCATCTTTTGGGAGATTGTTCCAATCCCTAGCTCTTGAGCCCCAAATCTTGTTGTGTTCATCCAAGATTCAAAAATCTTGATGTAGGAGATCCTCTAGTGCTATCTAGAGAAGAACTTGTTGTATCCCACATTTGATGATAATGGAAGAGGATTTGGGTGGCTTCATCCCGCGGTTTTCCCCCTCAAGTTGAGGGGTTTTTCACGTAAAAATGAGGTGTCTCTTTGTTGATGCTTGTTGTTTTCCAAAAAGTTACTCGTACCACAAGACACTCGTCTGAGGAGCGTCTTGTGTGTCGAGTAACATATTTCCTCAATATATGCCATTGCATATGTTTCCTTCCGTGCTAAGCAACAATCCTTGAGTTAGTACATGATGTGTTGCTGAGATCACGTACTTTATTTCCACTGCGGTTCTTTCAGTTGACGACAAATGCATTTGTGTGCTAATTGCCAACAGGAGGCGAGATAGACAAGGCCAACATAATGTGGACTGGCATGGCCGAGGGCACACGTTGGACAAGCGCAAGCCGATCCTTGTGGGAGAACATGAAAGCTTTTCAAGTCGTCTGCTTCTTAAGGAGTTTATCAACAAGCATTAGTAACTGCAATGAGGGAACCTTTCGGATAGAGAGCGGAAGTCCAAGATATTGCAATCAGAAGGGTTTTATGGGGCAAGATATATCCATCGCAATGCCCTTCGAGACCACTAGCGTGTTGGGAAACGTTGCATGGGAAACAGAAATTTTCCTACGCACACGAAGACCTATCATGGTGATGATCATCTACGAGAGGGAGATCGGATCCACATACCCTTGTAGATCGCTAAGAGGGAAGCATTAAGAAACGTGGTTGATGTAGTGGAATGTCTTCGCGATCCAAATCGCCGCCGTCCCACGATCTGTCCAGATCAAGCACCGTACGGACGACACCTCCGCGTTCAACACACGTACAACTCGACGGCGATCTCCGCCTTCTAGATCCAGCAAGAGAGACGAAGAGGTAGCTGAATTCTCTGGTAGCACGAAGACGTTGCGGTGATGATGGTGGAGCTACTCCGGCAGGGCTTCGCCGTGCCGTACCGATCTAGCTATGAGGTGTCACGAAGTAGTGGAGGGAGAGAGGTTTGCACAGAGGCTTGAGTTGCAAAAAACCCTAAAACCCTCCACTATATATAGGAGGAACCAAAGGGGTGGTTGGCTTGCCTCCTACTCCAAGGAGGAGCTTCAGCCGAGGCAAGGAGGGAGGAGTCCTCCTCCAATTCGGTTTGGTGGAGGACTCCTTCCTATCTTGTCCACCTCCTTCCATTTTTTCCTTCTTTATTATTGTCTTGGCGGAAATAGCCTTATTGGACTGGCCTCACCAGCCCACTAACGGATAGTGCACCACCCATGGGCCTATTTGGTTCTCTCCCGGGTGGGTGGCCCCTCCCGGTAAAACCTCGGAACCCATTCGTCACTCCCGGTACTTTACCGGTAATGCCCGAAATCTTTCTGGAAGCCAAATGCAATAATTCTACATATAAATATTTGTTTCCGGACTATTTCGGAGACACTCGTGATGTCCGGGATCTCATCCGGGACTCCGAACAACATTAGGTAACCAACATCAATAATTCAACTATACCGAAAACGTCACCGAACCTTAAGTGTGCAGACCATGCGGGTTCGAGAACTATGCAGACATGACTGAGACACTCTCCGGTCAATATCCAATAGCGCGACCTGGATGTCCATATTGGATCCTGCATATTCTACAAAGATCTTATCGGTTCAACCTCTATGTCTAGGATTCACACAGTCACGTATATCATTCACTTTATCCTTCGGTGTATGATACGTCTCCAACGTATCTATAATTTTTTATGCTTCCATGCTATTATATTATCAACTTGGGATGTCTTATATCCATGAATATGCTATTTTATATCTTTTTTGGGACTAACCTATTAACTTAGTGCCAAGTGATAGTTTCTGTTTTTCTGTGTTTTTGACCTTTTCCAGAGAAGAATATTAAACGGAGTCCAAACGGAATAAAACCCGCGGGATGATTTTTTCCATAACAGAAGATACGCACGGGACTTGAGAACCTAGGTAGGAGACCTCGGGGGAGATCACAAGCCCCCTAGCCACGGCCTGGGGGGCGCGCCTGGCAGGCTTGCGGGCCCCACGTGGCTCATTTGCCCTACGTCTTTCGCCTATAAATTCTCTAAAATCCTGAAACCAAAGAAGAGAGCCACGAAAATACATTTCCGCTGCCGCAAGCTTCTGTCTCCGCAAGATCCCATCTGGGGACCGTTTTAGTGCCCTGCCGGAGGGGGATTCGGACATGAAGGGCTTCTTCATCAACACCATTGCCTCTCCGATGATGCGTGAGTAGTTCACCACAGACCTTCGGGTCCATAGCTAGTAGCTAGATGGCTTCTTGTCTCTCTTGGATCTTCAATACAAAGTTCTCCATGATCTTCATGGAGATCTATCCGATGTAACTTTCTGTTGCGGTGTGTTTGTCGACATCCGATGAATTGTGGATTTATGATCAGATTATCTATGAATATTATTTGAGTCTCCTCTGATCTCTTATATGCATGATTTCATATCCTTGTAATTCTCTCCGAGTTGTGGGTTTCGTTTGGCCAACTTGATCTATAATTCTTGCAATGGGAGAAGTGCTTGGTTTTGGGTTCATACCGTGCGGTGTCCTCACCTAGTGAAGGAAGGGGTAGCGAGGCACGCATCATGTTGTTGCCATCAAGGGTAAAAAGATGGGGTTTATATTATATTGCATGAATTTATCCCTTTACATCATGTCATCTTGCTTAAGGCGTTACTCTGTTTGTTATGAACTCAATACACTAGATGCATGTTGGATAGCGGTCGATGTGTGGAGTAATAGTAGTAGATGCAGAAAGTATCGATCTACTTATCTCAGACGTGATGCCTATATGTATGATCATTGCCTTAAATATCGTCATGACTTTGCGCGATTCTATCAATTGCTCGACAGTAATTCGTTCACCCACCGTAATACTAGCTATCTTGAGAGAAGCCTCTAGTGAACACTATGGCCCCCGGGTCTAGTTCACATCCTATATTCAGATCTACAAAATTACTTTGTTGCACTTTTCACCTTCAGATCTTACTTTGCAAATAATCGTGAAGGGATTGACAACCCCTTTATAGCGTTGGGTGCAAGTTTGTTTGTTTTTGCGTAGGTACATTGGTGCCTCATCTTGATACTCCTACTGGATTGATACCTTGGTTCTCAAACTGAGGGAAATACTTATCGCTACTTTGCTGCATCACCCTTTCCTCTTCAAGGGAAAAACCAACGCAAGCTGAAGAGGTAGCAAGAAGGATTTCTCGCGCCGTTGCCGGGGAGTACTCAAGTGAAGCATATCCAAGTAACTATCGCAAACTCATCTCTTGCATTTACATTGTTTGCCTTTTGCCACTCATTTTCCTCTCCCCCACTTCTGGAAAAAAATACAAAAATATTTGCCTTTTTCGTTTGCCTTTCCTTTGCTTGTGTGCTATGTGCTTTCAATATGCTTGTATCTTTGCTTGCTAAGTATCTATTGATATGGATCTTCATCCACTTGCTAATCTTTTCAAAAGACCAAATTATGATGAACAATTTGCTAGTGAGTTGAGTGCACTTGACTATCTCTATGGAGTTTTGTTTGAAAATCATGAATCTGAAAATTTTGATGAAGTGTTGAAAGAAGAAAATAATAAAGTGGTTCATGATATCTGCTTGAATGAAAAACATGATTGCCATGTTGTTAGTATGAATTCTCTGAATATCTATGATGCTAATGATATGCAAAACCACAAGCTTGGGGGTGCTATGCTTGATGAAGATGATATTTTTTGTTTCCCAAGTTTTGGTGATGACCCTTATGCTATAATTGATCATGAAAAGAATGCTTTGTGTGATAGTTATATTGTAAGATTCCTTCATGATGTTGCTGAAAATTGCTATGAGAGAGGAACATATGCTTTTATATATTGCAATAATATCAAGCTTCCTCTGTATGTGTTCAACGTTTTGAAGTTATGCTTGTTTTGCCTTCCTATGCTAGTTAATTCTTGTTCCCATAAATTGTTTGCTCACAAAATTGCTATGCATAGGAAGTATGTTAGACTTAGATGTTATTTTCACATGCTTTATGATGATCTCGTTGTGCTTCAATTCTTGTCTTTTGTGTGAGCATCATTGAATTACAATGCCTAGCTAAGGGCGTTAAACAATAGCGTTTGTTGGGAGGCAACCCAATGGATTTATTTTTGCTTTTTGCTTTCTGTTTTGTTGTGTCCACACCATCATAATTCTGTTATGATTGTGTTTTTTGTTTCTTTTAGTGTTTGTGCCAAGTAGAACCTTTATGATCAATTTTGGTGATGGTTGTTTGATCATGCTGAAAGAGACAAAAACTTTGTGCTCACAAAATTATTTTAATTCCTATCCAAAAAGAGCTTTTGAGTTTATTATTTTTGCTGCTGGTTGATATGCGAATTGCCCTAATTGTCATAATTGTTCATAATTTTTGGGATACCAGAGGTATACGAAGTATACAGATTGCTACAGACCGGTCTGTTTTTGACCCCTTTGTGTTGATTGCTTATTTTGATGAAACTATGGTTAGTATCGGGGGGGGGGGTACTGATACGTCTCCAATGTATCTAAATTTTTTGATGGTTTCATGCTATTATCTTGTCAAACTTTGGATGTTTTGTATGCCTTTTATATATTTTTCGGGACTAACTTATTAACTCAGTGGCAAGTGCCAGTTCCTGTTTTTTCCATGTTTTTGACCCTTTTCAGAGGAGATTTTGAAACGGAGTCCAAACGGAATAAAATCCCCAAAAAGATTTTTTTTCGTAACGGAAGAAGATCATGAGACTTGAGAGCCAAGGCAGGGGGGCCCCAGGGGCCCCACAAGCCCTCACCCCGTGGCTAGGGGGGAGGTCGCGGCCCATAGGCTTGTGGGCTCCTGGACCTCCTTTGCCCTAGGGTTTGCGCCTATATATCCCCAAAAATTCCACAAAATATCAGTAGATCATCGAAAGTACTTTTCGCCGCCGCAAGCTTCTGTCTTCGTAAGATCCCATCTGGGGCATGTTCTGGTGCCCTGTCGGAGGGGGGATTCGGACACGAAGGGCTTCTTCATCAACACCATGACCTCTGCGATGATGCGTGAGTAGTTCACCATAGACCTACGGGTCCATAGCTAGTAACTAGATGGCTTCTTCTCTCTCTTGGATCTTCAATACAAAGTTCTCCATGATCTTCATGGAGATCTATCTGATGTAATCTTCTTTTGTGGTGTGTTTGTCGAGATCCGATGAATTGTGGATTTATGATCAGATTATCTATGAATCTTATTTGAGTTTCATCTGATCTCTCTTATGCATGATTTCATATCCTTGTAATTCTCTTGGAGTTGTGGGTTTTGTCTGGCCAACTAGATCTATGATTCTTGTAATGGGAGAAGTGCTTGGTTTTGGTCTCATACCGTGCGGTGACCTCACCCAGTGACAGAAGGTGTAGCGAGGGACGTATCGTGTTGTTGCCATCAAGGGTAAAAAGATGGGGTTTTCATCATTGGTTTGAGATTATCCCTCTACATCATGTCATCTTGCTTAAGGCGTTACTCTGTTCGTCATGAACTCAATACACTAGATGCATGCTGGATAGCGGTCGATGTGTGGAGTAACAGTAGTAGATGCAGAAAGTATCAGTCTACTTGTCTCGGACGTGATGCCTATATGTATGATCATCGACTTAGATATCGTCATGACTTTGCGCGGTCCTATCAATTGCTCGACAGTAATTTGTTCACCCACCGTAATACTTGTTATTTTGAGAGAAGCCTCTAGTGAACACTATGGCCCCTAGGGTCTACTCCAAACCATATTTTCAGCCTTACACTTTTTACTTCGTTCCACTTTCCGCCTTCATATTTCACTTTGCAAACAATCTTGAAGGGATTGACAACCCCTTTATAGCGTTGGGTGCAAGCTCTTTTGTGTTTGCGCAGGTACTCTAGACTTGACGAGATTCTCCTACTGGATTGATACCTTAGTTCTCAAACTGAGGGAAATACTTACTGCTCCTGTGCTGCATCACCCTTTCCTCTTCAAGGGAAAAGCCAACGCAAGCAAGTCTCCGTCAACGTGTCAATTTCTGGCACTGTTGTTTGAGAAGTTGCAGAAGGATTTCTGGCGCCGTTGCCGGGGAGGATCAAGTCAAGAACTCATCCAAGTAGGTGTCGCGAACTCATCTCTTGCATTTACTTTGTTTGCCAGTTGCCTCTCGTTTTCCTCTCTCCCACTTCACTAATTTGCCTTTTTCGTTTGTCTTTTTCGTTCGCCTTTCCGTTCGCCCTTTTTTCTCGCCTGCTCTTTGTTTGCTTGTGTGCTCGCTTGCTTGCTGAAGTCACCATTAATGAAAACACCAAACTTTGTGACTTCTCGAATACTAATAATAATGATTTTATTAGTACTCCGATTGCTCCCGCCACTAATGCGGAGTCATACGAAATTAATGCCGCTTTGTTGAATCTTGTTATGAAAGAGCAATTCTCTGGCATTCCTAGTGAAGATGCCGCATACCATCTCAATACCTTCATTGAGCTTTGTGATATGCAAAAGTAGAAAGATGTGGATAATGACGTGATTACATTGAAGCTTTTCCCTTTCTCGTTGCGAGATCGCGCAAAAACTTGGTTTTCTTCTTTGCCCAAAAATAGTATCGATTCTTGGGATAAGTGCAAAGATGCTTATATATTCAAGTACTTTCTGCCGGCTAAGATTATCTCTCTCCATAATGATATCATGAATTTCAAGCAACTTGATCTCGAACATGTTGCACAATATTGGGAGAGAATGAAATTAATGATTAGAAATTGTCCCGCTCATGGCTTGAGTCTTTGGATGATTATTCAAATCTTTTACGCTGTCTTGAATTTCGCTTCTAGAAATATCTTGGACTCCGTCTCAGGTGGAACGTTCATGGAAATCACGTTAGGGGAGGCGACAAAGCTCCTAGACAATATCATGACAAACTACTCTCAGTGGCACACTGAAAGGTCACCTACTAGTAAGAAGGTACACGCTATAGAAGAAATTAACTCATTGAGTGCTAAGATGGATGAGTTAATGAATTTGGTTGCTAGTAGAAGTGCTCCTTTGGATCCTAATGGTATGCCCTTGTCTTCTTTGATTGAGAGTAGCAACGCTAGCTTGGACGTTAATTTTGTTGGTAGGAATAACTTTGGCAACAACAATGCTTTTAGAGGAAACTATGTTCCTAGGCTTTTTCCTAGTAACTCCTCGAATAACTTTGGCAACTCCTACAACAATACTCATGGAAATTACAATAGATTACCCTCTGATCTAGAGAGTAACATCAAAGATTTCATCAACTCTCAAAAGATTTTCAATGCGTCCATAGAGGAAAAACTACTCAAAATTGACGATTTGGCTAAGAGCGTTGATAGAATGTCTAGTGATGTTGATGATTTGAAAGTTAGATGTGCTCCTCCCGAAATCAACATGGATAAAACTTTGAAAGCAATGCATGTTTCCATGATTGAGAGCCAAGAAAGAACCGCCCAAATTCGTGTTAGACATGAATGGCTTAAAAAGGCGTGTTCTCGTGATGAGAATCACGAAGATCTTAAAGTGCTTGGTGTGACTCCCATTGAATATTTGTTTTCTTGTGTAAAATCTAATGATTATGGGGCTGGATATGAATCCACTTTGGTTGAAAAGTGCCCCAATGATTCAGAGTCCATCTATCTTGATGCTAAAAGCATTGAAAGTGGAGTAGAAGATGTTAAAACTTTGAGTAGTAATGAAATTAGTACTATGGATTTCAAGGAATTCAATTATGATAGTTGCTCCTTATTTGAATGCATTTCTTTGATGCAATACATGTTAAACTCTCCACTCGCTTATAGCCAAAACAAGGCCTTTACCGATCATATCGTCGAAGCTATGAGAAAATCTCTTGACGAGAAACTTGAATTGGAAGTCTCTATCCCTAGAAAGCTTCATGATGAGTGGGAACCTACCATCAAAATCAAAATAAAAAACTATGAATGCAATGCTTTGTGTGATTTGGGTGCTAGTGTTTCCGCGACTCCAAAGTCTTTATGTGATGTTTTGGGTTTTAATGAGATTGAAGAGTGTTCTCTTAATTTGCATCTTGCTGATTCTACTGTCAAGAAACCCATGGGAAGGATCAATGATGTTCTTATTATTGCAAATAGGAACTATGTACCCGTGGATTTCATTGTGCTTGACATTGATTGGAATCCTACATGCCCTATTATTCTTGGTAGACCTTTCCTATGGACTATCGGTGCTATCATTGATATGAAGGAAGGGAATATTAGATTTCAGTTTCCTTTAAGGAAGGGCATGGAACACTTTCCTAGAAAGAAAATAAGATTTCCTTATGAATCCATGCTGAGGGCCACTTATGGTTTGAGCACCAAAGACGACGATACGTGATTCTATCGCTTTTATGCCTAGCTAAGGGCGTTAAACAATAGCGCTTGTTGGGAGGCAACCCAATGAAATTATATTTTTATTTCTGTTTTGTTGCGTCCACACCATCACAATTCTGTTGTGATTGTGTTTTTTGTGTTTCTTTTTGTGTTTGATCCAAGCAAAACATTTATGACTAGTCTTGGTAATGGTTGTTTGATCCTGCTGGAAAAAGACAGAAATTGTTCTCTCACGAGATGATTTTTCATTTTTATTCAGAAAGATCTTTTGAGTTCATTATTATTGCTGCTGGTTGATATGCCTTTTGCCCACGCCGTCGTAATTGTTCAGATTTTTTGAGGTACCAGAAGTATACGAAGTATACAGATTGCTACAGACTGGTCTGTTTTTGACAGATTCTGTTTTTGTTGAGTTGGTTGCTTGTTTTGATGAAACTATGGTTAGTATCGGGGGGTACTAACCATGTAAAAGTGAGAATACAGTAGCCCAACACCAATATAGATAGAATTCAAGTTTTCTACGGTACCAAAAGAAGTGGTAGTTTGTATTCTTGTGCTAATGTTATCACGAGTTTCTGTTTAACTTTTGTGTTGTGAAGTTTTCAAGTTTTGGTGGTGTTGTCATGGACAAAGAGATAAGGAGTGGAAATATCTCAAGCTTGGGGATGCCCAAGGCATCCCAAGACAAATTCAAGGACACCAAAAAGCCTAAGCTTGGGGATGCCCCGGGAAGGCATCCCCTCTTTCGTCTTCAATCCATCGGTAACATTACTTGGAGCTATATTTTTATTCACCACATGATATGTGTTTTGCTTGGAGCGTCTTGTATCGTAGGGGTCTTTTCTTTTTGTTGTATCACAATCATCCTTGCTGCACACCTTTTTGAGAGAGAGAGACATGCACTCATCGTGATTTTTGCTAGAATGCTCATAGTGCTTCACTTATATCTTTTGCGCTAGATACTTTTGCTCTATGTGCTTCACTTATATCTTTTAGAGCACGGCGAAGCATGACTTGGTAGTTGGCTTATGCTATGAAAGTAGTCCCAAATGTTATAGGTACCCAAAGAGGATGCAAAAACCTCCATCTTCATGTGCATTGAGTAGAAAGAGAAGTCTTGATTCCTCTCAATTAGTTTTGAGACATGGATTTGGTAATATTAAGAGCTATGTTAGTAGGGTGTTGTGAATCTAGAAATACTTGTGTTGAAGTTAGTGATTACCGTAGCATGCACGTATGGTGAACCGCTATGTTAGAAAGTCGGAGCATAATTGATCTATTGATTGCCATGCTTTGTGTTGAGGTCGGGATCGCGCGATGGTTAACGCCTACCAACCCTTCCCCTAGGAGTATGTGTTTAGCACTTTGTTTTGATTACTAATAAAAGCTTTCGCAACAAGTATGTGAGTTCTTCATGACTAATGTGAGTCCATGGTATAGATGCACTTTCACCTTCCGCCATTGCTAGCCTCTCTAGTGCCGCGCAATTCTCGCTGGTACACAAACCCACCATATGCCTTCCTCAAAACAGCCACCATACCTACCGACTTGTTGGAAATATGCCCTAGAGGCAATAATAAATTAGTTATTATTATATTTCTTTGTTCATGATAATTGTTTATTATCCATGCTATAATTGTATTGATTGGAAACACAATACTTGTGTGGATACATAGACAAAACACTGTCCCTAGTAAGCCTCTAGTTGACTAGCTCGTTGATCAAAGATGGCCAAGGTTTCCTGTCCATAGGCAAGTGTTGTTACTTGATAACGGGATCACATCATTAGGAGAATCATGTGATGGACTAGACCCAAACTAATAGACGTAGCATGTTGATCGTGTCATTTGGTTGCTACTGTTTTCTACGTGTCAAGTATTTGTTCCTATGACCATGAGATCATATAACTCACGGACACCGGAGGAATGCTTTGTGTGTATCAAACGTCGCAACGTAACTGGGTGACTATAAAGATGCTCTACAGGTATCTCCGAAGGTGTTCGTTGAGTTAGTATGGATCAAGACTGGGATTTGTCACTCCGTATGACGGAGAGGTATCTCGGGGCCCACTCGGTAATACAACATCACACACAAGCCTTGCAAGCAATCTGACTTAGTGTAAGTTGCGGGATCTTGTATTACGGAACGAGTAAAGAGACTTGCCGGTAAACGAGATTGAAATAGGTATGCGGATACTGACGATCGAATCTCGGGCAAGTAACATACCGAAGGACAAAGGGAATGACATACGGGATTATATGAATCCTTGGCACTGAGGTTCAAACGATAAGATCTTCGTAGAATATGTGGGATCCAATATGGGCATCCAGGTCCCGCTATTGGATATTGACCGAGGAGTCTCTCGGGTCATGTCTACATAGTTCTCGAACCCGCAGGGTCTGCACACTTAAGGTTCGACGTTGTTTTATGCGTATTTGAGTTATATGGTTGGTTACCGAATGTTGTTCGGAGTCCCGGATGAGATCACGGACGTCACGAGGGTTTCCGGAATGGTCCAGAAACAAAGATTGATATATAGGATGACCTCATTTGATTACCGGAAGGTTTTCGGAGTTACCGGGAATGACGAATGGGTTCCGGGAGTTCACCGGGGGGGGGGGGGGGCAACCCACCCCGGGGAAGCCCATAGGCTTTGGGGAGACACACCAGCCCTTAGTGGGCTGGTGGGACAGCCCCAAGGGGGCCTATGCGCCAAGAATAAGGAAATCAAAGGAAAAGAAAAAAAAAGAGGGAGGAAGTGGGAAGGGAGGGGGACTCCTCCCACCAAACCAAGTCCAACTCGGTTTGGGGGGGGGGAGTCCTCCCCCTTGGCTCGGCCGACCCCTTGAGGGTCCCTTGGACCCCAAGGCAAGGTCCCCCTCCCTCCTCCTATATATATGGGGCTTTTAGGGCAGATTTGAGACGACTTTCTCACGGCTGCCCGACCACATACCTCCATAGTTTTTCCTCTAGATCGCGTTTCTGCGGAGCTCGGGCGGAGCCCTGCTGAGACAAGATCATCACCAACCTCCGAAGCACCGTCACGCTGCCGGAGAACTCTTCTACCTCTCCGTCTCTCTTGCTGGATCAAGAAGGCCGAGATCATCGTCGAGCTGTACGTGTGCTGAACGCGGAGGTGCCGTCCGTTCGGTACTAGATCGCGGGATTGTTCGCGGGGCGGATCGAGGGACGTGAGGACGTTCCACTACATCAACCGCGTTCTCTAACGCTTCTGCTGTACGATCTATAAGGGTACGTAGATCACTCATCCCCTCTCGTAGATGGACATCACCATGATAGGTCTTCGTGCGCGTAGGAAATTTTTTGTTTCCCTTGCGACGTTCCCCAACAGTGGCATCATGAGCTAGGTTCATGCGTAGATGTCTTCTCGAGTAGAACACAAAAGTTTTTGTGGGCGGTGATGTGCGTTTTGCTGCCCTCCTTAGTCTTTTCTTGATTCCGCGGTATTGTTGGATTGAAGCGGCTTGGACCGACATTACTCGTACGCTTACGAGAGACTGGTTTCATCGTTACGAGTAACCCCCTTTGCTCAAAGATGACTGGCAAGTGATGGTTTCTCCAACTTTAGTTGAATCGGATTTGACCGAGGAGGTCCTTGGATGAGGTTAAATAGCAACTCATATATCTCCGTTGTGGTGTTTGCGTAAGTAAGATGCGATCCTACTAGATACCCTTGGTCACCACGTAAAACATGCAACAACAAAATTAGAGGACGTCTAACTTGTTTTTGCAGGGTATGATTGTGATGTGATATGGCCAATGATGTGATGTGATATATTGGATGTATGAGATGATCATGTTGTAATAGAAATATCGACTTGCACGTCGATGGTACGACAACCGGCAAGAGCCATAGGGTTGTCTTTATACTAACGTTTGTGCTTGCAGATGCGTTTACTATTTTGCTAGGATGTAGCTTTAGTAGTAATAGCATAAGTAGCAAGACAACCCCGATGGCAACACGTTGATGGATGATCATGGTGTGGCGCCGGTGACAAGAAGATCGTGCCGGTGCTTTGGTGATGGAGATCAAGAAGCACGTGATGATGGCCATATCATGTCACTTATGAATTGCATGTGATGGTAATCCTTTTATGCACCTTATTTTGCTTAGAACGACGGTAGCATTATGAGGTGATCTCTCACTAAAATTTCAAGACGAAATTGTGTTCTCCCCGACTGTGCACCATTGCTACAGTTCGTCGTTTTGAGACACCACGTGATGATCGGGTGTGATAGACTCAACGTTCACATACAACGGGTGCAAAACAGTTGCGCACAGCGGAACACTCGGGTTAAGCTTGACGAGCCTAGCATGTGCAGACATGGCCTCGGAACACATGAGACCGAAAGGTCGATCATGAATCATATAGTTGATATGATTAGCATAGGGATGCTTACCACTGAAACTATACTCAACGCACGTGATGATCGGACTTGGGATAGTGTAAGTGGATCATGAACCACTCAAATGACTAGAGAGATGTACTTTTTGAGTGGGAGTTCTTAAGTAATATGATTAATTGAACTAATTGTCATGAACATAGTCTAATGGTCTTTGCGAATTACGATGTAGCTTGCGCTATAGCTCTACTGTTTTTTATATGTTCCTAGAGAAAATTTAGTTGAAAGTTGATAGTAGCAAACTTTGCAGACTGAGTCTGTAAAACCGAGGATTGTCCTCGTTGCTGCGCAGAAGGCTTGTGTCCTTAATGCACCACTCGGTGTGCTGCACCTCGAGCGTCGTCTGTGGATGCTGTGAACATCCGACATACACGTTTCTGATGACTACACGATAGTTCAGCGCAAAGTACTTAATGGCTTAGAAGCAAGGCACCGAAAACGTTTTAAAACGTCACGGAACATAAGTGATGTTCTAAAGAGATGAAATTGTGATTTCATGCTTGTGCCCTTGATAAGAGGTATGAGACCTCCAACAAGATTCTTTGACCACAAAGTAATGGAGAAAAGCTCAATCGTTGAGCGTGTGCTCAGATTGTCTGAGTACGACAATCACTTGAATCAAGTGGGAGCTAATCTTCCAGATGAAATAGTGATGGTTCTCCAAAAGTCACTGCCACCAAGCTTTGAGAGCTTCGTGATGAACTATAACATATCAAGGAGAGATACAATGATCCTTGAGCGATTCGCAACGTTTGACACTGCGAAAGTAGAAATCAAGAAGGAGCATCAATAGTTGATCGTTTGAAAAACCACTAAGTTTCAAGAAAGGCGAGGGCTAGAAGGGATACTTCGTGAAACGGCAAAACAGTTGCTGCGCTAATGAAGAGACCCAAGATTAAACCCAAACCCGAGACTAAGTGCTTCTGTAATAAGGGGAACAGTCACTGAGGCGGAGCAACTCTAGATACTTGGTACATAAGAAGGCTGGCAAAAGTCGAGAGAAGTATATTTGATATACATAATGTTGATGTGTACTTTACTAGTACTCCTAGTAGCACGAGGGTATTGGATACCGGTTCGGTTGCTAAGTGATTAGTAACGCGAAATGAAAGCTACGGCATAAACAGAGACTAGCTAAAGACGAGCTGACGATACGTGTTGGAAGTGTTTCCAAGGTTGATATGATCAAACGTCGCACGCTCCCTCTACCATCGGGATTGGTGTTGAACCTAAATAATTGTTGTTTGGTGCTTGCGTTAAGCATGAACATGATTGGATCGTGTTTATTGCAATACGATTATTCATTCAAAGAGAATAATGGTTACTCTATTTGCTTGAATAATCACCTTCAATGGTTTATTGAATCTCGATTGTAGTGTTACACATTGGTGCCAAAAGATGCGAGTTAATGATGATAGTACCACTTACTTGTGGCACTGCCGCTTGAGTCATGTTAGTATAAATTGCATGAAGAGGGTCCATGCTGATGGATCTTTACTCACCTGATTTCGAATCACTAGTGACATGCAAATCATACCACATGAGCAAGGCCTTGTTTTCATTGAGATGAAACAAGATAGTAACTTGTTGGAAGTGATACATTTTGATGTATGCAGTCCAATGAGTGCTGAGGCACGCAGTGGATATCATTATGTTCTTACTTCACTGACGACTTGAGTAGATACAGGAGTATTTAGTTAATGAATCACAAGTCTGAAATATTGAAAAGTTCAATTCTGTTTCAGAGTGAAGTTCGTCGTAACAAGAGGATGAACTGTCTACGATATGATCATAGAAATGAATATCTCAGTTACGAGTTTTTGGTACACAGTTAAGACAATGTGGAAATTGTTTCACAGTTCATGCCACCTGGAACATCATAATGTGATGATGTGTCTGAACGTCATAGCCACGCACTATTTAATATGGTGCATGCTGTGATGTCTCTTATCGAATTACCACTGTCGTTTATGGGTTATGCATTAGAGACAACCGCATTCACTTTAAATAGGGCACCGCGTATTTCTGTTGAGATGACACAGTATAGACTGAGGTTTAGAGAAATCTAAACTGTCGTTTCTTGAAAGTTTGGGGCTTCGACACTTATGTGAAAAAGTTTCAGTCTGATAAGCTCGAACCCAAAACGGATAAATGCATCTTCATAGGATATCCAAAACAGTTGGGTACATCTCCTATCTCAGATCCGAAAGCAAAGTGTTTGTTTCTAGAAACGGATCCTTTCTCGAGGAAAGGTTTCTCTGGAAAGAATTGAGTGGGAGGGTAGTAGAACTTGATGAGGTTGTTGAACCATCACTTCAACCAGTGTGTAGCAGGGCGTAGGAAGTTGTTCCTGTGGCGCCTACACCAATTGAAGTGGAAGCTGATGATGGTGATCATTGAGCTTCGAATCAAGTTACTACAAACCTCGTAGGTCGACAAGGTCGCGTACTGCTGCAGAGTAGTACGGTAACCCTGTCTTGGAGGTCATGTTGTTGAGCAACAGTGAACCTACGAGTTATGGAGAAAGCGATGGTGGGCCCAGATTCCGACAAATGGCTGGAAGCCATGAAATCCGAGAGAGGATCCATGTATTAAAACAAAGTGTAGACTTTGGAAGAACTACTTGATGGTCATAGGACTATTGAGTAAAGATGGATCTTTAAAATGAAGACAGACGATGATAGTGATAAGTCACTATTAAGAAAAGCTCGACTTGTCGCAAAGATGTTTTCGACAAGATCAAACAGTTGACTATGATGAGACTTTCTCACTCGTAGCGATGCTAAAGGTCTGTTAGAATTATGTTAGTTGTTAATGCATTATTTATGAAATATTGCACGTAGGATGTCAAAACATTGGTTCCTCGACGGTTTCCTTGAGCAAACATTGTATGTGATACAACCAGAAGGTTTTGTCGATCCTAAAGATACTAGCAAGTATGCAAACTCCAGTGATCCTTCAATGGACTGGTGCAAGCATCTCGGAGTTGGAATATACACTTTGATGAGATGATCAAAGATTTTGGGTGTGCACAAGGTTTATGAGAAACTTGTATTTCCAAAGAAGTGAGTGGGAGCACTATGGAATTTCTGATAAGTATATGTGGTTGACATATTGTGGATCAGAAGTAATGTAGAATTTCTGTAAAGCATACAAGGTTGTTTCAAAGGAATACCTGGAATGAGCTACTTGAACATTGAGCATCAAGATCTATGGAGATAGATCAAAACGCTTAATAGAAGTTTCAACAAAATGCATGCCTTGACAAGTTTTGAAGGAGTTCAAAATAGATCAGCAAAGAAGGAGTTCTTGGTTGCGTTGTGAGGTATGAATTTGAGTAAGACTCAAAATCCGACCACAGCAGAATAAAGAGAATAGACGAAGGTCGTCTTCTATGCCTTAGCTGTAGACTCTAAAGTATGCCATGCTGAGTACCGCACCTGATGTGTGCCTTGACTCATAGTCTGTTGAGGGTACAGGGAGTGATCCATGATTGAATCACTATCTGCGGTCAAAATTTATCCTTAGTAACTAATGGACTAAGGAATTTTTCTCGATTATGGAGGTGGTTAAAGAGTTCGTCGTAAAGGGTTACGTTGATGCAAGCTTTGACACTAATCCGAATAACTATGAGTAGTGAAACGGATTCGTATAGTAGAGTAGATATTTGGAGCATTTCCGAATAGCACATAGTAGCAGCATCTATAAGATGACATAAAGATTTGTAAAGAACACACGGATCTGAAAATTTCAGAACCGTTGACTAAAACCTCTCTCATGAGCAAGACGTGATCAGACCCCATAACTATATGGGTGTTGGATTCGTTGGAATCACATGGTGATGTGAACTAGATTATTGACTCTAGTGCAAGTGGGAGACTGTTGGAAATATGCCCTAGAGGCAATAATAAATTAGTTATTATTATATTTCTTTGTTCATGATAATTGTTTATTATCCATGCTATAATTGTATTGATTGGAAACACAATACTTGTGTGGATACATAGACAAAACACTGTCCCTAGTAAGCCTCTAGTTGACTAGCTCGTTGATCAAAGATGGCCAAGGTTTCCTGGCCATAGGCAAGTGTTGTTACTTGATAACGGGATCATATCATTAGGAGAATCATGTGATGGACTAGACCCAAACTAATAGACGTAGCATGTTGATCGTGTCATTTGGTTGCTACTGTTTTCTGCGTGTCAAGTATTTGTTCCTATGACCATGAGATCATATAACTCACGGATACCGGAGGAATACTTTGTGTGTATCAAATGTCGCAACGTAACTGGGTGACTATAAATATGCTCTACAGGTATCTCCGAAGGTGTTCGTTGAGTTAGTATGGATCAAGACTGGGATTTGTCACTCCGTATGACGGAGAGGTATCTCGGGGCCCACTCGGTAATACAACATCACACACAAGCCTTGCAAGCATTGTGACTTAGTGTAAGTTGCGGGATCTTGTATTACGGAACGAGTAAAGAGACTTGCCGGTAAACGAGATTGAAATAGGTATGCGGATACTGACGATCGAATCTCGGGCAAGTAACATACCGAAGGACAAAGGGAATGACATACGGGATTATATGAATCCTTGGCACTGAGGTTCAAACGATAAGATCTTCGTAGAATATGTAGGATCCAATATGGGCATCCAGGTCCCGCTATTGGATATTGACCGAGGAGTCTCTCGGGTCATGTCTACATAGTTCTCGAACCCGCAGGGTCTGCACACTTAAGGTTCGACGTTGTTTTATGCGTATTTGAGTTATATGGTTGGTTACCGAATGTTGTTCGGAGTCCCGGAGGAGATCACGGACGTCACGAGGGTTTCCGGAATGGTCCGGAAACAAAGATTGATATATAGGATGACCTCATTTGATTACCGGAAGGTTTTCGGAGTTACCGGGAATGTACCGGGAATGACGAATGGGTTCCGGGAGTTCACCGGGGGGGGGGGGCAACCCACCCCGGGGAAGCCCATAGGCTTTGTGGAGACACACCAGCCCTTAGTGGGCTGGTGGGACAGCCCCAAGGGGGCCTATGCGCCAAGAATAAGGAAATCGAAGGAAAATAAAAAAAAGAGGGAGGAAGTGGGAAGGGAGGGGGACTCCTCCCACCAAACCAAGTCCAACTCGGTTTGGGGGGGGGGGGAGTCCTCCCCCCCTTGGATCGGCCGACCCCTTGAGGGTCCCTTGGACCCCAAGGCAAGGTCCCCCTCCCTCCTCCTATATATATGGGGCTTTTAGGGCAGATTTGAGACGACTTTCTCACGGCTGCCCGACCACATACCTCCATAGTTTTTCCTCTAGATCGCGTTTCTGCGGAGCTCGGGCGGAGCCCTGCTGAGACAAGATCATCACCAACCTCCGGAGCACCGTCACGCTGCCGGAGAACTCTTCTACCTCTCCGTCTCTCTTGCTGGATCAAGAAGGCCGAGATCATCGTCGAGCTGTACGTGTGCTGAACGCGGAGGTGCCGTCCGTTCGGTACTAGATCGTGGGACTGATCGCGGGATTGTTCGCGGGGCGGATCGAGGGACGTGAGGACGTTCCACTACATCAACCGCGTTCTCTAACGCTTCTGCTGTACGATCTACAAGGGTACGTAGATCACTCATCCCCTCTCGTAGATGGACATCACCATGATAGGTCTTCGTGCGCGTAGGAATTTTTTTTGTTTCCCTTGCGACGTTCCCCAACACTACTATGGCATTTTCTTAGCTATTCCGAGATATATTGCCATGCAGCTCCCACCGTTCCATCTCATGACTTGTGCCATCACTGTCATATTGCCATTGCATGATCGTAAGATAGCTAGCGAGATGTTTCAACGTCATACGCCATGCTAGATCGTTGCACATCCCGGTACACTGCCGGAGGCATTTCCTATAGAGTCATTTCTAATCGTTGAGCTGTGAGTAAATAAAAGTGTGATGATCATCATTATTAGAGAATTGTCCCATGTGAGGAAATAAAAAAAGTCCAAAGAGCCCCAAAAAAGAGAAAAGACAAAAGAAGAGAAAAAAGGCCTAAGAGCCCAAATGAAAAAAAGAAGAGGGAAAAAGAGAGAGGGGACAATGCTACTATCTTTTTCTGCACTTGTGCTTCATAATAGGACCATGTTCTTCATGATTGAGAGCTTCTTGCTTTGTCACTACCATATGCTAGTGGGAATCTTCATGATATAACTTGGCTTGTATATTCCAATGATGGGCTTCCTCAAAATTGCCCTAGGTCTTCGTGAGCAAGCAAGTTGGATGCACACCCACTAGTTTTCCTTTTGAGCTTTCACATACTTATAGCTCTAGTGCATCCATTGTATGGCAATCCCTACTCATTCACATTGATATCTATTAATGGGCACTCCATAGCCTTTTGATACGCCGAGTCAATGTGACCATCTCCTCCTTTTTGTCTCACAACCACCACCACACTCTATTCCACCTATAGTGCTATAATCATGGCTCGCCCTCATGTATTGCGTGATAGTTATAAAAAGTTTGAGAAAGTAAGAGTGCGAAAACAATTACTTGGACAATACCGGGGTTGTGCATGATTTACATTAGTTGTGTGAGGATGATGGAGCATAGCCATACTATATGATTTTGTAGGGATAACTTTCCTTGGCCTTGTTATTTTGAAAGTTCATGATTACTTTGCTAGTTTGCTTGAAGAATTATTATTTTCATGTCAATAGAAAACTATTGTTTTCAATCAGACGTATCTGAACATTCATGTCATGTGAAAGAAGTTGCAAAGGACAACTATGCTAGGTAGCATTCCACATCAGAAATTCATTCTTTATCACTTCCCTACTCGAGGACGGGCAGGAGTTAAGCTTGGGGATGCTTGATACGTCTCCAACGTAGCTATAATTTTTGATGGTTTCATGCTATTATCTTGTCAAACTTTGGATGTTTTTTATGCCTTTTATATATTTTTTGGGACTAACTTATTAACTCAGTGCCAAGTGACAGTTCCTGTTTTTTCCATGTTTTTGACCCCTTTCAGAGCAGATTTTGAAATGGAGTCCAAACGGAATAAAATCCCCGAAAAGATTTTTTCCGTAACGGAAGAAGATTGAGAGACTTGAGAGCCAAGGCAGGGGGGCCCCAGGGGCCCCACAAGCCCTCACCCCACGGCCAGGGGAGGCCGCGGCCCACAGGCTTGTGGGCCCCCTGGACTTCCTTTGCCCTAGGGTTTGCGCCTATATATCCCCAAAAATGCCACAAAAAATCAGGAGGTCATCGAAAGTACTTTTTCGCCGCCGCAAGCTTCTGTCTCCACAAGATCCCATCTGGGGCATGTTCTGGTGCCCTGCCGGAGGGGGGATTCGGACACGGAGGGCTTCTTCATCAACACCATGACCTCTGCCATGATGCGTGAGAAGTTCACCATAGACCTACGGGTCCATAGCTAGTAACTAGATGGCTTCTTCTCTCTCTTGGACCTTCAATACAAAGTTCTCCATGATCTTCATTGGGATCTATCCGATGTAATCTTCTTTTGCGGTGTGTTTGTCGAGATCCGATGAATTGTGGATTTATGATCAGATTATCTATGAATCTTATTTGAGTTTCTTCTGATCTCTCTTATGCATGATTTCATATCCTTGTAATTCTCTTCGAGTTGTGGGTTTTGTCTGGCCAACTAGATCTATGATTCTTGCAATGGGAGGAGTGCTTGGTTTTGGGTTCATACCGTGCGGTGACCTCACACAGTGACAGAAGGTGTAGCGAGGGACGTATCGTGTTGTTGCCATCAAGGGTAAAAAGATGGGGTTTTCATAATTGGTTCGAGATTATCCCTCTACATCATGTCATCTTGCTTAAGGCGTTACTCTGTTCGTCATGAACTCAATATACTAGATGCATGCTAGATAGCGGTCGATATGTGGAGTAATAGTAGTAGATGCAGAAAGCATCGGTCTACTTGTCTCAGACGTGATGCCTATATGTATGATCATTGCCTTAGATATCGTCATGACTTTGCGCGGTTCTATCAATTGCTCGATAATAATTTGTTCACCCACCGTAATACTTGCTATTTTGAGAGAAGCCTCTAGTGAACACTATGGCCCCCAGGGTCTACTCCAAACCATATTTTCAGCCTTACACTTTTTACTTCGTTGCACTTTCCGCCTTCAGATCTCACTTTGCAAACAATCTTGACGGGATTGACAACCCCTTTATAGAGTTGGGTGCAAGCTCTTTTGTGTTTGCGCAGGTACTCTGGACTTGACGAGATTCTCCTACTGGATTGATACCTTGGTTCTCAAACTGAGGAAAATACTTCTGCTCCTGTGCTGCATCACCCTTTCCTCTTCAAGGGAAAAGGCAACGCAAGCAAGTCTCCGTCCATGTGTCAATTTCTGGCACTGTTGTTTGAGAAGTAGCAGGTACTAGCCATGGAAAAGTGAGAATACACTAATCTAACATCAATCTAAATAGAAATCAAGTTTACTACATTACCTAAAGAGTTAGTGGTTTGTTTCGTTATGCTAATGATATCACGAGTTTCTGTTTAACTTTTGTGTTGTGAAGTTTTCAAGTTTTGGGTGATGCTCTTATGGACAATGGAACAAAGAGTGGAAATATCTTAAGCTTGGGGATGCCCATGTCATCCCAAGCCAAATTCAAGGAAACCAAAAAGCCTAAGCTTGGGGATGCCCGTGGAAGGCATCCCCTGTTTCGTCTTCAATCCATCGGTAACGTTACTTGGAGCTATATTTTTATTCACCACATGATATGTGTTTGACTTGGAGCGTCGTGTATTATAGGAGTCTTTGCTTTTTGTTTTGTCACAATCATCCTTGCTGCACACCTTTTTGAGAGGGACATGCACTCATCGTGAATTTGTTAGAATTCTCAATGAGCTTCACTTATATCTTTTGAGTTAGGCAATTTAGCTCGCATGTGCTTCACTTATATCTTTTGAGCTAGATAATTTTGCTCTAGTGCTTCACTTAAATCTTTTTAGAGCACGACGGTGTCATATTTTGTAGAAATAAAAACTCTCGATCTTCACTTATACCATTTTGAGAGTGCTCTAAGTAACTTGGTAATTGGCGTATGCTATGAAATTAGTCCTAAATATGATAGGCATCCGAAGAGGATATTATAAAAACTTTCATATTCATGTGCATTGAATAGTAAGAGAAGTTTGATTCCTCACAATTAGTTTTGAGATATGGATATGGTAATATTAGAGTTATGTTAGTAGGGTGTTGTGAATCTAGAAATACTTGTGTTGAGGTTAGTGATTCCCGTAGCATGCACGTATGGTGAACCGCTATGTTAGGAAGTCAGAGCATAATTGATTTATTGATTGTCATCCTTTGTGTGGCGGTCGGGATTGCGCGATGGTTAACACCTACCAACCCTTCCCCTAGGAGTATGCGTTTAGCACCTTGTTTCGATTACTAATAAAACTTTCCCAATAAGTATACGAGTTCTTCATGACTAATGTGAGTCCATGGATTATACGCACTCTCACCCTTCCACCATTGCTAGCCTCTCTAGTACCGTGTAACTTTCGCCGGTGCACAAACCCACCATACACCTTCCTCAAAACAGCCACCATACCTACCTATTATGGCATTTTCATAGCCATTCCGAGATATATTGCCATGCAACTTCCACCGTTCCGTCTGATGACATGTGCCGTCACTTTCATATTGCCATTGCATTATCGTAAGATAGCTAGCAAGATGTTTCAACGGCATACGCTAAGCTAGATCGTTGCACATCCCGGTGCACTGCCGGAGGCATTTCATATAGAGTCATCATTGTTCTAAGTATTGAGTTGTAAGTAAATAAAAGTGTGATGATCATCATTATTAGAGCATTGTCCCATGTGAGGAAAAAAAAAAGAGGCCAAATATGCCCACCAAATTTTTTTGAAAAAAAGAGGCCAAAGAGCCCGAACAAAGAAAATGAGAGAAAAAGAGAGAAGGGACAATGCTACTATCTTTTTTTCCACACTTGTGCTTCAAAATAGCACCATGTTCTTCATGATAGAGAGTCTCTTGTTTTGTCACTTCGATATACTAGTGGGAATTTTAATTATATAACTTGGCTTGTATATTCCAATGATGGGCTTCCTCAAAATTGCCCTAGGTCTTCGTGAGCAAGCAAGTTGGGTGCACACCCACTAGTTTTCTTTTTGAGCTTTGATACACTTTTAGCTCTAGTGCATCCGTTATATGGAAATCCCTACTCATTCACATTGATATCTATTAATGGGCATCTCCATAGCCCATTAATACGCCGAGTCGATGTGACCATCTTCTCCTTTTTGCCTCACAACCTCCACCACACTCTATTCCAGTGCTATACACATGGCTCACGCTCATGTATTGCGTGAGAGTTGAAAAAGTTTGAGAAAGTAAGAGTGCAAAAACAATTACTTCGCCAGTACCGGGGTAGTGCATGATTTAAAGTTGTTGTGTGGGGATGATGGAGCATAGCCAGACTATATGATTTTGTAGGGATAGATTTCTTTGGCCTTGTTATTTCAAAAGTTCAGGATTACTTTGCTAGTATGCTTGAAGTATTATTGTTTTCATGTCAATAGTAAACTATTGTTTTGAATCTTATGGATCTGAACATTCATGCCACAATAAAGAAGTTACAAAGAACAAATATGTTAGGTAGCATTCCACATCAAAAATTCGGTCCTTATCACTTCCCTACTCGAGGACGAGCAGGAGTTAAGCTTGGGGATGCTTGATACGTCTCCAACGTATCTATAATTTTTTATGGTTCCATGCTATTATATTTCAACTTGGGATGTCTTATATGCATGAATATGCTATTTTGTATCTTTTTTGGGACTAACCTATTAACTCAGTGCCAAGTGTCAGTTTCTGTTTTTTCCGTGTTTTTGACCTTTTCGAGAGAAGAATATTAAACGGAGTCCAAACGGAAAAAAAACTGCGGGGTGATTTTCTCCATAACAGAAGATACGCACGGGACTTGAGAACCAAGGCAGGAGACCACGGGGGAGATCACAAGCCCCCTAGCCGCGTCCTTGGGGGCGCACCTGGCAGGCTTGTGGGCCCTACGTGGCTCCTTTGCCCTACCTCTTTCGCCTATAAATTCTCTAAAATCCCGAAACCAAAGAAGAGAGCCACGAAAATACTTTTCCACCGCCGCAAGCTTCTGTCTCCGCAAGATCCCATCTCGGGACCGTTCTATTGCCCTGCCGGAGGGGGGATTAGGACACGGAGGGCTTCTTCATCAACACCATTGCCTCTCCGATGACGCGTGAGTAGTAGACCACAGACCTTCGGGTCCATAGCTAGTATCTAGATGGCTTCTTCTCTCTCTTGGATCTTCAATACAAAGTTCTCCATGATCTTCATGGAGATCTATCCGATGTAACTTTCTTTTACGGTGTGTTTGTCGAGATCCGATGAATTGTGGATTTATGATCAGATTATCTATGAATATTATTTGAGTCTCCTCTGATCTCTTATATGCATGATTTCGTATCCTTGTAATTCTCTCCGAGTTGTGGGTTTCGTTTGGCCAACTTGATCTATAATTCTTGCAATGGGAGAAGTGCTTGGTTTTGGGTTCATACCGTGCGGTGTCCTCACCTAGTGAAAGAAGGGGTAGTGAGGCACGCATCGTGTTGTTGCCATCAAGGGTAAAAAGATGGGGTTTATATTATATTGCATGAATTTATCCCTTTACATCATGTCATCTTGCTTAAGGCGTTACTCTGTTTGTTATGAACTCAATACACTAGATGCATGTTGGATAGCGGTCGATGTGTGGAGTAATAGTAGTAGATGCAGAAAGTATCGATCTACTTATCTCAGACGTGATGCCTATATGTATGATCATTGCCTTAAATATCGTCATGACTTTGCGCGATTCTATCAATTGCTCGACAGTACTTCGTTCACCCACCGTAATACTAGCTATCTTGAGAGAAGCCTCTAGTGAACACTATGGCCCCGGGGTCTAGTTCACATCCTATATTAAGATCTACAAAATTACTTTGTTGCACTTTTCACATTCAGATCTCACTTTGCAAATAATCATGAAGGGATTGACAACCCCTTTATAGTGTTGGGTGCAAGTTTGTTTGTTTTTGCGCAGGTACATTGGTGCCTCATCTGGATACTCCTACTGGATTGATACCTTGGTTCTCAAACTGAGGGAAATACTTATCGCTACTTTGTTGCATCACCCTTTCCTCTTCAAGGGAAAAACCAACGCAAGCTCAAGAGGTAGCAGTGTGTTACTTGCCCGAGATTTGATCGTCCGTATCGCCATACCTATTTCAATCTCGTTACCGGCAAGTCTCTTTACTCGTTTCGTAGTACAAGATCCCATGGCTAACTCTTTAGTCACATTGCTTGCAAGGCTTGTTTGTGATGTTATCTTACCGAGTGGGCCCTAAGATACCTCTCCGTCACACAGAGTGACAAATCCCAGTCTTGATCCATGCTAACTCAACGGACACCTTGGGATATACATGTAGAGTACCTTTATAGTGACCCAGTAATGTTGCGACGTTTGATACACACAAAGCATTCCTCCTGTGTTAGTGAGTTACATGATCTCATGGTCATAGGAATGAATACTTGACATGCAAAAAACAATAGCAACAAAATGACATGATCACATGCTATGTTTATAGTTTGGGTCTTGTCCATCACATCATTCTCCTAATGATGTGATCCCGTCATCAAGTGACAACACTTGTCTATGGCTAGGAAACCTTAACCATCCTTGACCAACAGGCTAGTCAACTAGAGGTTCACTAGGGACATTGTTTTGTCTATATATCCACACATGCATGTATGTTTCCATTCAATACAATTATAGCATGGATAATTAACGATTATCTTGAAACAGGAAATATAATACTTCCTCCATCCCAAAATAAGTGACTCATAAATGACACAACTGTGTACTAAAGTGAGTGCAAATTTTCACTTTTGAGTCACTTATTTCGGGATGGAGGGAGTAATAACTATTTTATTATTGCCTCTAGGGCATATTTACAATAGTCTCCCACTTGCACTAGAGTCAATAATCTAGCTTCACATCTCTATGTGATTTACAATGTAATGAATCTAACACCCATACAGTTCTGGTGTTGATCATGCTTTGCTTGTGGAAGACGTTTAGTCAGCGGATCTGCAACATTCAGATCCGTGTGCACTTTGCAAATATTTATGTCCTCCTCCTTGATGTAATCGTGGATGGCATTGAAGCGTCGTTTTATGTGTCTCTTCTTCTTGTGAAACCTTGGTTCCTTGGCTAGAGCAATGGCACCAGTGATGTCATAGAACAGATTGATTGGGTCGAGTGCACTTGGCACTACTCCAAGATCTGACATGAACTGCTTCATCCAGACACCCTCCTTAGCAGCCTCTGAGGTAGCTATGTACTCCGCTTCGCATGTGTCAAGTGATTCAAAATCAAGTGACTCCAAAAGTCCATCAACATGGAGTTTCTTCACGCGCTTTACACCAATATGACCGAAGCAACAGTGCCACAAGAAAGTGGCGCTATCATTATTAACTCTACATCTTTCGGTCTCAATGTTATGGATATGAGTGTCATCACAATCAAGATTAAATATGAACAAACCCCTCACAATGGGTGCATGACTGATAACCCACAAGTATAGGGGATCACAACATTTTTCGAGGGTAGAGTATTCAACCCAAATTTATTGATTCGACACAAGGGGAAGCCAAAAAAAAATTCTCAAGTATTAGCAGTTGAGTTGTCAATTCAACCACACCTGAAAGATTTAGTATCTACAACAAAGTATCAGTAGCAAGGTAGTGTGATAGCAGAGTAGCGACAGTAACTAGTAGCAGCAAAGTAACAGCAGTAGCAGCAAAGTAACAGCAGTAGCAACACAGTAACAACAATAGCAGTGGCCGTAGTAGCAGCAAAGTAATGTAGCAAGGACCAGTAGTAAAAGACTCATAGGCATTGGATCGGTGATGGATGATTATGCTGGATGCTATTCATCATGCAACAGTAATAACATGGAGAGATATGTAACTAGCTCCAGTTCGTCAATGTAATGTAGGCATGTATTTTGTATGTAGTCATACGTGCATAGGGAAAAGAACTTGCATGACATCTATTCTCCATCCCTCCCGTGGCAGCGGGGTCCTAGTGGAAACTACGGGATATTAAGGTTCTCCTTTTAATAAAGAACCGGACCACTGCATTAACACCTCGTGAATACATGAACTCCTCATACTATGGTCATCTCCGGGAGTGGTTCCGGCTATTGTCACTCCGGGGTTGCCGGGTCACAACACATAGTAGGTGACTACAACTTGCCAGATAGGATCAAGAACACACATATATTGGCGACAACATAATAGGTTCAGATCTGAAATCATGGCACTCGGGCCCTAGTGACAAGCATTAAGCATGGCAAAGTAGTAGCAACATCAATCTCGGAACATAGTGGATATTAGGGATCAATCCCCGTCAAAACTAACTCGATTACATGATAGATCTCATCCAACCCATCACCGTCCAGCAAGCCTGCGATGATATTACTCACGAACGGTGAAGAGCATCATGGAATTGGCGATGAAGGAAGGTTGGTGATGACGAT
The DNA here is from genome assembly GCF_904849725.1 of Hordeum vulgare subsp. vulgare. Lineage (NCBI taxonomy): Eukaryota > Viridiplantae > Streptophyta > Magnoliopsida > Poales > Poaceae > Hordeum > Hordeum vulgare. Next base: position 517,742,629 of record NC_058523.1, read on the forward strand.
GGCGATGATCTCCCCTCTCCGGAGCCCAGAACGGACTCCAGATCTGCCCTCCAAAGGAAGAACAGGAGGTGGAGGCGTCTCCGTATCGTAAAACGCGATGAAATCTTCTCCTTGATTTTTTCCGGACGAAAGGGACTAAATAGACCTGAGATTGCAGGCGGTGGAGCAACGTGGGCCCCACAAGCCTGCCAGGCGCGCCCAGTGGGGCCGCGCCTGGTGTCCTTGTGGGCTCCACGCTCCACTTCCTCCGTTGATTCTTGCGCCAATATTTTTCATATATTCCACAAAAACTCTCCGTAAATTTTCAGGTCATTCTGAGAACTTTTATTTCTGCGCAAAAACAATACCATGGCAATTCTGATGAAAACAACGTTAGTCAGGGTTAGTTCCATTCAAATCATGCAAATTAGAGTCCAAAATGTTGGGGAACGTCGCATGGGAAACAAAAAAATTCCTACGCGCACGAAGACCTATCATGGTGATGTGTATCTACGAGGGGGATTTCAGATCTACGTACCCTTGTAGATCGCACCGCAGGAAGCGTTAATAAACGTGGTTGATGTAGTGGAACGTCCTCACGTCCCTCGATCCGCCCCGCGAACCGTACCACGAACCGTCCCGCGATCCACTCCGATCTAGTGCCGAACGGACGGCACCTCCGCGTTCAGCACACGTACAGCTCGACGATGATCTCGGCCTTCTTGATCTAGCAAGAGAGACAGAGAGGTAGATGAGTTCTCCGGCAGCGTGACGGCGCTCCGGAGGTTGGTGGTGATCTTATCTCAGCAGGGCTCCGCCCGAGCTCCGCAGAAACGCGATCTAGAGGAAAAACCATGGAGGTATGTGGTCGGGCTGCCGTGGCAAAGTTGTCTCAAATCAGCTCTAATACCTCAGTATATATAGGAGGGAGGGGAGGGACCTTGCCTTGAGTCTCAAGGAGCCCCAAGGGGTCGGCCAAAGTGGGGGGAGGAGGATTCCTACTCCAATCCTAGTCCAACTAGGATTGGAAGGTGGAGTCCTTCTCTATTTTCCCACTTCCCCTTTTTTCTCTTTGATTTACTTTCTCTCCTGCGCAGGGGCCTTCTTGGGCTTGCCCACCAGCCCACTAAGGGCTCGTGCGGCACCCCTAAGGCCTATGGGCTTCCCCGGTGTGGCCCCCCCCGGTGAACATCCGGAACCCATTCGTCACTCCCGGTACATTCCCGGTAATGCCGAAAACTTTCCGGTAATCAAATGAGGTCATCCTATATATCAATCTTCATCTCCAGACCATTCCGGAAGCCCTCGTGACGTCCGTGATCTCATCCGGGACTCTAAACAACATTCAGTAACCAACCATATAACTCAAATATGCATAAAACAACGCCGAACCTTAAGTGTGCAGACCCTGCGGGTTCGAGAACTATGTAGACATGACCCGAGGGACTCCTCGGTCAATATCCAATAGCGGGACCTGGATCCCGTATTGGATCCTACATATTCTACGAAGATCTTATCGTTTGAACCTAAGTGCCAAGGATTCATATAATCCCGTATGTCATTCCCTTTGTCCTTCGGTATGTTACTTGCCCGAGATTCGATCGTCAGTATCCGCATACCTATTTTAATCTCGTTTACCGGCAAGTCTCTTTACTCGTTCCGTAATACAAGATCACATGGCTTACACTAAATCACATTGCTTGCAAGGCTTGTGTGTGATGTTGTATTACCGAGTGGGCCCCGAGATACCTCTCCGTCACACGGAGTGACAAATCCCAGTCTCGATCCATACTAACTCAACATGCGCCTTCGGAGATACCTGTAGAGCATCTTTATAGTCACCCAGTTACGTTGTGACGTTTTATACACACAAGGCATTCCTCCGGTGCGAGTAAGTTATATGATCTCATGGTCATAGGTATAAATACTTGACACGAGAAAACAGTAGCAAAAAAATGACACGATCAACATGCTACGTTTATTAGATTGGGTCTAGTCCATCACATGATTCACCCAATGATGTGATCCAGTTATCAAGCAACAACACCTTGCACATAGTCAGAAGACCTTGACTATATTTGATCAACTGGCTAGCCAACTAGAGGCTTGCTAGGGACAGTGTTTTGTCTATGTGTCCACACATGTATCTAAGTCTTCATTCAATACAATTATAGCATGGACAATAAACGATTATCTTGATACAGGAATTATAATAACTTATTTATCATTGCCTCTAGGGCATAATTCCAACACAAAACAAGGGCAAAAGAGTTTGGAAAAGTAGATACGAGGAGACGTATCAACTCCCCCAAGCTAAAAACCTTGCTTGTCCTCAAGCAATTCAGTTGACAAACTGAAAGAGACAAAAGAAAAACTTTTACGAACTCTGTTTGATCTTGTTGTTGCAACTATGTCTAACTCATAACTAGAATTTCAGCAAGATCATAAGCTAACCACATAAGCAAATGACATCTAGGTCTCACGGTAAACTCATATCAATGGCATAATCAACTAGGGAGCAAATAATAATAAGTCTCAAACGTCAACATTTCAATTAAAACAATCATGAAGCAGTACGAACAGATGGTATCTCGCTAGCTCTTTCTGAGACCGCAAAACATAAATGGAGAGCACCTTCAAAGACCAAGGGCTGACTAAACATTGTAATTCATGGCAAAGAAGATCCAGTCACAGTCATACTCAATCACAGTTAAATTGTGAAAAGCAAAGCAAAAAATGACCGAGGTGCTCTCTAATTGGTGCTTTTACAAGAAGAGGATGACTCAACAGGAACATAAATTGATAGGCCCTTCGCAGAGGGAAGCATTGATTTGCAGAGGTGCCACAACTCAAGCTTTGAAAACAGAGATAATAATTTTGGGTGGCATGCTTTCATTGTCAACACAATGACTAAGAGTTTTCACCATCTTCCACGCTACACATGCTATAGGCGGTTCCCAAATAGAAAAGTAAAGTTTTGACTCCCCCACCACCAATCAATCACACTCCACGACTAGCCGAATACTCGGGTGTCGTACATACAAACATCTATCCAGGGGGAGTTTTGTTTGCAATTATCTTTTCGATTTGAGCATGGAACTGGGCATTCCAATTACCGGCCCCTTTCTCGTGAATGATAGTGAATAAACACATATCGAGGATAACACGCCTAGCATGGAAGATAGTGATAGCCCATGTCACCACATGAGCGGTTCGGGCATGCAAAACAGATTATTTCTTGAAGATTTAGAGAGTGGCACATGCAAATTTACTTGGAACGGCATGTAGATACCGCATATAGGTAGGCATGGTGGACTCATATGGAACAACTTTGGGTTTATGGAAGTGGATGCACAAGCAGTATTCCTGCTTAGTACTAGTGAAGGCTAGCAAAAGACTGGGAAGCGACCAACTAGAGAGCGACAACAGTCATCAAAATGCATTGAGATTAATCAACATCGAGTGCAAGCATGAGTAGGACATAAATCACCATGAACATGAATATCATAGAGGCTATGTTGATTTTGTTTCAACTACATGGGTAAACATGCGCCAAGTCAAGCCACTTGAATCATTCATAGGAGGATACCATCCTATCATACTACATCATAGTCATCTCAAAATTCATGTTGGCATCCAAGACAAACCATTATAAGCTCCTAGCTAATTAAGCATGGCATCAGAAACTATGATCTCTAAATTGTCATTGCAAATATGTTTCTCTCACAACAAAGCTGAATCAGGAACGATGAGCTAGTCATATTTACAAAAACAAAATAGATCGAGTTCATACCAGCTTTTCCAGGCTCCCAACAAGCAAAAGAAGAAAAGAAAATCTTTTTGGGCTTTCTCAAACGAGACAAAACACGAAAAGAAAACGAGAAAAAGAAAATAAACTAGCACGGATGATACAGTGGAAAAGTGGGAACACCGACTAACAAAGTGAAAGCATAAGCAAGAATATAAAGTTGGTGAGAAACACGTGCTGCCCCAAACTTAGGCTTTTGGCCTAAGTTGGTTTACTCCCAAGGTGGAAAGTAACCGTCTCCGGGGTACTTTTCTACGGGACGCAAAAAGCAGAAAACAGGAGACACTAAAGCTAAATCTATCATTTTTCTTCTAAGAAACCAAAGGTGAAAGCTTGGAATAGAGGTTTGTGACTCCTTGATTCATCCGTCTCATGGTCAACGAAAGAAATCCGTCAATGAGGTTGATCAAGTCTCCTTGACAAAAATTTTCGAATCGCAAAAGGAAACAGAGAATTTTCGAATAGCCACTAGGTTACCTCAATGGGGATGTGCATATCCCCAACAAGCAAATCATACTTCATCTTGACAGGAGGTATAGGGCATTCAAAGCTCCCAATAAGAATCGATGAAGTTTTTTCGATAGCATTGATGTAACGTACTCGATATTGTTTCTTCGGAAAGTGCACCGTATGCTCATTACCGTTGACATGGAAAGTGACATTGCCTTTGTTGCAATCTATAACAGCCCCTGCAGTGTTTAGAAAGGGTCTTCCAAGGATGACCGTCATGGCATCGTCCTCGGGAATATCCAGAATAACAAAGTCCGTTAAGATAGTGACGTTAGCAACCACAACAGGCACATCCTCGCAAATGTCGATAGGGAAAGCTGTTGATTTGTCGGGCATTTGCAGAGAGATTTCAGTGGGTGTCAACTTATCCAGTTCAAGTCTACCATAAAGAGAGAGAGGCATAACACTAACACCGGCTCCAAGGTCGCATAAAGCAGTTCTAACGTGGTTGCCTTTAATGGAGCAAGGTATAGTGGGCACTCCGGGATCACCTAGTTTCTTAGGAGTTCCACCCTTGAAGGTATAATTAGCAAGCATGGTGGAAATCTCAACCTCAGGTATCCTCCTTTTATTAGTCACAATATCCTTCATGTACTTAGCATACAGAGATATTTTGAGCATATCTGTCTAACGCATTTGCAGAAAGACGGGTCTAATCATTTCAACAAATCGCTCAAAATCCTCATCATCCTTTTTCTTGGATGGTTTTGGGAGGAAAGGGCATGGGTTTCTGAATCCATGGTTCCCTTTCTTTACCATGCTTCCTAGCAGCGAAGTCATTCTTATCGTATCTCTTATTCTTAGGTTGTGGGTTATCAAGATCAACAGGTTCAATCTCCACATCCTTATCGTTGGCAGATTGAGCATTTTCATGAACATCACTATCGATATTATCATTAGGCTCATGTTCATCACCAGATTGTGTTTCGGCATCACAAACAGAGACATCGTTTGGAATCTCAGGTGTAGCAGCAGCACGGTTGCTAGCGTGCAAATTCCTATCATCTTTCTTCTTCTTTCTAGGATGACTGGGTGCATCACTGCTAACTCCTTGAGAATCTTGTTCAATTCTCTTAGGATCACCCTCAGGATACAAAGGTTCACGGGTCATTCTACCGCCTCTAGTGACGACTCTGACAGAATTGTCATTCAACTCATTAACCAAGTCATTTTTAGCCTTAAGTACTTGTTCTACTTGAATAGTAACCATAAGAGGCATCTTTACTCAAGAGCTTAAGATCATTGACATTTCTCTCCACACAAGCAATTAAATGACTAATCATACGAGCATTCTATTCCAGTTATGTGCTAACATAATGATACGTCTCCGTCATATCTACTTTTCCGATCTCTTTTGCCCTTGTTTTGGACTTTAATTTGCAAGATTTGAATGGAACTAACCCGGACTGACGTTCTTTAAGCAGAATTGTCATCGTGTTCTTTTTGTGCAGAAATAAAAGTTCTCGGAATGTCCTGAAAATTTACGGAGATTATTTTCTGGAATAAAAGAAAAATACATGCGCAAAGATCCACCGGAGGAGGTGGACCAGTGGGCCACAAGCCCACAGGCTGCAGCCACCCCTCTAGGCCGCGCCTGAGGACTTGTGGGGCCCACGTGGCACCACCGCCTCCAAACTGAGCTCTATATCTTCCGTCTCGCTCGGAAAAAATCAGAGAGAAGGATTCATCGCGTTTTACGATACGGAGGCACCGCCACCCCCTGTTCTTCATCAGGAGGGCAGATCTGGAGTCCGTTCCGGGCCCGGGAGAGGGGAAATTGTCACCATCGTCATCATCAACCTTCCTCCATCGACAATTCCATGATGCTCTTCATTGTTCGTGAGTAATCTCATTGTAGGCTTGCTGGACGGTGATGAGTTGGATGAGATCTATCATGTAATCGAGTTAGTTTTGATGGGGATTGATCCCTAGTATCCACTATGTTCTGAGATTGATGTTGCTACTACTTTGCCATGCTTAATGCTTGTCACTAGGGCCCGAGTGCCATGATTTCAGATCTGAACCTATTATGTTGTCGCCAATATATGTGTGTTTTAAATCCTATCTTGCAAGTTGTAGTCATCTACTATGTTTTATGACCCGGCAACCCCGGAGTGACAATAGCCGGAACCACTCCCGGAGATGACCATAGTATGAGGAGTTCATGTATTCACCAAGTGTTAATGCGTTGGTCCGGTTCTTTATTAAAAGCAGAACCTTAATATCCCGTAGTTTCCATTAGGACCCCGCTGCCACGAGAGGGATGGACAATAGATGTCATGCAAGTTCTTTTCCCTAAGCATGTATGACTACATACAGAATACATGCCTACATTAGATTGACGATCGGGAGCTAGTTACTTATCTCTCCGTGTTATGCTTGTTACATGATGAATCACATCCGTAATACTCATCCATCATCGATCCACTGCCTACGAGTCTTTTTCTACTGGTCCTTGCTATGTTACTTTGTCTAGGCTTGTCCCTTGCTACAAAGGGGATTGGGCCACTTTGCTACTACTGTTGCTACTGCGGTTACTCTGCTGCTGCTGCTACTGCTGTTCCTTGCTACTTCGCTGTTACTTGTTGCAAGATCCTTTTCCAACACTGTTGTCGGGGAAGAATAGTTACTCGCCCACGTGCAACCTACTAGCGCCATTGATACAACAGTTAGGAATAGTCTGCCGTCAACAGATCGTTTCTGGCACCGTTGCTATCATACTACTTTGCTACTGATACTTTGCTTGCAGACACTAATCTTTCAGGTGTGGTTGAATCTGACAAACTCAGCTGCTAATACTTGAGAATATTCTTTTGCTTCCCCTTGGCGAACCAACAAATTTGGGTTGAAAACTCTACCCTCAAAAACTGTTGCGATCCCCTATACTTGTGGGTTATCAAGACATAATCATTGAAACTTTGTTGTTTGGCAACAAAGTTATCAAATTCATCCAGGCATAAGCTAGTAGGTTTATCAAAAGGAATATCACTCTCATTGAATTTACGAAGAGAATTTACTTCTAGTACCTGTATCGGGTTATCAAGATCATGGATCTCTTCGATAGGTGGTAGATTTTTGACATCTTCAGATTTAATGCCTTTCTCTTTCATAGATTTCTTAGCTTCTTGCATATCTTCAGGACTGAGGAATATGATACCTCTTTTTTTGGGAGTCGGCTTAGGAGGTGGTTGGGGAATAGTCCAAGCATTCTCATTGCACAAGATATTATTCATTAGGATCTCAGCTTGTTCTATAGTTCGTTCCCTAAAAACACAACCATCACAACTACCTAGGTGGTTTCTAGAAGCATCGGTAAGTCCATTATAGAAGATATCAAGTATTTCATTCTTCTCAAGAGGGTGATCAGGCAAAGCATTCAGTAGCTGGACGAGCCTCCCCCAAGCTTGTGGGAGACTCTCTTCTTTAACTTGTGCAAAGTTGTATATTTCCTGCCACGCAGCTTGCTTCTTACGGGCAGGGAAATATTTCTCAGAGAAGTAGTAGATCATATCCTGGGGGCTACGCACACAACTAGGAGCAGGAGAAGTGAACCAAGTCTTAGCATCATCCTTTAGCGAGAAAGGAAACAGCTTGAGGATATAGTAGTGCCGGATCTTTTCCTCACTAGTAAATAGGGTGGCTATATCGTGCAGCTTGATAAGATGGGCTACAACCGTTTCAGACCCATAATCGTGAAAAGGATCAGATTCGACCAGAGTGATTAACTCAGGGTCGACAGAGAATTCATAATCCTTATCAGTCACAAAGATAGGCGAAGTAGCAAACTTCGGGTCATATTTCATCCTAACGTTCAGAGATTTTTCTTTCCACTTGAGCAGTAATTTGTCAACATCATAGATATCCTTACAAGCAAGAAAGTCCTCAGCTATCTCTCCCTCCATAACATAACCCTCAGGCATATCAGGCAATTCATATCTAGGAGAGCTAGTTCTAACAGGCAAAATAGCAGGTTCAACTTCAATAGTATCAGAAGTTTCAGAAGTATCATCACATCTAGCAGCAACTCTAGCAATTTGTGCATCAAGGAATGCACCTAGTGGCAAAGCAGTATCAAGCATAGCATCATCATAAGCATCATGGGCAGCAGAAGTAGCATCATCAAGCACAGGCGACATATCAAGATTTCCAGCAGGAGGTGGTGTCGCAAACTTACTCATAACTGAAGATGAATCAAGTGCAGAGCTAGATGGCAGTTCCTTACCTATCCTCGTAGTTGAGGGCAAGACTTTAGTTCTTGGATATTCCGGATTCCTCATAGTGACCAACAGACGTAATTCCCAAGTGACTCAGAGAATATAGTTGTGCTTCCCCGGCAACGGCGCCAAAAAATGGTCTTGATAACCCACAAGTATAGGGGCTCGCAACAGTTTTCGAGGGTAGAGTATTCAACCCAAATTTATTGATTCGACACAAGGGGAAGCCAAAGAATATTCTCAACTATTAGTAGTTGAGTTGTCAATTCAACCACACCTGAAAGATTTAGTATCTACAACAAAGTATCAGTAGCAAGGTAGTGTGATAGCAGCAGTAGCGACAGTAACCACTAGCAGCAAAGTAACAGCAGTAGCAGCAAAGTAACAACAGTAGCAACAGAGTAACAACAGTAGCGGTGGCAGCAGTAGCAGCAAAGTAATGTAGCAAGGACCGGTAGTAAAAGACTCGTAGGCATTGGATCGGTGATGGATGATTATGCCGGATGCTATTCATCATGCAACAGTTATAACACGGAGAGATATGTAACTAGCTCCAGTTCGTCAATGTAATGTAGGCATGTATTCTGTATGTTGTCATAAGTGCTTAGGGAAAAGAACTTGCATGACATCTATTGTCCATCCCTCCCGTGGCAGCGGGGTCCTAGTGGAAACTACGGGATATTAAGGTTCTCCTTTTAATAAAGAACCGGACCAACGCATTAACACTTGGTGAATACATGAACTCCTCATACTATGGTCATCTCCGGGAGTGGTTCCGGCTATTGTCACTCCGGGGTTGCCGGGTCATAACACATAGTAGGTGACTACAACTTGCAAGATAGGATCAAGAACACACATATATTGGCGACAACATAATAGGTTCAGATCTGAAATCATGGCACTCAGGCCCTAGTGACAAGCATTAAGCATGGCAAAGTAGTAGCAACATCAATCTGAGAACATAGTGGATACTAGGGATCAATCCTCGTCAAAACTAACTCGATTACATGATAGATCTCATCCAACCCATCACCGTCCAGCAAGCCTGTGATGAGATTACTCACGAACGGTGAAGAGCATCATGGAATTGGCGATGAAGGAAGGTTGGTGATGACGATGGCGACGATCTCCCCTCTCCGGAGCCCAGAACGGACTCCAGATCTGCCCTCCAAAGGAAGAAAAGGAGGTGGCGGCGCCTCCGTATCGTAAAACGCGATGAACTCTTCTCCTTGATTTTTTTCTGGACGAAAGGGACTAAATAGACCTGAGAATGGAGGTGGTGGAGCAACGTGGGCCCCACAAGCCTGCCAGGCGCGGCCAGGGGGCCTGCGCCTGGTGGGTTTGTGGGCTCCACGCTCCACTTCCTCCGTTGATTCTTGCGCCAGTATTTTTCATATATTCCACAAAAATTGTCCGTAAATTTTCAGGTCATTTCGAGAACTTTTTATTTCTGCGCAAAAACAACACCATGGCAATTTTGCTGAAAACAGCGTTAGTCTTGGTTAGTTCCATTCAAATCATGCAAATTAGAGTCGAAAACAAGGGCAAAAGAGTTCGGAAAAGTAGATACGATGGAGACGTATCAATGACCATAAAAGATATTACTCATATAAATAGAACAACCATTATTCTGTGATTTAAATGAGTAACCGTGTCGTAATAAACAAGATCCAAATATAATATCCATGTTGAACGCAGGCACTAAATAACAAGTATTTAAGTTCATCACTAATCCCAATGGTAACTGAAGTGAGACCGTACCGACGGTGATCGCATCAACCTTGGAACCATTTCCCACGCCCATCGTCACTTCATCCTTTGTCAGCCTTCATTTATTCCGCAGTTCCCGTTTTGAGTTGCAAATGTGAGCAACAGAACCGGTATCAAATACCTAGGCACTACTACGAGAGCTGGTGAGGTACACATCAATAACATGTATATCATATATACCTTGTTTGGAGTTGGCCGCCTTCTTATCGGCCAAATACTTGGGGCAGTTGCGCTTCCAGTGATAAGTCCCCTTGCAATAATAGCACTCAGTTTCTGGTTTAGGTCTAGCCTTGTGTTTCTTTGTCAGAGGGGCAACAAATTTGCCACTCTTCTTGGAGTTACCCTTCTTGCCTTTTCCTTTTTCTTGAAACTAGTGGTCTTATTGACCATCAATACTTGATGTTCTTTCTGGATTTCTGACTCAGCGACTTTCAACATCGCAAATAACTCGCCGGGTGACTTATGCATCCCTTGCATGTTATAGTTCAACAATAAGCTCTTGTAGCTAGGTGGCAGTGATTGAAGAATTCTGTCAGCGATAGCTTCTTGCCGGAGTTCAATCCCCAGCTCAGCTAGACGGTTAGAGTACCCAGACATTCTGAGCACGTGTTCGCTGATAGACGAATTCTCCTCCATTTTGCAAGCATAGAACTTATCGGAGGTCTCACATCTCTCGATCTGGGCATTTTTATCAAAGATAAACTTTAACACCTGGAACATCTCATATGCTCCATGACGTTCAAACGTCTTTGAAGTCCCGGTTATAAGCCATACAAAACTGCACATTCAACTAGTGAGTAGTCATCCTTACGCGCTTGCCAAGCGTTCAAAACATCTTCGGTTGCCATAGCGGGTGGTGCATTGCCTAGTGCAGCATCAAGCACATATTGTTTTTGGCCAGCTTGGAGGATAAGCCTCAGATTTTGAGCCCAGTCAACAAAGTTGCTTCCATCATCTTTCAGCTTAGCTTTTCTAGGAACGTATTAAAATTCACGGTTGCTACTGCGCGAGCAATTGATCTACAACATAAAATTTTGCAAAGATTACTTAGACTATCTTCAAGACAATTGAGTTTAGCTAATCATATTACTAATAAACTCCCATCAAATAGACATCCTCTAGTTATTCGAGTGTCGCATGATCCAAAGTCACTAACTCAAGTCCGATCATCACGTGAGTTGAGTATAGTTTCAGTGGTGAACATCTCCATGTTGATCATATCAACTATATGATTCATGCTCGACCTTTCGGACTCTTGTGTTTCGAGGACATGTGTGTACATGCTAGGCTCGTCAAGTTTAACCCGAGTGTTCTGCGTGTGCAACTGTTTTGCACCCGTTGTATGTGAACGTTGAGTCTATCACACCCGATCATCACGTGGTGTCTCGAAATGACGAACTGTCGCAACGGTGCACAGTCAGGGAGAACACAATTTATCTTGACATTTTAGTGAGGGATCACCTTATAATGCTATCGTCGTTCTAAGCAAAATAAGGTACATAAAAGGATTAACATCACATGCAAATCATAAGTGGCATGATATGGCCATGAACTTGTGCTGCTTGACCTCCATCACCAAAGCACCGGCATGATCTCCATCATCACCGGCACCGCACCATGATCTCCATCATCGTGCCGCCATCAAGGTTGTCGTGCCATCTATGCTATTACTACTAAAGGTACAACCTAGCGATATAGTAAAAGCATCTGCAAGAACAAACATTAGTTTAAAGAAACCCTATGACTCCTGCTGGTTGCCGTAGCATCAACATGCAAGTTGATATTTAACTATTACAACATGATCATCTCATACATCCAATATATCATATCATGTCTTTGGCCATATCACATCACATGCATACCCTGCAAAAACAAGTTAGACGTCCTCTAATTTGTTGTTGCATGTTTTACGTGGCTGCTATGGGTATCTAGTATGATCGCATCTTACTTACGCAAAGCCACAATCGTGATATGCAAATTGCTATTTAACCTTCTCCAAGGACCGCCTCGGTCAAATCCAATTCAACTAAAGTTGAAGAAACAGACACCTCCGAGTCATCTTAATGCAACAAGTTGCATGTGAGTCGATGAATCCGGTCTCTCGTAAGTGTACGAGTAAAGTTGGTCCGGGCCGCTTCAATTCAACAATACCACTGAATCAAGAAAAGACTAAGGAGGGCAGAAAATTGAACATCAACACCCACAAACTCTTTTGTGTTCTAATCGAGATATCATCTACGCATGAACCTAGCTCTGATACCACTGTTGGGGAACGTTGCATGGGAAAAAAATCCCTACACACACGAAGACCTATCATGGTGATGATGATCTATGAGAGGGAGATCGGATCCACATACCCTTGTAGACCGCTAAGCGGGAAGCGTTAAGAATTGCGATTGATGTAGTGGAATGTCTTCGCGGTCCAAATCGCCACCGTCCTACGATCCGTCCCGATCTAGCACTGAACGGACGACCCCTCCGCGTTCAGCACACGTACAGCTCGACGACGATCTCCGCCTTCTTCATCCAGCAAAAGAGACGAAGAGGTAGCTGAATTCTCCGGCAGCACGATGGCTGATACGTCTCCGTCGTATTTACTTTTCCGAACTCTTTTGCCCTTGTTTTGGACTCTAATTTGCATGATTTGAATGGAACTAACCCAGACTGACGTTGTTTTCAGCAGAATTGCCATGGTGTTGTTTTTGTGCAGAAATAGAAGTTCTCGGAATGTCCTAAAAATTTACGGAGAATTTTCTGGAATAAAAGAAAAATACCTACGCAAAGATCCACCGGAGGAGGTGGACCAGTGGGCCACAAGCCCACAGGCTGCAGCCACCCCCCTAGGCCGCGCCGTGAGGACTTGTGGGGCCCACATGGCACCACCGCCTCCAAACTCAGCTCTATATCTTCCGTCTCGCTCGGAAAAAACCAGAGAGAAGGATTCATCGCGTTTTACGATACAGAGGCACCACCACCCCCTGTTCTTCATCTCGAGGGAGTCCATTTTGGGCTCTGGAGAGGGGAAATCGTCGCCATCGTCATCATCAACCTTCCTCCATCGCCAATTCCATGATGCTCTTCATCGTTCATGAGTAATCTCATTGTAGGCTTGCTGGACGGTGATGAGTTGGATGAGATCTATCATGTAATCGAGTTAGTTTTGACGGGGATTGATCCCTAGTATCCACTATGTTCTGATATTGATGTTGGTACTACTTTGCCATGCTTTATGCTTGTCACTAGGGCCCGAGTGCCATGATTTCAGGTCTGAACCTATTATGTTGTCGCCAATATATGTGTGTTTTAGATCCTATCTTGCAAGTTGTAGTCACCTACTATGTGTTATGACCCGGCAACCCCGGAGTGACAATAGCCGGAACCACTCCCGGAGGTGACCATAGTATGAGGAGTTCATGTATTCACCAAGTGTTAATGCGTTGGTCCGGTTCTTTATTAAAAGGAGAACCTTAATATCCCGTAGTTTCCATTAGGACCCCGCTGCCACGGGAGGGATGGACAATAGATGTCATGCAAGTTCTTTTCCCTAAGCACGTATGACTACATACGGAATACATGCCTACATTAGATTGACGAACGGGAGCTAGTTACATATCTCTCCGTGTTATAGATGTTACATGATGAATCACATATGTCATACTCATCCATCACCGATCCACTGCCTACGAGTCTTTTACTACTGGTCCCTGCTACGTTACTTTGTCGCTGCTACTGTTGCTACTGTTGTTACTCTGCTGTTGCTGCTACTGTTGTTCCTTGCTACTGCTGTCACTACTGTTGTTACTTTGCTGCTACTTGTTGCAAGACCCTTTTCCGACACTGTTGTCGGGGAAGAATAGTTCCCCGTCCACGTGCTATTTATTGGCACCATTGATACAACAGTTAGGAATAGTCTGCCGTCAACAGATCTTTTTCTGACACCGTTGCTATCATACTACTTTGCTACTGATACTTTGCTTGCAGACACTAATCTTTCAGGTGTGGTTGAATCTGACAAACTCAGATGCTAATACTTGAGAATATTCTTTCGCTTCCCCTTGAGTCGAATCAATAAATTTGGGTTGAATACTCTACCATCGAAAACTGTTGCGATCCCCTACACTTGTGGGTTATCAAGACCTTTTTCTGGCGCCGTTGCCAGGGAAGCACAAGTATATTCTCTGAGTCACTTGGGATTGACGTGTGTTGGTCACTATGAGGAATCTGAAAGATCCAAGAACTAAAATCTTGCCTTCCACTATGAGGAGAGGTAAGGAACTGCCATCTAGCTCTGCACTTGATTCACCTTCAGTTATGAGTAAGTTTGCGACTTCACCTCCTGCTAGAAATCTTGATATGTCGTGTGTGCTTGATGATGCTACTTCTGCTGCCCATGATGCTTATGATGATGCTATGCTTCATACTATGCCTGATGATGCTATGCTTGATACTATGCCTGATGATGCTATGCTTGATACTATGCACAAGTTGCTAGAGTTGCTGCTAGACGTGATGATACTTCTGAAACTGTTGATACTATTGAAGTAGAACCTGCTACTATGCGTGAATTGCATGTTATGGCTGAATGCTATGTTATGGAGGGAGAGATAGCTGAGGGTTTTCTTGCGTGTAAGGATAGCTATGATGTTGAGAAATTACTGCACAAGTGGAAAGAAAAATCTCTGAACGCTAGGATCAAATATGACCCAAAGTTTGCTACTTCGCCTATCTTTGTGACCGATAAGGATTATGAATTCTCTGTCGACCCTGAGTTAATCACTCTGGTCGAATCTGATCCTTTTCACGGTTATGAGTCTGAAACGGTTGTAGCCCATCTTACCAAACTGCACGATATAGCCACCCTATTCACTAGTGAGGATAAGATCCGCCACTACTACATGCTCAAGTTGTTTCCTTTCTCGCTAAAGGATGATGCTAAGACTTGGTTCACTTCTCTTGCTCGTGGTTGTGTGTGTAGCCCCCAGGATATGGTCTACTACTTCTCTGAAAAATATTTCCCTGCCCATAAGAAGCAAGCTGCCTTGTAGAAAATATACAACTTTGCTCAAGCTGAAGAAGAGAGTCTCCCACAAGTTTGGGGGAGGCTTATCCAGCTACTGAATGCTTTGCCTAATCACCCTCTTGAGAAGAATGAGATACTTGATATCTTCTACAATGGACTAACCGATGCTTCTAGAGACCACCTAGATAGTTGTGCCGGTTGTGTTTTTAGGTAACAAACCGTAGAACAAGCTGATATCCTACTCAATAACATCTTGTGTAATGAGAATGCTTGGACTATTCCCGAACCACCTCCTAAGCCAACTCCGAAGAAAAGAGGTATTCTAGTCCTCAGTCCTGAAGATATGCAAGAAGCCAAGAAATCTATGCGAGAGAAAGGCATTAAATTTGAAGATGTCAAAAATCTACCACCTATCGAAGAGATCCATGGTCTCGATAACCCGATACAGGTAGTAGAAGTAAATTCTCCACATAGGTTTGATGAGAGTGATATTCCTTTTGATAAACCTGCTAGCTTATGCTTGGATGAATTTGATAACTTTGTTGACAAACAACAAAGTTTCAATGATTATGTTAGCAGACAATTGGAACAAAATGCTCGTATGCTTAGTCATTTAAGTGCTTGTGTGGACAGAAATGTCAATGATCTTACGCTTCTAAGTAAACATGCCTCTATGGTTACTACTCAGGTAGAACAAGCACTTAAAGCTCAGAATGACTTGCTCAATGAGTTGAATGACAATTCCGTTAGAGTCGTCACTAGAGGCGGTAGAATGACCCAAGAACCTTTGTATCCTGAGGGTCATCTGAAGACAATTGAACAAGATTCTCAAGGAGTTAGCACTGATGTACCTAGTCATCCTAGAAAGAAGAAGAAAGATGATAGGAACATGCATGCTAGCAACCCTGTTGCTGCTACACCTGAGAGTCCAAACGATGCCTCTATTTCTGATGCTGAAACACAATCTGGTGATGAACATGAGCCTAATGATAATATCAATAGTGATGTTCATGATGATGCTCAACCTAGCAATGATAAGGATGTGGAGATTGAACTTGTTGATCTTGATAACCCACAGCCTAAGACTAAGAGATACGATAAGAATGACTTTGCTGCTAGGAAGCATGGTAAAGAAAGGGAACCATGGGTTTCGAAACCCATGCCCTTTCCTCCAAAACCATCAAAGAAAAAGGATGATGAGGATTTTGAGCGATTCGTTGAGATGATGAGACCTGTATTTCTGCGAATGCGTTTGACAGATATGCTCAAGATGTCTCTGTATGTTAAGTACATGAAAGATATTGTGACTAATAAGAGGAGGATACCTGAGGTTGAGATTGCCACCATGCTTGCTAATTACACCTTCAAGGGTGGAACTCCTAAGAAACTAGGTGATCCCGGTGTACCCACTATACCTTGCTCCATTAAAGGTAACTACGTTAGAAATGCTTTATGCGATCTTGGAGCCGGTGTTAGTGTTATGCCTCTCTCTCTTTATCGTAGGCTTGAACTGGATAAGTTGACACCCACTGAAATCTCTCTGCAAATGGCCGACAAATCAACTGCTTTCCCTATCGGCATTTGCGAGGACGTGCCTGTTGTGGTTGCTAATGTCACTATCTTAACAGACTTTGTTATCTTGGATATTCCCGAGGACGATGTCATGGCTTTCATCCTCGGAAGACCTTTTCTAAACACTGTAGGGGTTGTTATAGATTGCAACAAAGGCAATGTCACTTTCCATGTCAACGGTAATGAGCATACGGTGCACTTTCCAAAGAAGCAATATCGAGTACATTGCATCAATGCTATCGAAAAACTTCATCGATTCTCATTGGGAGCTTTGAATGCCCTATTCCTCGTGTCAAGATGAAGTATGATTTGCTTGTTGGGGAGATTCACATCCCCATTGAGGTGACCTAGTGACTATTCGAAAATTCTCCGTTCTCTTTTGCGATTCGAGAAGTTTTGTTGAGGGGATTTGATCAACCCCATTCACGGATTTCTTTCGATGACCATGAGATGGATGAATCAAGGAGTCACAAACCTCTGTTCCAAGCTTTCACTTTAGGTTGCTTAGAAGAAAAATGATAGATTTTGTTTAGTTTTCCGTGTTTTCTGTTTTAGCGTCCGGTAGAAAAGTACCCCGAAAATAAAAGTTCTCCGAACGTTCTGAAAATTAAGTATGATTTTTCTGGAATTTTGGAAAAATTCTGAGACAAAGAGCTTATCTGGGGGCTGCACCAGTGGGCCACAAGCCCTTGGGGCGCGGACACCCCCCTGGTTGCGCCACCCAGGCTTGTGGGGCCCACAGGCACCCCCTCCACTCATTCTTGCTCTCATCTGGTTCTCCTACCTCCAGAAAAAATCGTTTCGCAGCTCAAACCCGTGTTCTTGCTCTTCTTGTTGGGATTTTCGATCTCTTTGCTCAAATCACCATTCTCTGAACTGTTTTGGGGAAATTACTCCTTGGTAAGTGACTCCTCCATTGGTCCAATTAGTTTTTGCTCTAGTGCCTTATACTCCGCGTATTTTTGATGTCTTGGTGACCATGTTCTTGAGCTTTGCATGCTGATTCTAGCTGGTCCCAACTAGTTTTGATGCGTATTATGGCCTCTAGGCACTTGTGGGAGTAGTTGCTACTAGTTTAGTTGAACCTTGTTCACCCTTCCTTTGGGTCACTGAAAATTTCACAAAGGAAGATGTTCAGGAGAAACTTTCATGGTGGTTCCTCAAGAAAGAGAGGTCCCCGTCTTGCAATTCGGGAGCCTGATCCTTACCAACCAAGGGATGCGCAGGTACAACCATGTGAATGGCCTTCTGATGAATTTATGATTGAGGCAGGTTTCAAAGATGAGTATGATGCACTTGTTCACAACGTCGGACTCGAAGAATTCATCTCCGATAAATGTGAACAGTATGTTGCTCTCACTGCCTCTTTTGTTCGTAGATTCAAATTTTCAGCTCGCCGTGAGACATCGGTACTTTTCATCTCTATGATAAATCGTATACCATGCATTTAGATGATTTCAATAGAATTTGCAAAATACCTATTTGGGGTAGCCTCAATGATCCTCCTAAATCTTCGTTAGAGATTTTTGCTCTGGTATTACTGTTGGAGAAACTAGAGATATTACGCAAGCTACCATGGGGAGTATTCATTTTCCTGCCTTGCATTACTTTGCCCTCTTCATAGGCAGATGCATTAATGGCAAGATTGAGCATTGTCACCTCTGCGCACCGGACCTTAGTATCCTTAAGAGCGCAGTGACGGGTGACAAAAGCTTCAAGATGGGAGCTATAATAGCAAGGAGGCTGAATAAGAATGCTAATGAAGGGGAATTCTTTGGTGGGATCTATGCCACTCGCATAGCAAATTTTATTGGAGTACCCATCCGCGAAGGAGATCCCCCGCTCCATACAGCTTTCCTTGACCGCGTCGCTTTGACACGCTACTAGTTCCTTGAGAGGGATGACGAATCCCTCCTATACCGTTTGATATTTAACCGGCAGCATGTTTTCCATATTACCCTTCCTGCTCCTGCCTTCTTTGACTTCCAGGTAAAACGGAGATATTACATAACCAGAGGAGAGGCAGAGGAGTATGAGAGGGAGGAAAAGATTGCTCATCTCTGTGAGGCAGCTATTCAGGCAGTGGCTGCAACGCTCCCGTATAACCCCCATTATGATTTTGGGTTTCGCCAGGACCATCCTTGGGAGTAGACCAACTTAGGCCAAAAGCCTAAGCTTGGGGGAGTACGTGTTCTCACCGACTTTACATTCTTGCTTATGCTTTCACTTTGTTAGCCGGTGTTCACACTTTGCCACTGTATCATCCATGCTAGCTTATTTCCTTTTTCTCGTTTTCTTTTCGTGTGCCTGTCTAGTTTGAGAAAAAAATCACAAATATTTTCTTTTCTACTTTTGCTTGTCGGGAGCTTTCCCGTGTAGATAGTTTTCTTTTTCTTTGGGTCAAGGTAGAAGATATTGGTTACAATGTTTAGTGGATCTTGCATGCATACCTGTTTAGCTTTCAAAGAGCCATATTACTTTGTCTTCTCCTTTGTGTTTGCATGCAGATTCCAGCTTTAGTCCAATGCGCGAGCACTCTTATTATTGTTCACATCGTTCGGTCATGCAAGTGAAAGGCAATAAAGACGATATATGATGAAGTGACTGAGCCTGGAAAAGCTAGTATGAACTCGATCTATTTTGTTTTTGTAAATATGACTAGCTCGTCATGCCTGATTCAGATTTGTTGTGAGGGAAACATGTTTGCAATGACAACTTAGAGATCATAGTTGCTTATGCCATGCTTATTTAGCTAGGAGCTTATAATGGTTTGTCTTGGATGCACACATGAATGTTGAGATGACTATGATGTAGTATGATAGGATGGTATCCTCCTTTGAATGATTCAAGTGGCTTGACTTGGCGCATGTTCACGCATGTAGTTGAAACAAAATCAACATAGCCTCTATGATGTTCATGTTCATGGTGATTTATGTCCTACTCATGCTTGCACTCAATGTTAGTTAATCTCAATGCATTTTGATGACTGTTGTCGCTCTCTAGTTGGTCGCTTCCCAGTCTTTTGCTAGCCTTCACTTGTACTAGGCGGGAATACTGCTTGTGCATCCACCTCCATAAAGCCAAAGTTGTTCCATATGAGTCCACCATACCTACCTATGTGTGGTATCTACCTGCCGTTCCAAGTAAATTTGCATGTGCCACTCTCTAAACCTTCAAGAAATAATCTGTTTTGCATGACCAAACCGCTCATGTGGTGACAGGGGGCTATTAGTATCTTCCATGCTAGGCGTGTTATCCTCGATATGTGTTTATTCACTATCATTCACGAGAAAGGGGCCGGTAATTGGAATTCCCAGTTCCATGCTCAAATCGAAAAGATAATTGCAAACAAAACTCCCCCACGATTGATATTGGTATGGACGGTACCCGAGGATTCGGCTAGCCGTGGAGTGTGATTGATTGGTGGTGGGGGAGTCAAAACTTTACTTTTCTGTTTGGGAACCGCCTATAGCATGTGTAGCGTGGAAGATGTTAAGAACTCTTAGTCATTGTGTTGACAATGAAAGCATGCCACCCAAATTATTATCTCTGTTTTCAAAGCTTGAGCTCTGGCACCTCTGCAAATCAATGCTTCCCTCTGCGAAGGGCCTGTCTACTTATGTTCCTGTTGAGTCATCCTCCTCTTACAAAAGCACCAATTAGAGAGCACCTCTGTCATTTTTATGCTTTGCTTTTAACTTTGTTGAGTATGACTATGACTAGATCTTCATTGCCTTGAATTACAATGTTTAGTCAGCCCTTGGTATTTGAAGGTGCTCTGCATTTATGTTTTGCGGTCTCAGAAAGAGCTAGCGAGATACCATCAATTCGTACTGCTTCATGTTGTTTTGATTGAAGTGTTGACGTTTGAGACTTATTATTATTTGCTAGCTAGTTCATTATGCCATTGATATGAGTTTACCGTGAGACCTAGATGTCATTTGCTTATGTGGTTTGCTAGTGATCTTGCTGAAACTCTGGATATGAGTTAGACATAGTTGCAACAACAAGATCAAACAAAGTTCGTCAAAGTTTTTCTTTTGTCTCTTTCAGTTTGTCAACTGAATTGCTTGAGGACAAACCAGGCCTTAAGCTTGGGGGAGTTGATACGTCTTTGTCGTATCTACTTTTCTGAACTCTTTTGCCCTTGTTTTGGACTCTAATTTGCATGAATTGAATGGAACTAACCCGGACTGACGCTCTTTTCAGCAGAATTGACATGGTGTTGTTTTTGTGCAGAAATAAAAGTTCTCGGAATGTGCTGAAAATTTACGAAGATTTTTTCTGGAATAAAAGAAAAATACCTGCGCAAAGATCCACCAGTGGAGGTGGACCAGTGGCCTACAAGCCCACAGGCCGTAGCCACCCCCCTAGGCCGCACCGAGAGGGCTTGTGGGGCCCACGTGGCACCACCACCTCCAAACTCAGCTCTATATCTTCCGTCTCGCCCGGAAAAAAATCAGAGAGAAGGATTCATCGCGCTTTATGATACGGAGGCGCCGCCACCCCTTGTTCTTCATCTGGAGGTTAGATCTGGAGTCCGTTTTGCGCTCCGGAGAGGGGAAATCGTCACCATCGTCATCATCAACCTTCCTCCATCGCCAATTCCATGATGCTCTTCATCGTTCGTGAGTAATCTCATCGTAGGCTTGCTGGACGGTGATGAGTTGGATGAGATCTATCATGTAATCGAGTTAGTTTTGATGGGGATTGATCCCTAGTATCCGCTATGTTCTGAGATTGATGTTGCTACTACTTTGCCATGCTTAATGCTTGTCACTAGGGCCCAAGTGCCATGATTTCAGATCTGAACCTATTATGTTGTCGCTAATATATGTGTGTTTTAGATCCTATCTTGCAAGTTGTAGTCACCTACCATGTGTTATGACCCGGCAACCCCGGAGTGACAATAGCCGGAACCATTCCCGGAGATGATCATAGTATGAGGAGTTCATGTATTCACCAAGTGTTAATGTGTTGGTCCGGTTCTTTATTAAAAGGAGAACCTTAATATCCCGTAGTTTCCATTAGGACCCCGCTGCCACGGGAGGGATGGATAATAGATGTCATGCAAGTTCTTTTCCCTAAGCACGTATGACTACATACGGAACACATGCCTACATTAGATTGACGAACAGGATCTAGTTACATATCTCTCTGTGTTATAGCTGTTACATGATGAATCACATCCGTCATACTCATCCATCACCGATCCACTGCCTACGAGTCTTTTACTACTGTTCCCTGCTACGTTACTTTGTATCACCTATGTTTTATGCATCGTAGTTCTACCATCCTATGCCCAATTACATGCTGAGTAGGTACTTGGAAATTATGGTTACATATTGTAGTATCATGTGGTAGGCACCCAACAACCCCGTTACTTGGCCCAGGATGACAAATTTCATATTGCTATGCTTGAGTAGACGGGATTCTGGTTGAAAGTTTATCACGAGTGGTGCGAGAATAATTTAATAACCAAGACCGGTTAAGTCAAGACTTTTCAAGACCTCGTGATGCAATGCAACTCTGGGTGAAGGACGGTTGATCGGCTCCCTGGAGAAACCAGTGGATGACCCGGGATGCTGGAGACGTGCCATGACATCTTGCGGAAAGCTTCACCCAGGCTCAAAGAGACGGACGGATATTTTCAAGACCCAAGGCTTACCTGCACAGCCACAAGTCATTATGGGCTCTGGCTTGGTTGGACAACGTGGCGACTCTGGACAAGCGGTGCTAGCAGATGTAGAAGAACGGTAGGATTGGATGGGCACCGACAGGGATTCAAAGGGACCCGTTGAAAGACCATGTTTTGATCATCCGGTCTTCAAACACCCTGAAGTGCGAGGACATACACGGAGGCGCTCAAATCTTGTGGGGAACGTGTGCAAAACTCTGCAGAGTACTCAAACCTAATCGATTAGCCGTGTCCACGGTCATGGACAACTTGAGCCAAAGGAACTGAAGTTATCTGGAATTCTCAATACCATTATATATATTTGATGAGGGTAATATTTATAACTTGGGTTTGAGAACTGGTTGGCGGAACCATCTCGTTAACAACCAACCTTGTAGTAATATTTTTCTTTTAGCCCCTCTTGTTGTAGGAGAAAATTTGCTTTACGCTAAAACTTACAGCCCCACCTGCCATATATGCATATAGTATAGATGATATTTTACCCCCTCTCATATGTGACTTGCCGGCATATTCAATATGCTGACCTACACGGCTGCAACGTCTTATGCTGCAGATATTTTCCTCGACGAGTAAGAGTACGATTCAGGGTTACGGTCTACACTCAACTTGCCGTTGGTGTTTATTGGGACTCCACTCCCTTGACTGCTTCCGCTGAGATGTTTAAGGTATATATCAGTTTTACGCTATTTACATGTGATTGCACTTTGATATATACATTGATGTACTGTGTGTGCCAGCATACTGATCCAGGGATGGCACAGATACACAGAGGCTTGACTCATTTTGAGTCGGGTCGCTACAGCAAGTGGGTGTTCAAAAGGAAGCTTAGGCCCGATGGTACGATTGAAAAGTACAAGGCTAGGCTTGTGGCCAAGGGCTATGCCCAGAAAGAAGAAGAAGATTTCTTCGATACTTATTCACCCGTGGCTAGACTGGCCACCATTCGAGTACTACTCTCATTGGAGGCCTCTCATGGTCTTCTCGTTCATCAAATGGACGTTAAGACGGCTTTCCTGAATGGAGAGCTAAATGAGGAAATCTATATGCAACACCCAGATGGCTTTGTGATAGAAGGTCAGGAAGGAAAGGCGTGTAAGTTGCTGAAATGTTTATATGGTTTGAGACAAGCACCTAAGCAATGAGATGAGAAGTTTAATACAACTCTGACATCTGTTGGCTTCGTTGTTAATGAAGCTGACAAATGTGTATACTATCGCCATGGTGGGGGCGAAGAAGTTATATTGTGCTTGTATGTTGATGACATACTGATATTTGGAACCAACCTCAAAGTAATTGAGGAGGATAAGTCTTTTCTGTCTTAAAACTTTGAGATGAAGGACCTTGGGGTGGCTGATGTTATCTTGAACATCAAGCTTTTGAGAGATGATGAGGGTGGGATTACACTTCTGCAATCCCACTATGTTGAGAAGATTTTGAGTCGCTTTGGATATTCAGACTGCAAAATTTCTCAAACACCATATGATCCTAGTGTGCTTATTCAAAAGTTTAAAGGCACAGCTATAGATCAATTGAGATTCTCTCAAATTATCGGTTCGCTTATGTACCTAGCTAGCGCAACGAGGCCTGACATCGTGTTTGCTGTGAGCAAACTTAGTCTGTTTGTTGCAAACCCGGGCGATGTTCATTGGTGTGTTGTTGAAAGAATTATGCGCTACTTGAAAGGTACTGTCAACCACGGACTTCACTATACGGGATATCCATCGGTACTTGAAGGGTATAGTGATGCGAATTGGATCTCTGATGCTGATGAGATGAAGGCCACTACTGGGTATATGTTTACTCTTGGGGGTGGTGCTGTTTCCTGGAAGTCTTGCAAGCAAATGATCTTAACGAGATCAACAATGGAAACAGAATTAACAGCATTAGACACATCTGATGTCGAAGCAGAATTTCTTCGAGATCTCTTGATGGACTTACCTGTGGTTGAGAAGCCGGTTCTGGCTATCCTTATGAACTGCGATAATCAAACAGTTATTGTTAAATTGAAGAATTCAAAGGATAATATGAAGTCCAACAAACATATAAGAATGAGATTGAAGTCTGTCAGACGTCTGAGAAACTCCGGAGTGATAGCGTTGGCTTACATCCAAACGGCTAAGAATCTGGTAGATCCCTTTACTAAAGTGCTATCACGTGTTGTGATAGATAGTGCATCGACGGAGATGGGTATGAGACCCACATGAGTTGCCATGGCAGTAACCCAACCTATATGATCGGGAGATCCCGTGAATTAGGACCTGGGAAAACAAGCCAGTGGTGAACTGAGGAGAGTAACTTTACTAACCCACTCCGTTGGAGATGCAATACTCTCGGATACTGTATGGTAGGATGACTACTATCTTAATGCGTTCTAAAGCTTATGTGTAAGCAAGATGATGTCCTACAGAGCGATCTTTGGAGGAACACACCTATATGTTGGGGAACGTCGCATGGGAAACAAAAAATTTCCTACGCGCACGAAGACCTATCATGGTGATGTCCATCTACGAGAGGGGATGAGTGATCTACGTACCCTTGTAGACCGTACAGCAGAAGCGTTAGAGAATGCGGTTGATGTAGTGGAACGTCCTCACGTCCCTCGATCCGCCCCGCGAACAATCCCGCGATCAGTCCCACGATCTAGTACCGAACGGACGGCACCTCCGCGTTCAGCACACGTACAGCTCGACGATGATCTCGGCCTTCTTGATCCAGCAAGAGAGACGGAGAGGTAGAAGAGTTCTCCGGCAGCGTGACGGCGCTCCGGAGGTTGGTGATGACCTTGTCTCAGCAGGGCTCCGCCCGAGCTCCGCAGAAACGCGATCTAGAGGAAAAACCGTGGAGGTATGTGGTCGGGCTGCCGTGGAAAAGTCGTCTCAAATCAGCCCTAAAACCTCCGTATATATAGGTGGGAGGGAGGGGGCCTTGCCTTGGGGCTCAAGGAGCCCCAAGGGGGTCGGCCGAGTCCAAGGGGGAGGACTCTTCCCCCCCAAACCGAGTTGGACTAGGTTTGGTGGGAGGGAGTCCCCCTTCCTTCCCACCTCCTCCTTTTTTTTTTCTTTCTCTCTTGATTTTCTTCTCCTTGGCGCATAGGGCACTTGTGGGCTGTCCCACCAGCCCACTAAGGGCTGGTGTGTCTCCCCCAATGCCTATGGGCTTCCCCGGGGTGGGTTGCCCCCCCCCCCCGGTGAACCCCCGGAACCCATTCGTCATTCCCGGTACATTCCCGGTAACTCCGAAAACCTTCCGGTAATCAAATGAGGTCATCCTATATATCAATCTTCGTTTCCGGACCATTCCGGAAACCCTCGTGACGTCCGTGATCTCATCCAGGACTCCGAACAACATTCGGTAACCAACCATATAACTCAAATACACATAAAACAACGTCGAACCTTAAGTGTGCAGACCCTGCGGGTTCGAGAACTATGTAGACATGACCCGAGAGACTCCTCGGTCAATATCCAATAGCGGGACCTGGATGCCCATATTGGATCCTACATATTCTACGAAGATCTTATCGTTTGAACCTCAGTGCCAAGGATTCGTATAATCCCGTATGTCATTCCCTTTGTCCTTCGGTATGTTACTTGCCCGAGATTCGATCGTCAGTATCCGCATACCTATTTCAATCTCGTTTACCGGCAAGTCTCTTTACTCGTTCCGTAATACAAGATCCCACAACTTACACTAAGTTACATTGCTTGCAAGGCTTGTGTGTGATGTTGTATTACCGAGTGGGCCCCGAGATACCTCTCCGTCACACGGAGTGACAAATCCCAGTCTTGATCCATACTAACTCAACTAACACCTTCGGAGATACCTGTAGAGCATCTTTATAGTCACCCAGTTACGTTGCGATGTTTGATACACACAAAGCATTCCTCCGGTGTCAGTGAGTTATATGATCTCATGGTCATAGGAATAAATACTTGACACGCAGAAAACAGTAGCAACAAAATGACACGATCAACATGCTACGTCTATTAGTTTGGGTCTAGTCCATCACGTGATTCTCCCAATGACGTGATCCAGTTATCAAGCAACAACACCTTGTTCATAATCAGAAGACACTGACTATCATCGATCAACTGGCTAGCCAACTAGAGGCATGCTAGGGACGGTGTTTTGTCTATGTATCCACACATGTAAATGAGTCTTCATTCAATACAATTATAGCATGGATAATAAACTATTATCTTGATACAGGAATTATAATAATAACTATATTTATTATTGCCTCTAGGGCATAATTCCAACACTATATGAGTCTGACTGCTGGTCACAGTCTATGAGATTGGGGTGATCTCTAGTAAACTCATGAATAGGCCAGGAGTATGACCTACATGCTCCACCCGAGGGGTCAGTCTTCGGTAGCCTAGTACTAGTAAGACTTGTGGTGAAGCTTCTTTATGCCAAACTGACAATTCAAGGCATAGTCCATTGTTCAGTTGTAAAGGGGTGTAGCTACTTGCTCTAGGTGAAGCTCAACCTTAACAGATCTTCACTGAAATGTTGTTATTATTAAAACAGTGATTGAAACGAGGGAACACGATGTGCCCTTGAGATCTGGTGGGGGATTGTTGAAATTAGTAGTGGGCCTTAGGCCCATAAGAGAATTTCAGAAAATCTCCAAGGGCCCATGTAGGTGATGGCATGACAAGGTGGTGGTGGGAAGTTTAGTCCCACCCCGCTAGTGAAGAAGAAGTTGGACCCCTTTATAAGGGTCTCTCTTCCACATGCTATTTGAGAGTGAGAAGAGAAGATGCCCTCGCGCACTCCTCCTCCGCCGCCCGCCTCGCCACGCCTCGTCACGACGCGCCGCGGGTTGAGGGAATGAGCCGAGCTCATACCTACGCGCTTATTTTTGTCGGTCAGGAACGGAGAATACGTAACGGACACGACACGATCTGAGACGTCGGATCGTGGGCTGTTACCGACTCAGACGTGGGTTCAGCCCACGTCTCTCCACCCGGCCGTCTATTTAAGCAGGGCTAACGCCAACCCTAGCCGACACGAGAATCAGATCACATCTACCTCACGCGCTCGTTCTCTTCCTGCTGCTACCGCCGGTGACTCCATCATGTCCGCTACGTACACGGTGACGGGAGAGCAGGCCTCCGAAACCCCGCCTCTCCGGTTCCTGTACGGGGAAGAGGGTCGATTAGATTTTTGGGGAGCGATCACGCGACTGCTCGCCTCCGTCCATCTACTTCCTCTACGTCCTCGTCGTCTCCGTCATCACCATGTCCACCGACGCCGACCGTGCTGCCGTCGAGAAGGCCGAGGCCAACAAGAAGGCCGCCGAGGACGCCGCTGCTGCCGTCACCGCCGCGGGGGCTTCTGCATGGCCTACTGGAGGGTATAACGCGTTTATCCCTCTCCTGATTACTTCCGTCTTAGCAATACTAGCATCATGTGTAGATTTGTCTACTGTTTACGTAGTACGTGCCTGTTTAGATCAATATCAGTACGTGCTTAATTCTGTCAATGTCGTGTTAGCATCTATTTATGGATTAAATTAATCGAAAAATTACCTATTTACTCAGCAAGAATTCTGATGGGTTGTTGCATTCCAATCCGGGTCAATGCTCTCAGGTACGGAGTCAAGTCAAGCTTGCTTGTGAACTAGGTCTCGACAACATCACAATAGAAACTGATGCGAGTGAGGTAGTAAAGTTTTTGAGGAACAGGGTCAAGGACGTTCTGAAATTGCAACTTTGAGATTACACAGCTCAACTTAATTGGGCGTGACTCGTGAGGCTAGCGAAGGGGGACATCTTTGTGCCAAGCAGGCTCCTGCTAGTAGAAGATGTCTTTGGATCAATTTTGTATCTAGTTTTTTGGTTGTTTGGGAGTATCATAGGTAGTATCATGCATGTCAATTAGGCTGCCCGTAATGATAGTATCATAGGTAGTAGTATCATGCATGCCAACTAGACATTTTTGATGAGGTGACATAGAATTAAATGAAGAAAAAGAGGGTTGAGTATCATATCATGATACCGTATCATATTAAATGATGTGCTACTATGTGTCTTGCATGACAATAAATAAACTACACTATGATACTAACATATGATAATATGCATTACGGATGTGGTATCATACACTAGTATCATATGCATGATACTAGTATATGATGCTACCCACAACCAGCCTTAGGCAATTTTGATAAGGTGGCATAAAATGAAATGAAGAAAGAAAGGGTTGAGTATTATATTAAATGATGTGCTACTATGTGTCTTGCATAACAATAAATAAACTATTCTATAATAATAATATATGATATTATACATTACGAATGTTGTATCATAGACTACTATATGATATCATTCATTACAACCAGCCTAAGGCCGCTGATTACTTAATGAAAGCTATTGATAAACCATGGAAAAACGAGAAGGACGGGGGTAGTTGACTAGCAGCAAACCGAACAGGGAGCAGGGAGCTGAAAGACGAAGTCAACAGTAGGGGCTTGAAGATGAGGTCTACGATGCCGTGGGTAACATAAGAGTTTTTTTTTCGAGAGTACGCCAATGGCGTATCATATTTTTATAAAAGGCAGAAAGAATATTTACAAGACGCTAGCGTAGAATGCGAACATTCGAGCCAGCCAACTCCATACAAACAGACTAAGGCTACTGTCTCACAAAACGTTGAAGACCTCCTAATCCTATCCTTACAGTCCTAAGATCCTCCACCTCCTTCCCGATTTGGCCCAACAGTTGTGTAGGGTTCATGATTTGCCACGGCATGTTAAACACCCGGGCATTTCTCTGCTTCCACAATGCCCAGGTCGTGATAATTACCAGTGTATCAAAACCACGCCGCTCGGCGCGCCTAAAGTGGCCGCTCGCCCAAAGCCACCATTCCGTCAATGTATCTTGAGGCTCCGGAGTTCTGATTTGGATGTTGAGCTCTTGGAGACCTAAGTACCACACCTCTCTTGCGTATACACATTGGATCAGAATGTGCTCGATATTGTCTTGGTCCTGGAGGCAAATAAAACAAGGAAAGGGGTCACACAAGAGTTAGACGGTGATGCTTGCGATGAGGTTGTTCGACGTCGGCGGAGCCGAAGGGCGTGGGAATCGGTACCAAAATCTTTTCCAATGCAAAGGTTCTTGCTAGATGGGTGTTAAATGTAGCAACTCAAGTCCCTAATGCATGGGTGCCAATTTTTTCTCATTTACTCAGAATTGTCTATCTAGACATTTAGCACCGATTTTTCGGGGATTACCAAAGTAAATTTTTTAATTAATATGTGACATCAGATTTTACGCCTACTTACATCCGTAGCAGAGTATCAGGCAACACTTCGTCAGTTATCGGGCAGCTACAGCTGAAGCGAGTAACAAAGGCCGGATGGACGGCTAAGATCGACAGCAATTACCTCGAGGGGCCTGCTGGCTAACCGAGCGTTTTGGCCGGCGGTGAGACGACCGGTAATCCTGGGCCGTCGTGAGTGTGTTTTCTTTTCTTGAGATGAGGTCGTCGTGGGTTTATTTTTTTATTTTTTATTGCGAGCACGAGTAGCGCATTGCCTTCCTCGGCCCCTACACGATTATTGATGATGGGCGCGGTGGTGTCAGCTGGGCCAGTCGCGTCGTGCCCGCATCGTGTCATGGCCCGATCAGTCGGCCACATGGCTTCTCGCTTCATTCACCGTGCTGACATTGCATTTGTAGTCAATAAGACTTGTGCACAGGGGTCGTCTCGACAGGTATGAGAAAAGGAAATGGGGTAATTATCTATGGCGTATGTTGTTTATCTTATCTACTTGTCGAGCAACCATCAAATCCATCACCGGTTGCACAAGTCGTGAACGCATCACAAATTTACATGGTAGAATAAACAGAATTCGGTACATCAAGCAAGCTAGTAAGTAGGCAATGCACACGCTACCAGAGAACAAAACAGTCAACCGAACGATCTCCAGACCAGAATAACACGAGGAGAAACGGCAGAGGGGATGGGATGGGAGGAGCATGATGCATGAAAATCACCGGAAGATCCGGCGGCCGCGTCACCTATCTATCTCATCATGCCGACGGGCGTGGCCGGCGCGCCCATGACCTGCCCTCCGGTGACGCCCCGGTTCCGGCGCTCCATGTTGGCGTCCCAGCCGATGCCCATGTCGAATCCCCGGTTCTTGAGCTCCCGGTACTCCTGGCAGAGCGCGCAGCACTCGCAGCACCAATGCACGAGGAAGTCCGGGCACTCCCCCTCGTCCAGGTCGTAGTGCGCCCGCATCTTGGTGCGGTAGACGCACGAGTAGAGGCACCCCATCCCCGTCGTCGCGCAGATGGCCGCGTAGGCCGCCCCGCTCCCGGCGCACGCTGCACCAAACATACGAGAGCTATCAAGCTGGTGGATCGACAGAGCCAGAGGAGGAAGAAGAAGCTGATGAAGAAAGGGGGGAGGACTCACGGCAGGTTCCTCGGTCCACGATGTCAGCGATCTGCCCGAACGTGATGCAGGGGCACAGGCACGTGATGAGACCTTCACAAAGGCCATGAACAAACTCAACTCAGCGGCCATGGGTGGGAGACCATTGCTGGCAGCCAGTATCTGGTAGCTCTCGACTGGAACTCTGAAACTGAGCAAGAGGGGAAAGACGGAGAGAGGCCACTTACAGTTTCCGGGGTCGTCCATGCAGTGGAAGAGGCCGGTGGACCAGCGCGCCAGCCCGGCGGCGGGGTGCGCGTGGTGGCTCTGGTTCATGGCGTGGTTGTAGGTGGGCTGCTGCGGCGGCGGCGGCGCCGTGGGCGGAGGTCCGGTGCTGAACCTGTCGTACGAGTCGGAGGGGGTGGTGGGATACATTGCTTGGGAGCAAGGACGGGCTACGTTTATGCCTCTGCTAAAGCCAAAGAAAGGACATGGTTCCTCTTTAAAAGGAATCACTGACGAGTCCCCCACAAGTCTTTTCTTTATTTATTTTTCGTAACAATCAGTTGGTATCTCTTATTAATAATAATAATGATATATCTTTTTGAGGGTCAAATAATAGTAATGATATTAATCAGTTGGTATGTGACCAGCCTTCCAGTCAGTCACGTCCTGAAAAACAATGCACCACAGCGAGTAGATATCTTGGATGCTTCGTAGGCTTACTATTGTGTGCAAAGTGCACCAGCACGGCACCACAGTACATAGTGCTTTCTGACCATGGTGACATATCATCTACTATGCACATTTGGATAGTTCTCCATTATAAAAGATATAAAAAAATCAGAAAAGGGTGTAAAAATCATACTGAAGCCTTGGTCTTGCTAGCCAACTCGCAAATAAAGGAGGAGAAAAGTGGGCCTTGGTCTTGCATATCGTATACTTTTCCTTGGTTTCCTATCCATATTGCCAACTTGTGAACGAATCGTACAGCAAAAGTTGCCATCCGCGAGCTAACCATGGTTATTTTTTTTTAAAAGGGTTAGGTTTCAAGAGTATTGAAGTCTAACCAAACGAGGTGACAGTTCAAAAAAAAGAGGTGACAGCAAAGTTTTTGGAGTACGCGGGACGATGGATATACTAGTTTTTTTTTTTTTTTTTTCGCATTGGTTCGCGCTGCCTGTCTAGCTAGTTGTCTCGAAGACAGCTCCCCTGAGCGGCCACATGCGAAACCTTGGGACTTTAAATACAGTTTTAAACAATATTGTATCTAATCTTGTTTATTCTAACAACAGCTAGGAGTAGCTGTATTTCATTATATTTTACATACTCCTTCCGTCCATAAATAAGTGTACATATAGATTTGTATTTAGTTAAAATTTTTAAAATTTGATCAATTTTATAGAAAATAGTAGCAACATATATGACATAAAAATGATATATGTAGAAACTTCATGTAAAGATAAATCTATTGATACTAATTTGATGTCATAAATGCTATCACTTTTTTTAATAATGTTAGTCAAAGTTTAACTAGTTTGACTGATAGAAAAGAAAAAAGTATACTTATTATCAGACGAAGTAGCCAACAACAGTGCAACATGTATTGATCACGCCAAAATTATCATGACGATCGAGTGCACGTTCGAAAAAAACTGTTGTTGACGCGACGCGCTTCCATGCTGTTGGATTGTCAGCGGCCACCCGTTGGTTTCTGTTGAAAAACAAACATGCGATCGATTATATGAAAGCTGGTCTCTCAGATTGCAATGAGATTAATGAATCGTTTGGTTGGACACGTGACACGTCGTTTGTCTCCTTTGCTTTTGCTTTATACAGTTCTGCAATGGCGAGGCAGCTGACGTCACGGCGTTACGTGGTACGGACGTCGCACACTGGTACACAACACATGGCAGTATCAACCTTGATTTGCTGAAACTATTGACTACTGACGCTTACGGCTCACCTAATGGCTAAGCATTGACCCTATTTTGTTGCTTCTCAGAAGGAAGCTTACAAATGTTTGTTTTTGAACAAAGTCCCATCTTATCTTCTAGAGACAGAGAATGCTGGTCAAGTTGGTCACGACTGACAATATCATAAACCCAGCGGCACCTGGTGTGTCATTGCCGCATGAGTTCAACACTATTGCTCGGTGGACTGATCTCTCTTGATCTTTTTTTGCTATCTGGAATGGACCAAGCAATCGGGCAGAAGCAAACAGTACAATAATATACGTAGAATAGCAGCAAAAATGTACTGTATGTGCCGTCAAAGTCGAAGGCATCCGATTCCTGGCGACGTCGTCCGGGCCTGCTACCATGTTCGTCGAGCAAGCATCGAATCTGGTGTAGAGTAGCTGCCTGTCGAAAAAGCATGCGATATCTTCACCGGTAGTCGGCTCCGTCCCGCCTAACAGCACGCCGGAATTCGCATCAAACGTGCGCCGAGACGTGAGGCAACCGGGGCGTGCGTAAAAGCAATGGACGTAGGTACGTAGTTATCGCCATGGATCCCGGGCATATATATAGACGGGATGGGCATCGACCGCGGGGACGGAGGAGCAAACACGTACGCACTGTGTGTGTGTGTCTGCGAGCAGAAGCACATTACATTGGCACAGCAGGATCGACGAGGATGGCGTTCATGCGGTACGACTACAGGGCGCTGCCGCAGGAGACGACGGTGGAGGAGTTCAGGGCGTGGCTGGCGCAGTTCGACGCGGACGGGGACGGGCGGATCAGCCGGGAGGAGCTGCGGGAGGCGCTGCGCAGCCTCGACCTGTGGTTCGCATGGTGGAAGGCTAGGGAGGCGCTGCGGGACGCCGACGCCAACCGCAACGGCCTCGTCGACGGCGACGAGATGGCCAGGCTCTACGCCTTCGCCCGCAACAACCTCCACCTCAAGGCCGCCGACCTCGACGTCGATGCATAGTATGTATTGTAGAATAATATCTTTCTGAATTCTGATCGATCCATCGTTCCTTCCCCTGCTACGTACCACGACTAGCAGATACTAGCTGGCTTGGCTGATTGATTACTTATTACTAGTTTGTAAATAATTGAAGTGGGTTTTGTATTGTGTGTGCTACTAGATCTGGACGAGTTTCTTTCTCTCTCTCTTTTATTTTGGCGGGTGGAGTTTCTTTCTCTTCTTCCCTGCTTGCTTCAGATCAGAGTGTCTGAAAAATGGACAACTGAACAGGTGCACGTGCCGGCATCTTCAGAGATGAGAACCCTTCATGTGATTCCTCAACTTGGAAACGTCAAACGTGGTCTGTTTGTAGATAATCATATTCGGAGACGCTGTCGGACCGTTGCTACGCTGTTCTCTGCTGGACTTCCTCACGCATAAGCACGGACAGCTCCTAATCGCTGCACAACAACGGACATCGTTGCCACTGCACACAACTTGACGACATGTCTTTTTGTTTTTTCTAAGGGAAGGACATGATTATTATTGATCAAGTTCAACTAAACATTTTTTTAACGGAGGGAAAAGCTTTACCTCATCTCATTAATTAAGAAGAAGAGAATTACACGGTTGATTAACGAAAAATCGAGCAAAATCGTTACAACACGTCCACACAAGACACACACGACCTCACAACCCACATAAGAACGCGCACACGTCGCTGAGGAGATAACACCGTCAAGATTGCAACCCGGTGTCATCGTCATCACACATACACAAGGGCGACTCCGACTCCACCATTGCTGACCATAAATATCCCTGACCGCAAACAAACGCCGAGGCCCACGTCGACCACTGTCAAACGGTCAACAACACGCACGAACTACCAGGTAGTTCCGGCTCTGTCGACGAGCATTGTAGGAGAAAAGCACTGAGTCTGAGCCGAGCCAGCCCCACAACTGACCACCCGCCTCGCGTCATCGTCGCCGCAAGGCCCCGCCTCAGCAGTTCTGACTCCAGGAAGACAAAGTGAGGCGCCGCGACCCCTCGAACACGTCGGATGAGACCGACTACCAAAACTCAACAACAAAATAACTTTGCCCGAAGCCGCCATCGTGGCCACGCAAGAGTCGCGCCGACCACATCGCCAGTTGGGCGCCTGCCGACCCCGATGTCGTGTGTGTCCAGCTCCGGGAAAGCACAGAAGAGGCGAGTGACCCTCGAGGCAACGCCCCCAAGGGGGTAGAGCGACGCGGAAAAACGATGCCGTCGTCCGGCTCATTTCGGAGTCTTAGGCTTTCGCCCGATGTCCATCGTCCGAAGGTGTTGGGCAAGGAAGGGCTCCGTAACAACCCCCAAGGAGGAAAAACGACGTCTGCGGACGCCGTGCCGTCTAGGCTTTTGCCCGGAGCCACCTCGCCGAGCACCATCGGTCTGCAAGCCCGTTGTCCCACACACCTCCTACACGACGACGACGCCACCCTCACGCAGGAGCCACCAACCTCACCGCCTTCAAACGCCGGCGAGCCGGAGCCGGCCAAACCGGTCGAATCTGGCGCCCACCACCGCACTGCAATGGAGACCACACGCCACCGCCACAATCTCACGGCATGGCCAGCACCAGCACCACATCGCCGGCGGCCCCAGCACCAACCACAGCCGCCACCTTCGCGCCCCGCCGCAGCCCGCGCCGCCCGACGGCCAGATCTGGTCGTTGTAGTCCCGGCGCGCCACACCATCGTCAATGCCCGCCACGTCGCTCGCACCAGCGCGCTGCCCCCCCCACACACACACACCGCATGTAGCAGCCACGCCCGCACGACGCCATGCCGTCGCGCCCATCGCCGCGCGATGTTCCGACCCATGGGAGCACGCCCGCGCAGCCCTCCCTCGAGCAGGAAGACGCCAGGGCGCCACCGTCGCCAGCACCCGTCGGGCATTACCCCGTCGTGCCCTCTGGCGGCGGCGAAGCGGAGGGGGGGAGGGGTGGGGAGGGGAGGGGTGCTCGGTGCGATCTAGGTCGCCCTCTTGGTCGCCGCGCGGGGGCGACGCAAGAGGAAAGGGGGATAGGCGCACCAAACAAAATTTATCAAATCGAAGAAACTGAAAAGGACAAGAACAACATAGAGTTCTGACAACTCATTCAAAATTGTCAACTCTACCTCCATTATTGAATACCTCCTCGGTAAACTTCTATAAAAATGTTTAGATCACTAAATTAGTTATCTAAAAGATCTTATAAAACTTTACACACGGAGTACATAGTATCCTGGAAAATGTAGACTTACAAACCTATCAAAGTTATACTAAGCTGAAAGATTTTGAAGAGGCATACGAGTCTCGTACCCAATAAGCAAGAACCTAAATCATGGGATCCACTGTGGACAGGACCAAACCCCTTTGCAAGGTAGCATGTCAAATGTCAACTATGTTATCATATGGTTGACAAGAGCATGAAAGAGTGGAACCGTGAGAACCACCGCACAAAGCATACTTGACCCTATGCCTGGTCGTGTGCATTTCCGGGCCAAGCTTGTACACCAAAAGAACGTTTGATCCAGTCTTCGACTTGAGAAAAAGGAACATTTTTAGGCTTTGAGACGGGATTTGGGAAAAGGAATATTTTAAGGCTTCGAACCGAGCTCAGGCTTGTTGTATGGGGTCCGGCTTTTTTCACATTGGGCCCATCCAACATATCATCATGTTTATTTTTATTTCAAAATGACAGTTACCCTGCATTTGTTAAGAAAAAAAAGTTGCACAATTAATTAGGGAAAACTGAGCCACTTTACCGATGCATTCATCTGGTTTCGGATGCATTCATCATGTTTTCAGTATCCATTCCCTATGGTGCCCAAAGGGATAAAACTAAATTGCCCGGTTGATCATGAAAAACCGGGCAAAAACCATTACAACCGTTGAGCAGCTCACACATAAGATACCCCATGCACACCCCACCAATGGGTGCCTCATTGAGACAGCACACACGCGTCATAGTCATCACTCCTTCCCTAGAGGCGTCATTGTCATCCCTAAATCCTAAGCAAACAACTCCGACTTCGTCGTAGGCGATCGTCGACTCAACACACACTGCAAAGGCTGCATGAAGAAGTATGAAGAACCGTGCCAAAACTCAGCCATCTGCAACCACGCATCGCAGCTCCAACTCTAACGAAGAGCTACAAAGGACAAAACCAGGCACGACTGGCGCCACGACACCTCGAGCCAGTCAACGTATACCACAAGGCCCCATCGCAGCAGCTTCGACTTCATAGCAACAAACAAACAGAGACAAACCCACGGACACGCCAAAGAAGAGCCAACTACCGCAACCATTGCCACGTCACTGACATCGCTCTCACCACCATCGTTGTCACAGAAGCCTGATCGCCACAACCTCCGTCATCCACCAGTCTCACTTGTCGATGCCGGGCTCCCAAGACGAAGCCCTCAAGAGGGAATGTGACACCAAGGCGCCATCGTCGTCCGATCACAGATCAAGGGTTTCCCCCGGAGAGGCCGAGATGGCCGGCTTCACGTGGGAGGGGTGCGGCAGCAAAGCAACGATGCCTCTAGGAAGGTCAACGACGGCCACACCCCCCGCCATCTCTGGTTGATGGCCCACAAGTATATGGTATCAATCATATTCCTTTTAAAAAGTAAGAGTGTCGAATCCAACGAGGAGGAGAAGGAAATGATAAGCAGTTTTCAGCATGGTATTTTCTGCAAGTTCTATAAGTAACCGGGATAGATTATTTTGTAGCAAGATAATTCGTAACAAGTGAAAAGTAACAATAGTAATGAAGGTGCAGCAAGGTAGCCAATCCTTTTTATAGCAAAGGACAGACCTGAAAGTACTCTTATATAAAGCAAGCACTCCCTAAGACACATGGAAATTTATGTCTAGTCATGTTCGTCATATTGAGTTGAATCACGTTTGCTACTTTTATGATTTGATATGTGGGTGAACCGTTGCTAAGGTGATGTTATTACTTGAAATAATAACCTACTTATGATTACCCCCTCTTGCAAGCATCCGCAACTACGAAAGAAGAATTAAGATAAATCTAACCATAGCATGAAACATGTGGATCCAAATCAACCCCTTTTGAAGCAACACATAAGTTGGGGTTTAAGCTTCTCTCACTCTGGCAACCCATCATCTACCTGTTACTCCACAATGACTTCCCTTAATCTCATAACATGGTGAAGTTTCATGTAGTCGATGTTCACATGACACCACTAAGAGAAGTAACAACATCCATATCATCAAAATATCAAAGGAATACCAACTTTATATGGTTACTTATAACAAGACTTCTCTCATGTCCCCAGGAACAATAATTACTACTCACACAACATCAACATGTTCAAGATTGGAGGTGTAATAATAATAATTAAGGATGTGAACATAATATCTTCCACCAAGTAATCCAACAAGCATCAACTACAATATGTAATCAACACAACTAGTAACCCACACATACCAATCTGAGGTTTTGAGACAGAGATTGAATACAAGATATGAACTAGGGTTTGAGATGAGATGGTGCTGGTGAATATGTTGATGAATATTGGTCCTCCCATGAAGGAGGAAGCGTTGGTGATGACGATGGCTTCGATTTCCCCCTCCCGAAGGGTAGTTTCCCGGGCAGAATCTCTTTATCGGAGAGCAAAAGGGCCTCTGCCAGGTTCTCGCCTCAAAACGGCGGCACTTGGTGCCGAAAGATGACTTATGATTTATCTAGGGTAAAGCACACCATATAGGAGAAGATGGTCGCCAGAGGGCTAGCAGGGGCCCCACAAGCCATCAAGGCGCGACCTGGGGGCGCCCTGTTGGCTTGTGGCCAGCAAGTGGCCCCTCTTCGGTATATTTTTAGTTCAGAAATTCTTAAATATTTCAGAAAAAATATCCGTAAAGTTTCACGTCATTTGGAGCAATTTGATTTTTTTTCCTTTTTCTCGGTTTCCCGGTCGAGCATTCTAGTTTCGAGATATTTCCCTCTTAGTGATATACCTTGCATATTCAGAGAGAAAGAACATAAGAATTGTATGATAATAAGGGATAATCGACAAGATTAACACAAACATCAATAGTTATTCATGATGCAAAATGGGTGTATCACCCCCCCCCCCCCCAAGCTTAGACCTCCCTTGTCCTCAAGCGAAAACTGAGCTCGAAAATAATGACCACATGATTTGAGAGGGAGGTTGTCGGTGTCAAAACCGGCTGATCTCGAGTAGGGGATCCAAACTAGGGTCAATCGATAACAAGAGACGAAGAAGATGGTGTTTTACCCAGGTTCGGGCCCTCTTGATGGAGGTAAACCCCAACATCCTGCTCTTGATGTTATTGATGGAATAGTACAGGGTATAAAGTTGATCTACTGCGAGATCAGATGTTGTGGTCTAAACCCTAATCGTAATGAGCTTAAAGTGTCCTAGGAACTATTGCCCTGTCTCTTATATAGATGCGAGGGGTACTAGGGTTACACAAGGTCAGTTACAATGGAGAAGGAATATGTCGATTACTACATCTCCTTGGATTGTGCGCCAAGTCTTCGGAAGAGTCCATCTTAAGTCTGATACTTCTACTCATGGTCGAAAAGGCCCGAGAGTCCGGCCCATCAGAATAGGCACACGGCCCAAGGACCCCCTAACCCCGAAGTCCCTCGGTAGCCCCTGAACTGGCCTCCAATGTCGAAACCTTCCTTTGGTCACTTCATAGGGGCTCTAGCTTGCGAGGCGAGTTCCTCTCTTCCTTTAGCCGATGATAGCTCGGCTGTTCATGACTTCCCCTCCTTCAAATGCACAAACAAAGATGTATATATACAAATTTTAATTTCTAGGCCGACCGTTCGACAATGAGTAGCGTCTTTCCCTATTTGAAAAGTCGCGATTTGTCAAGGCATGTAGCCTTTCATGAAAGAGCGGTTTGAGACCATTTTACTAACGCGCTTGATGACCCACAAGTATAGGGGATCAATCGTAGTCCTTTCGATAAGTAAGAGTGTCGAACCCAATGAGGAGCAGAAGGATTTGACAAGTGGTTTTCAGCAAGGTAAAATCTGCAGGCACTGAAATTGTCATTAACAAGTGATTGTGTGGTGAGATGATTCGTAGCAAGCAACAAGTAACAAAAGTAGCAACGGTGTAGCAAAGTAGCCCAATCCCTTTTGTAGCAAAGGACAAGCCTGGACAAAGTCTTATAGGAGGAAAAACGCTCCCGAGGACACACGGGATTTTCTGTCATGCTAGTTTTCATCATGTTCATATGATTCGCGTTCGTTATTTTGATAGTTTGATATGTGGGTGGACCAGCGCTTGGGTACTGCCCTTACTTGAACAAGCATCCCACTTATGATTAAACCCTCTCGCAAGCATCCGCAACTACGAAAGAAGAATTAAGACAAAGTCTAACCATAGCACTAAACTAGTGGATCCAAATCAGCCCCTTACGAAGCAACGCATAAACTAGGGTTTAAGCTTCTGTCACTCTAGCAACCCATCATCTACTTACTACTTCCCAATGCCTTCCTCTAGGCCCAAATAATGGTGAAGTGTTATGTAGTCGACGTTCATATAACACCACTAGAGGAAAAACAACATACAACATATCAAATTACCGAACGAATACGAAATTCACATGACTACTATTAGCATGACTTATCCCATATCCTCAGGAACAAAAGTAACTACTCACAAAGCATAATCATATTCATGACCACAGAGGTAATGAGTAGCATCAAGGATCTGAACATAAACTCTTTGTTGGGAAACGTAGCATAAATTCAAAATTTTCCTACGCTTATTCAGATCTTCCTATGGAGAGACCAGCAACGAGAGAGGGGTAAGAGCATCTTCGTACCTTTGAAGATCGCTAAGCGGAAGCGTTGCTAGAACGCGGTTGATGGAGTCGTACTCGCAGCGATTCCGATCTAGTGCCGAACAACGGCACCTCCGCGTTCAACACACGTGCAGCCCGGTGACGTCTCCCGCACCTTGATCCAGCAAGGAGGAGGGAGAGGTTGGGGAAGAAGACCAGCAACACGACGGCGTGGTGTTGGTGGAGAGACGAGGTCTCCCAGCAGGGCTTCGCCAAGCGCCGGCACAGAGGAGGAGGAAGAAGTGTAGGGTTGCGCCGAGGGAGAGGGAAAACCGTGTCCTCCAAAGGCCAAAAGTGCCCACTATATATAGGGGAAGGGGAGAGGGGGTGCCACCCCTAGGGTTCCCACCCTAGGGGGTGCGGCAGCCCTCACAGATGG
Source organism: Hordeum vulgare subsp. vulgare (assembly GCF_904849725.1). Classification (NCBI taxonomy): domain Eukaryota; kingdom Viridiplantae; phylum Streptophyta; class Magnoliopsida; order Poales; family Poaceae; genus Hordeum; species Hordeum vulgare. The sequence continues at coordinate 517,783,769 of NC_058523.1, forward strand.
GGGGTGTGGCGGCCAGATGGGGAGGAGGGGGTGGCGCACCCCTCTGGTGGGCCTAAGGCCCACCTAAGTTAGGGTTCCCCCCTTCCCCTTTTTCTGGTGCACATGGGCTGGGTGGGGGGCGCACCAGCCCACTTAGGGGCTGGTTCCCTTCCCCACTTAGCCCATCTAGCCTCCCGGGGTCTTCACCCCCCTTCGGTGGTCCCCCGGGACCACCTCCGGTGGTCCCGGTGGTCCCGGTACGTTACCGGTGATGCCCGAAACACTTCCGGTGTCCGAAACCATCCGTCCTATATATCAATCTTTACCTCCAGACCATTCCGGAGCTCCTCGTGACATCCGGGATCTCATCCGGGACTCCGAACAACTTTCGGTAATCTCGTATAACAATTCCCTATAACCCTAGTGTCATCGAACCTTAAGTGTGTAGACACTACGGGTTCGGGAGACAGGCAGACATGACCGAGACACCTCTCTGGCCAATAACCATCAGCGGGGTCTGGATACCCATGGTGGCTCCCACTAGCTCCACGATGATCTCATCGGATGAACCACGATGTCAAGGATTCAATCAATCCCGTATACAATTCCCTTTGTCTGTCGGTATAGAACTTGCCCGGGATTCGATCGTCGGTATACCTATACCTTGTTCAATCTCGTTACCGGTAAGTCTCTTTACTCGTTCCGTAGCACGTCATCGTGTGACTAACTCCTTAGTCACATTGAGCTCATGATGATGTTCTACCGAGTGGGCCCAGAGATACCTCTCCGTCACACGGAGTGACAAATCCCGATCTTGATTCGTGCCAACCCAACAGACACTTTCGGAGGTACCCGTAGTGCACCTTTATAGTCACCCAGTTACGTTGTGACGTTTGATACACCCAAAGCACTCCTACGGTATCCGGGAGTTGCACAATCTCACGGTCGAAGGAAAAGATACTTGACATTAGAAAAGCATTAGCATACGAACAATACGATCTAGTGCTAGGCTTAGGATTGGGTCTTGTCCACCACATCATTCTCCCAATGATGTGATCCCGTTATCAATGACATCCAATGTCCATGATCAGGAAACCATGATCATCTATTGACTAACGAGCTAGCCAACTAGAGGCTTGCTAGGGACACATTGTGATCTATTCATTCACACATGTATTACTGTTTCCTGTCAATACAATTATAGCATGAACGATAGACGATTATCATGAACAAGGAAATATGATAACAACCATTTTATTATTGCCTCTAGGGCATATTTCCAACAGTCTCCCACTTGCACTAGAGTCAATAATCTAGTTACATTGTGATGTATCGAACACCCATAGCATTATGGTGTTGATCATGTTTTGCTCGTGGAAGAGGTTTAGTCAACGGGTCTGCAATATTCAGATCCGTGTGTACTTTACAAATATCAATAACTCCACTCTGGACATGGTCCTGGATGGAGTTGTAGCGGCGCTTGATGTGCTTCGTCTTCCGGTGAAACCTGGGCTCCTTGGCTATGGCAATGGCTCCAGTGTTATCACAGAAGAGTGTCATAGGACCCGACGCGCTTGGAACCACTCCAAGGTCGGTGATGAGGTCCTTCATCCAAATTCCTTCATGAGCCGCTTCTGAAGCAGCTATGTACTCCGCTTCACATGTAGATGCTGCCACGACTTCTTGCTTGCTGCTGCACCAGCTCACTGCCCCACCATTCAACACATATACGTATCCGGTTTGTGACTTAGAGTCATCCGGATCTGTGTCGAAGCTAGCGTCGACGTAACCCTTTACGACGAGCTCTTCGTCACCTCCATAAACGAGAAACACTTCCTTAGTCCTTTTCAGGTACTTAAGGATATTCTTGACCGCTGTCCAGTGTTCCGCACCGGGATTACTTTGGTACCTCCCTACCAAGCTTATCGCAAGGTTTATATCAGGTCTGGTACACAACATGGCATACATTAGAGAGCCCACGGCTGAAGCGTAGGGGACAGAACTCATCTTCTCTCTATCTGCTGCCGTGGTCGGCGACTGAGTCTTACTCAATCTCATACCTTGCAAAACTGGCAAGAACCCTTTCTTTGAGTTTTCCATATTGAACTTTTTCAGTATCTTGTCAAGGTATGTACTTTGCGAAAGACCTATGAGGCGTCTCGATCTATCTCTATAGATCTTGATGCCTAATATGTATGCAGCTTCTCCAAGGTCCTTCATTGAAAAACTCTTGTTCAAATAGGCCTTTATGCTCTCCAACATCTCTATATCATTCCCCATCAATAATATGTCATCCACATATAGTACGAGGAAAGCTACAGAGCTCCCACTCACTTTCTTGTACAAACAGGCTTCTCCATAAACCTGTATGAACCCAAACGCTTTAATCACCTCATTAAAGCGAATGTTCCAACTCCGAGATGCTTGCACCAGCCCATAGATGGAGCGCTGGAGCTTGCATACTTTGTTAGTACCTTTAGGATCGACAAAACCTTCTGGTTGCATCATATACAACTCTTCCTTAAGATTCCCGTTAAGGAACGCTGTTTTGACGTCCATTTGCCAAATTTCATAATCATAAAAGGCGGCAATTGCTAACATGATTCAGACTGATTTCAGCTTCGCTATGGGAGAGAAAGTCTCTTTGTAGTCAATTCCTTGAATTTGTCGAAAACCCTTTGCGACAAGTCGAGCTTTGTAAACGGTTACATTACCGTTTGCATTAGTCTTCTTCTTGAAGATCCATTTATTTTCTATGGCTCGCCGGTCATCGGGCAAGTCCACCAAAGTCCATACTTTGTTCTCATACATGGATCCTATCTCGGATTTCATGGCTTCAAGCCATTTGTTGGAATCTGGGCCCGCCATTGCTTCTTCATAGTTCGAAGGTTCACCGTTGTCTAACAACATGATTTCCATCACAGGGTTGCCGTACCACTCTGGTGCGGAGCGTACCCTTGTGGACCTTCGCGGTTCAGTAGTAACTTGATCCGAAGCTTCATGATCATCATCATTAACTTCCTCTTCAGTCGGTGTAGGCACCACAGGAACAACTTCTTGCGTTGCGCTACTTTCCTGTTCGAGAGGGGGTGTAATTACCTCATCAAGTTCTACTTCCTCCCACTTACTTCTTTTGAGAGAAACTCTTTCTCTAGAAAGGATCCGTTCTTGGCAACAAAAGTTTTACCTTCGGATCTAAGATAGAAGGTATACCCAATTGTTTCCTTAGGGTATCCTATGAATACGCATTTTTCCGCTTTGGGTTCGAGCTTTTCTGGTTGAAGTTTCTTCACATAAGCATCGCAGCCCCAAACATTAAGAAACGACAACTTAGGTTTCTTGCCAAACCATAGTTCATACGGTGTCGTCTCAACGGATTTAGACGGTGCCCTATTTAAAGTGAATGCTGCAGTTTCTAATGCGTATCCCCAAAATGATAGCGGTAAGTCGGTGAGAGACATCATAGATCGTACCGTATCTAATAAAGTGCGATTACGACGTTCAGACACTCCGTTGCGCTGCGGTGTGCCAGGCGGTGTCAGTTGTGAAACGATTCCACACTTCCTTAGGTGTGTGCCAAACTCGTGACTCAAATATTCTCCTCCATGATCGGATCGTAGACATTTAATTTTTCTGTCACGTTGATTCTCAATCTCACTCTGAAATTCCTTGAACTTTTCAAACGTCTCAGATTTGTGCTTCATCAAGTAGATATACCCATACCTACTCAAATCATCGGTGAGAGTGAGAACATAACGATAACCACCGCGAGCTTCAACGTTCATTGGACCACACACATTAGTATGTATTATTTCCAATAAGTCGGTTGCTCTCTCCATTATTCCTGAGAATGGAGTCTTAGTCATCTTGCCCATGAGGCACGGTTCGCATGTGTCAAATGATTCAAAGTCAAGAGACTCTAATAGTCCATCAGTATGGAGCTTCTTCATGCGTTTAACGCCGATATGACCAAGGCGGCAGTGCCACAAGTATGTGGGACTATCATTATCAACTTTGCATCTTTTGGTACTCACACTATGAATATGTGTAACGTCACGATCGAGATTCATCAAGAATAAACCATTCACCAGCGGAGCATGACCATAAAACATATCACTCATATAAATAGAACAACCATTATTCTCTGACTTAAATGAGTAGCCGTCTCGCATTAAGCAAGACCCTGATACAATGTTCATGCTTAAAGCTGGTACTAAATAACAATTATTAAGGTTTAAAACTAATCCCGACGGTAGATGTAGAGGTAGCGTGCCGACGGCGATCACATCGACCTTTGAACCATTCCCGACGCGCATCGTCACCTCATCCTTGGCCAGTCTCCCCTTATTCCGCAGTTCCTGCTTTGAGTTGCAAATGTGAGCAACAACACCGGTATCAAATACCCAGGAGCTACTACGAGCGCTGGTAAGGTACACATCAATAACATGTATATCACATATACCTTTAACGTTGCCGGCCTTCTTGTCCGCTAAGTATTTGGGGCAGTTCCGCTTCCAGTGACCTTTTCCCTTGCAGTAGAAGCACTCAGTCTCAGGCTTGGGTCTGTTCTTTTTCTTCTTCCCGGCATCTGGCTTACCGGGCGCGACAACAGCTTTGCCGTCTTTCTTGAAGTTCTTCTTACCCCTGCCTTTCTTGAAACTAGTGGTCTTGTTGACCATCAACACTTGATGCTCCTTCTTGATTTCTACTTCTGCAGACTTGAGCATCGAGTACAACTCGGGAATGGTTTTCTCCATCCCTTGCATGTTGTAGTTAATCACAAAGCCTTTGTAGCTTGGTGGGAGAGACTGGAGGATTCTGTCAATGATAGCATCATCCGGAAGTTCGACTCCAAGTGAAGTCAGATGACCGTGTAACCCAGACATTTTGAGTATGTGCTCACTGACAGAACTGTTCTCCTCCATCTTACAGCTGAAGAACTTGTCGGAGACTTCATATCTCTCGACACGGGCATGAGCTTGAAAAACTAGCTTCAGCTCTTGGAACATCTCATATGCCCCATGTTGCTCAAAACGTCTTTGGAGCCCCGTTTCTAAACTGTATAACATGCCACACCTGACCAGAGAGTAGTCATCACTCCGCGCTTGCCAGACGTTTAGAATGTCCTGGGCTTCTGCGGGAGCGGGAGGGTCACCTAGCGGCGCATTAAGGACATAAGCCTTTTTAGCTACTTCAAGGATGAGCTTCAAGTTGCGAACCCAGTCCGCATAGTTGCTACCATCATCTTTCAGCTTGTTTTTCTCTAGGAATGCGTTGAAGTTGAGGTTGACGTTGGACATCTACAATATTTATAAAGACAACTTTTAGACTAAGTTCATGACAATTAAGTTCATTTAATCAAATTAAGTATGAACTCCCACTTAAATCGACATCCCTCTAGTCATCTAAGTGATACATGATCCATGTTGACTAACCCGTGTCCGATCATCACGTGAGACGGACTAGTCACCATGGTGAGCAACTTCATGCTGATCGTATTCAACCATACGACTCATGTTCGACCTTTCGGTCTCTTGTATTCGAGGTCATATCTGTACATGCTAAGCTCGTCGAGTCAACCTAGGTGTTTCGCGTGTGTAAATCTGGCTTACACCCGTTGTATGCGAACGTTAGAATCTATCACACCCGATCATCACGTGGTGCTTCGAGACAACGAACCTTCGCAACGGTGCACACTTAGGGGAATACGTTCTCGAAATTTTAAGAGGGATCATCTTATTATGCTACCGTCGTTTTAAGCAATAAGATGTAAAACATGATAAACATCACAATGCAATCATATAGTGACATGATATGGCCATTATCATCTTTGCTCTTTCGATCTCCATCTTCAGGCATCGCATGATCATCATCGTCACCGGCGTGACACCATGATCTCCATCATCATGTCTCCGTGAAGTCGTCACGCCAACTACTACTATCACTACTACTATGGCTAACCGTTAGCAATGAAGTAAAATAGTAAGCACATGGCGTTGCATCTCATACAATAAATTAAGACAACTCCTATGGCTCCTGCCGGTTGTCTTACTCATCGACATGCAAGTCGTGAAACCTATTACAATAACATGATCATCTCATACATCATACATGCAACATCACAACTTTGGCCATATCACATCACATGTCAGACCCTGCAAAAACAAGTTAGACGTCCTCTAATTGTTGTTGCAAGTTTTACGTGGCTGATTTGGGTTTCTAGCAAGAACGCCTTCTTACCTACGTGACAGCCACAATGATGATATGCCAAAGCTATTTACCCTTCATAAGGACCCTTTTCATCAAATCCAATCCGACTAGAGTAGGAGAGACAGACACCCGCTAGCCACCTTTATGCACGATGTGCATGTTTGTCGGTGGAACCAGTCTCACGTAAGCGTACGTGTAAGGTCGGTCCGGGCCGCTTCATCCCACAATACCACCGGAAAAGAATAAGACTAGTAACGGCAAGCAAATTGACAAACCATCGCCCACAACTTTTGTGTTCTACTCGTGCATAGAATCTACGCATAGAAAACCTGGCTCGGATGCCACTGTTGGGAAACGTAGCATAAATTCAAAATTTTCCTACGCTTATTCAGATCTTCCTATGGAGAGACCAGCAACGAGAGAGGGGTAAGAGCATCTTCGTACCTTTGAAGATCGCTAAGCGGAAGCGTTGCTAGAACGCGGTTGATGGAGTCGTACTCGCAGCGATTCCGATCTAGTGCCGAACAACGGCACCTCCGCGTTCAACACACGTGCAGCCCGGTGACGTCTCCCGCACCTTGATCCAGCAAGGAGGAGGGAGAGGTTGGGGAAGAAGACCAGCAACACGACGGCGTGGTGTTGGTGGAGAGACGAGGTCTCCCGGCAGGGCTTCGCCAAGCGCCGGCACAGAGGAGGAGGAAGAAGTGTAGGGTTGCGCCGAGGGAGAGGGAAAACCGTGTCCTCCAAAGGCCAAAAGTGCCCACTATATATAGGGGAAGGGGAGAGGGGGTGCCACCCCTAGGGTTCCCACCCTAGGGGGTGCGGCAGCCCTCCCAGATGGGGGGTGTGGCGGCCAGATGGGGAGGAGGGGGTGGCGCACCCCTCTGGTGGGCCTAAGGCCCACCTAAGTTAGGGTTCCCCCCTTCCCCTTTTTCTGGTTAACATGGGCTGGGTGGGGGGCGCACCAGCCCACTTAGGGGCTGGTTCCCTTCCCCACTTAGCCCATCTAGCCTCCCGGGGTCTTCACCCCCCTTCGGTGGTCCCCCGGGACCACCTCCGGTGGTCCCGGTGGTCCCGGTACGTTACCGGTGATGCCCGAAACACTTCCGGTGTCCGAAACCATCTGTCCTATATATCAATCTTTACCTCCGGACCATTCCGGAGCTCCTCGTGACGTCCGGGATCTCATCCGGGACTCCAAACAACTTTCGGTAATCTCGTATAACAATTCCCTATAACCCTAGCGTCATCGAACCTTAAGTGTGTAGACCCTACGGGTTCGGGAGACAGGCAGACATGACCGAGACACCTCTCTGGCCAATAACCATCAGCGGGGTCTGGATACCCATGGTGGCTCCCACTAGCTCCACGATGATCTCATCGGATGAACCACGATGTCAAGGATTCAATCAATCCCGTATACAATTCCCTTTGTCTGTCGGTATAGAACTTGCCCGGGATTCGATCGTCGGTATACCTATACCTTGTTCAATCTCGTTACCGGTAAGTCTCTTTACTCGTTCCGTAGCACGTCATCGTGTGACTAACTCCTTAGTCACATTGAGCCCATGATGATGTTCTACCGAGTGGGCCCAGAGATACCTCTCCGTCACACGGAGTGACAAATCCCGATCTCGATTCGTGCCAACCCAACAGACACTTTCGGAGGTACCCGTAGTGCACCTTTATAGTCACCCAGTTACGTTGTGACGTTTGATACACCCAAAGCACTCCTACGGTATCCGGGAATTGCACAATCTCACGGTCGAAGGAAAAGATACTTGACATTAGAAAAGCATTAGCATACGAACAATACGATCTAGTGCTAGGCTTAGGATTGGGTCTTGTCCACCACATCATTCTCCCAATGATGTGATCCCGTTATCAATGACATCCAATGTCCATGATCAGGAAACCATGATCATCTATTGACTAACGAGCTAGCCAACTAGAGGCTTGCTAGGGACACATTGTGATCTATTCATTCACACATGTATTACTGTTTCGTGTCAATACAATTATAGCATGAACGATAGACGATTATCATGAACAAGGAAATATGATAACAACCATTTTATTATTGCCTCTAGGGCATATTTCCAACACTCTTCCACCAAACAATCCAACTAGCATCAACTACAAAGAGTAATCAAGACTACTAGCAACCTTACAAGTACCAATCGGAGTCGTGAGACGGAGATTGGTTACAAGTGATGAACTAGGGTTTGGAGATGAGATGGTTCTGATGAATATGTTGATGGTGACGAGTCCCCTCCGATGAGAGGAGTGTTGGTGATGACGATGGCGACGATTTCCCCCTCTGGGAGGGAAGTTTCCCCGGCAGGATCGTCCTGCCGGAGCTCTAGATTGGTTCTGCTCAAATTCCGCATCGTGGCGGCGGCGAATCCACGAAAAAGCTCCTTCCTGATTTTTTTCCAGACGAAATCCTTCATATAGCAGAAGAGGGGGGCAAGTGGGCCAGCAGGTTGCCCACAAGCCCTCTTGGCGCGGCCTAGGGGGGTGGTCGCGCCGTGCAGGCTTGTGGCCAACCCGTGGCGCCCCTGTGGCACTTCTTCGACCGAGTATATTTTATAAATCCGAAAAGAAATCCTTGTTGATTTTTACGGCGTTTGGAGTTGCGCAGAATAGGTATCTCAACTTTGCTCCATTTTCAGGCTAGAATTCCAGTTACCGGCATTCTTCCTCTTCATGTAAACCTTGCAAAATAAGAGAGAAAAGGCATAAGAATTGTACCGTAAAGTGAAATAACAGCCCAAGAAGAGATAAGTATCAACATGAAAACATGATGCAAAATGGACGTATCAACTCCCCCAAGCTTAGACCTCGCTTGTCCTCAAGCGAAAGCCTAGCTTGATAAATATGTCCACATGTTTAGGGAGAGAGGTGTCGACAAAACAAGATACGAACATGCATGCATCATGATCATGATCAGAACAGCTATACCAACATATAATCTCTCATGCTAAAGTGACAATTCCTTCACAAAGTAAAGCATGGATCAAGAACCTTACCGAGAAGTAACAACCGATAGCCTTTAGTCATTGAAGCAATTGCAATTTATCACAACATCAGAAAGAGTCAAATAAGAGCTTGTAAAGCAAATCCGCATACTCAATCATTCTTTCGTTCTCTACAATTGCTACAACTCATGTGGTACTCATGAGACCAAAGTTTCAGCTAGACACAGAGAAAGATAGGGGCTTATAGTTTTGCCTCCCAAGTGCTTACCTCAAGGGTAATGTCAACAATAATAATTCATGAATACTTACGTCCAAGTTGATATATGAATATAGATCTTTCCCAAGAATATGACGTTAGCCAAGATAAAGGTGAAATAGGGAATTGGTGAAGATCACCATGACTCTTTCAAGGGCAAAAAGTAAAGGTACAAGATATGCCCTTCGCAGAGGGAAGCATAGGTTGTCATGCGCTTTTGAGGTTTGGATGTGTGTCCTCTTAGTGCGGAGGAACGTCACTTCATATTGCCCCCTGTGATAAAGAACTTTATTATGCAGTCTGTCACTTTTATGTCTTCCTCATCACAGGTTCATACAAAGCTTATTTTCCACACACTAATAGATCATACATATTAGAGAGCAATTTTTATTGCTTGCACCGATGACAACTTTCTTGAGGGATCTTATTCAATCCGTAGGTAGGTATGGTGGACACTCATGGCAAAACTGGTTTGAAGGTTTATGGATGCACAAGTAGTATCTCTACTTGGTGCGGGAGTTTTGGCTAATATGAGGTGGAAGCAATCGTCACATGCTAAGGGATCTCTAATCATATAACATTGTTCGGAGACAAGCAAACACAATTCATTATGTTGTCTTCCTTGTCCAACATCTACTTCTAGGCATGCAATAGTTTAGTGAGTGTTCACAGTCATAGATGGTGTCAGAGATGATGTATTTATATGTGAACCTCTCCTTCTTGATCACTTCCTATTAATTGCAACAATGACCAAGGTCTACGTTTTCCTACCCTCAACAAGTTTCAATCCTCATTCTTTTTATATGTGAAGCCATCACTTCCCATAAGATCATTACATGATCTTTCATGCTTTTGTTCTATTCTCACTCTTTTGATGATGGTAAGAGGCAAAGCCCTTCAACTAAGACACTCTTTATTATATGGCTCACGAGCTCGAATACAACGGGGGTGACACAAAGCAAAACTCAAGACTAAAACACTAAGACTTTTAACTACTAGAGAAAGAGAAAACTGAAAAGGAAAACTAAAACAAAGGTAAAGGGAAAAGATGTGATGGTGATACGATACCAGGGCAACTCCCCCAAGCTTGGCACAAGCCAAGGGGATTGCCCATACCAATGCTCAGTTGTCTTCCTTTGGTGGTGGTGGAGGATTTGTTGAAGAGGTCTTGAGCTTGTTTAATTTCCACTTGAGCATAAAATTCTGCTCCCTCAGATCATCATTTTCCTCTTCAAGGTTCAACACCCTTTGGCATAATTCCTGCTTACTCTCCTGCAAGAAACGAGAAGGGATAAACAAGGTCTTAGGCTTCTTCCTTGAGTCAGGGAGGCTCGACTTCTTGAACTCCACATGCGTGCGTCCAGGTTGAGGTAGAGGAGCCTCCTCTTCATCGGAACTAGTTTGTTTCTTCCCTTTGAGATCACAATCTTCTTCCTCATCAGAGGTCCAGCCGTAAGGATCAAAGTCCCCATAGACCTTGGGATTAGCAAGGTAATCTGCCACAAAGCTCTCCCCCTCTAAATCTTGAGAAGACATCTTGCCCTAAATCTGCAGCAGAAAACAGGCTCGAAACAAAAAACAGAAGAAATCTGCGTGATGCAGGGGTCAGACCAAACGGGAGTATATATAATGATTTTTTCCAGGCCAGAAGGAGTACCCTGCACGAAAACGGAGTCCAGGAGGCGCACGAGGTGGCCACAAGCCCTCACGGCGCGGCCAGGGGGTGGGCCCGTGCCGTGTAGGATTTTGTTGCCTCCTCGCGCACTTTCCGGACTACTTTCAATTTTTGTATTTTTTCAAATATTCCAAAACGGAGAAAAATTCCTACCAGAAAAGTTTTGGACTCTGTTTTCTTACCGAATCACATACCTCTTTGTTTTTTGAGTCTGAAACAGGCTGATAAATGCCCCTTAGGTATTCTTCCGGAGTTATGGTATTGATAATTTTGCTTTCAACATTTATGGGAGTACCTGAGATATAATGCTTGATTCTCTGCCCATTTACAACTCTCGGACAATTACCTTCCGTGTTGTTGATCTTGATAGCACCGGAACGATATACTTCCTCAACAACATAGGGACCTTCCCATTTAGAGAGAAGCTTGCGTGCAAAGAATCTTAAACGAGAGTTATATAGCAAGACATAATCACCTACATTGAACTCACGCTTTTGTATCCTCTTATCATGCCACCTCTTAACTGTTTCTTTGAACAACTTGGTATTCTCATATGCCAGAGTTCTCCATTCATCAAGCGAGCTAATATCAAATAACCTCTTCTCACCGGCAAGTTTGAAATCAAAGTTGAGCTCTTTGATTGCCCAATAAGCTTTATGCTCTAGCTCAAGAGGTAAATGACATGCTTTACCGTACACCATTTTGTACGGAGAGATGCCCATGGGATTCTTATAGGCAGTTCTATAAGCCCACAGTGCATCATCGAGCTTCTTAGACCAATTCTTTCTAGACCTCTTGACAGTCTTTTGCAGAATTAGTTTAATCTCTCTATTGCTTAGCTCTACTTGACCACTGGACTGAGGGTGATAGGGAGACACAATTCTATGGTTGACATCGTACTTAGCAAGCGTTTTACGAAAAGCACCATGAATGAAGTGTGAACCACCGTCGGTCATTAGATATCTAGGGACTCCAAATCTAGGGAAGATAACTTCTTTCAGCATCCTGATAGAAGTGTTGTGATCAGCACTACTAGTGGGGATAGCTTCTACCCACTTAGTGACGTAATCAACAGCAACTAGGATATGAGTATACCCGTTGGATTTTGGAAAAGGTCCCATATAATCAAAGCCCCAGACATGAAATGGTTCAATGACAAGTGAATAGTTCATAGGCATTTCCTGACGTTTACTAATATTACCTATTCTTTGACATTCGTCACAAGACAAGCAAACTTACAGGCATCCTTGAAGAGAGTGGGCCAATAGAAACCTGATTGCAATACCTTGTGTGCAGTTCTATCTCCCGCATGGTGTCCTCCGTAGGCCTCAGAGTGACACTTATGTAGGATCTGTCCCTGTTCATGTTCAGGTACATGATACGTCTCCAATGTATCTATAATTTTTGATGGTTTCATGCTATTATCTTGTCAAACTTTAGATGTTTTGCATGCCTTTTATATATTTTTTGGGACTAACTTATTAACTCAGTGCCAAGTGCCAGTTCCTATTTTTTTCCATGTTTTTACCCCTTTCAGAGGAGATTTTGAAACGGAGTCCGAATGGAAGAAAATCCCCGAAAAGATTATTTTGGAACGGAAGAAGATCGGGGAGCTTGGGAGCCAAGGCAGGGGAGCCCTAGGGGCCCCACAAGCCTCCACTCCGCGGCCAGGCGGGCCGCGCCATCCAGGCTTGTGGGCCCCCTGGATGCCCTTTGCCCTAGGTCTTTCGCCTATATCATCACAATCACTTTTCCGCCGCCGCAAGCTTCTGTCTCCGCAAGATCCCATCTGGGGCACGTCCTGGTGCCCTACCGGAGGGGGGATTTGGACACGGAGGGCTTCTTCATCAACACCATGACCTCTCCGATGATGCGTGAGTAGTTCACCATAGTCCTACGGGTCCATAGCTAGTAACTAGATGGCTTTTTCTCTCTCTTGTGGATCTTCAATACAAAGTTCTCCATGATCTTCATGAAGATCTATCCAATGTAATCTTCTTTTGCGATGTGTTTGTTGAGATCCGATGAATTGTGGATTTATGATCAGATTATCTATGAATCTTATTTGAGTTTCTTCTGATCTCTCTTATGCATGATTTCATATCCTTGTAATTCTCTTCGAGTTGTGGGTTTTGTCTGGCCAACTAGATCTATGATTCTTGCAATGGGAGAAATGCTTTGTTTTGGGTTCATACCGTGCGGTGACCTCACCAAGTGACAGAAGGGGTAGCGAGGCACGCATCATGTTGTTGCCATCAAGGGTAAAAAGATGGGGGTTTCATCATTGGTTTGAGATTATCCCTCTACATCATGTCATCTTTCTTAAAGCGTTACTCTGTTCGTCATGAACTCAATACACTAGATGCATGCTGGATAGCGGTCGATGTGTGGAGTAATAGTAGTAGATGCAGAAAGTATCGGTCTACTTGTATCGGACGTGATGCCTATATGCATGATCATTGCCTTAGATATCGTCATGCCTTTGTGCGGTTCTATCAATTGCTCGACAGTAATTTGTTCACCCACCGTGATACTTGCTATTTTGAGAGAAGCCTCTAGTGAACACTATGGCCCCCAGGGTCTACTCCACACCATATTTTCAGTCTTACACTTTTTACTTCATTGCACTTTCCACCTTCAGATCTCAGTTTGCAAACAATCTTGAAGGGACTGACAACCCCTTTGAAGTGTTGGGTGCAAGCTTGTTTGTGTTTGCGCAGGTACTCTGGACTTGACGAGACTCTCCTTCTGGATCGATACCTTGGTTCTCAAACTGAGTAAAGTACTTACTGCTCCTGTGCTGCATCACCCTTTCCTCTTCAAGGGAAGAACCAACGCAAGCCCAACCTTTGTCAACGTGTCAATTTCTGGCGCTGTTGTCTGTGGGATAGCAGTGTCCCAGCCGGCAGGGCGCCGGCAGCCCCTGAGTCGGCATTGGCAGTCCCCGGGACTGGCGGTGCAGCCCCCGGGTCTGCTAGCACGAAGATGGACTCGGACTCTAGAGAAGGCGTGATGTAGGGCTTGCGTAGGTGCTCCAGGGACACGTTGGCTGGGATTCACTGCCTGGTGGAGCCGATCTTTGCGAGCGTGTCGACAGCCTCATTGCTGGCTAACAAGATGTGATGGAACTCAGAGCCTTTGAAACCGCGAGTCAGCTGCTGGACCAGGAAGCGGTAGATGGCCATGTTTCTGTCCCTCGCGTCCCATTCGCGACTGACTTGTTGGACTACCAGGTCGGAGTCGCCGAAGCAGAGGATGCGTCGGACGCCGATCTCCTTGACCAGCCGAAGGCCATGGGTGAGCGCCTCGTACTTCTTCGCGTTGTTGAACGCGGCAAAGTGTATCTGCAGGACGTACTGCGGTCGGTCTACCTTGGGGGAGGAGAGAACGATGTCAGCCTCGAGGCCGGAGCGCATCTTCGAGCCGTCGAAGTGCATGCACCAATGAGTGGAGTCTTGGGGTGGCGGTAGGTATTGCGTCTCCGCCGAGTCGATGAGGAAATCCGCCAAGGCTTGTGACTTGACGGTAGTGCGGGACTCGTACTTGATGTCGTGGTCGTCCATCTGGAGGGCCCACTTGCCGATGCGGCCAGCCGCGTCCCGGTTTCCCATAATCTCCGCGAGGGGTGGAGTGCTCACCACCGTGACCTGGTGCTCTTGAAAGTAGGGCTTGACCTTTCGGGCCATCAGGAACACGCCATAGCACATCTTCTGATAGTGGGGGTAGTTCTGCTTTGACGCAGACAACACCTCGCTCACGTAGTAGACCGGCAGCTGGACCGGCTGGGCTCGTGTCACGCCCAAGATGCGACCCTATCCTCAATTTGGCACGAAGGCCTCGTCAGGGATAGAAGCGCATCTCATCGTGTCGCAAGAATGGATATCGTTACAAGTACATGTACTGAAAAGAAGATATATATATATATATATATATATATATATAATTGGCTTACACTCGCCACAAGCTACATCAGAGTCGCATCTGTACATTACATAATCATCAAGAGTAAGAGCAGGGTCCGACTACGGACGAAAACAAACGATAAAAGAAGAACAACGTCCATCCTTGCTATCCCAGGCTGCCGGCCTGGAACCCATCCTAGATCGATGAAGAAGAAGAAGAAGAAGCAACTCCAAATGAACAATCAACGCGCTTGCGTCATATAATCTTTACCTGTACCTGCAACTGGTGTTGTAGTAATCTGTGAGCCACAGGGGGACTCAGGAATCTCATTTCCAAAGGTATCAAGACTAGCAAAGCTTAATGGGTGAGGTATGGTTAAGTGGTGAGGTTGCAGCAGCGGCTAAGCATTATTTGGTGGCTAACTTACGAGTACAAGAAATAAGAGGGGGATGATCTACGCATAGCGGACGTGTACTAATAATGATCAAATGAATGATCCTGAACACCTACCTACGTCAGACATAACCCCACCGTGTCCTCGATCGGAGAAGGAACTCACGAAAGAGACAGTCACGGTTACGCACACAGTTGTCATATTTTAATTAAGTTAACTTCAAGTTATCTAGAACCAGTGTTAAACAAAGCTTCCACGTTGCCACATAACCGCGGGCACGGCTTTCCGAAAGATTTAACCCTGCAGGGTTGCTCCAACTAGTCCATCACAAATTACCACAAGCCGCATAGAAATCCTCAATCACGAAGCTCGCGATCTCGTCGGATTCCCTAGTGGAAAACCTCAACTCTGAGATTACCCAAAGCATCACCAGAATCCCGATGCACAAGATATTCCGTGAAAGGTAAAACTAATCCAGCAAGGCCGCCCGGCGTGTCGACGATCCCGATAGGAGCCGCGTATCTCGTTCTCAGGACACGACGGATAAGCTACGCGTACGAGTGCCAAACCTCGAGTTTCCTCATGGTGGCCCCGCACAGTGCTCTGTTTTGGACCAGCACCATCAGCACTGGCCCACCCTGTATTATGTGAAATTACTCCTCGGGTTCATGACTCCCTATGCTTTCAGTATTAACAAAATTATTATGTTGGGCAAATGCAGTACCAATATTGGGCCTTCCCAGACCAGCTTTAATCTAAAACGAATTATCAAGGGGTCCCCATAACAACCCCGATCGTGTTAGGAGCGCTCGTTTATGGAACATAACACCGTAGTCGAAACTAAGGGGGCAAAGGTGGAACAAAACACTAGGCTAGAAAGGCCGAGCCTTCCACCTTTTACCAAGTATATAGGTGCATTAAATTAAATAGCATTTAATATGGTGATATAACAAGGAACCCATGCTTACACATGGAAGCATCTGCACCTGCAACTAGCAACGCTAACACAGGGTTAAGCAAGCAGTAACATAGCCAATCAGTGGTTTGCTAGGTTGATCGGGTTGAAGGTTTTCATGGCATTGTTGAGAGGCCGAGATTTAACATGTGGTAGGCAACGAGACATAATCGATAGCATCGAAATAACTAGCATGGCAATGATAGTAATGCTATCTGGGGAAATGGTCATCTTGCCTGAGATCCCGCTTGGAAGAAGAACAACTCGGTGAAGCAGACGAACCAACATAGTCGAACGGGTCCTCACATTCTGACACGCTTGCGGAACTCTATCGAGACAAAGCAAACCGGAAACAAACATCAACACAGATATTCACCACGGCAAATGCGAGACATGATGCACACCCTAATATGATGCATGATCAGTTCATTGATGCAAGGCATGGCATGGCAAATCACCTCACGCAAACACTACACATCAAGTGAAGCTCGATATGCAACGAGTCGCATATCGATGAAACTCCACGCTTAATTATTTAATTCACTCCCGTTTAATTACACGACAATATTAAATTGTTGTTAACAAGGCAAGGGGTGA
This sequence comes from Hordeum vulgare subsp. vulgare, assembly GCF_904849725.1. NCBI lineage: Eukaryota > Viridiplantae > Streptophyta > Magnoliopsida > Poales > Poaceae > Hordeum > Hordeum vulgare. The sequence goes on from NC_058523.1 coordinate 517,800,719, forward strand.
AGCGATGATCCTACCTGTCATCCTAGTCGGTTAACACGTGGAGCATAGAACGGACGCTACGACACAAGAGACATGCAACACACGATATATCATGCCATGAATGCGTCATGCATGCAAGTTCAAACATCACGGGCAAGAAGAGAAAGAAACAGGTGTCGCCACGGCGAGCGAGGGGGAACCATGGCGGCAAAACGAAAACGATGCCACGGCAACGTTCCTATCCCGATAACTCGTCGAGATATCGTGCCAGCGTATAGGAAGCGTATGCGGGAACGTTAAATAAAGATGGGGTGATCCCGCTACCGGGTTCCCATGTGTCGAGGGCGCGACGGAAGAGAGACAACGTGCAACGGGCAAACATATCTGGCGCAAACATACTATACATCTCATACATCACATTTGCATTCGGTACACGACAACGTCTCATCGGTATACCTTCGAAGCGTGCATATCGGAGGGGATCGGTTCGGTGAAGGAGAACAACGATCATCGTGGAAGTCGTGGTCGTCGTGGTACTCGGGTCTTGTCGATGGTAGTCATACTCTCGGCGTCGTGGTTCACGGTCTTCGGCGTCGGTAGTCGAACTCGTTTCCGGGGTCGTCGGGGTCGTCAAGGACGTCGTGGTACTCGGTGATCTTGTCGGTTCCACGGCGGAGGGGAACGGTGCACGCGGTCTTCGGCAACATAACCAGGGATAGCAAACGGCAACGCGACGCAAGCAACGACAGCAGCAAACAACGGCGACACAACAACATGGCAAACTAACACTATCTAGCAACAGCTAGCTGCAGCAATACAGCTAGGCAAGCAACACAACTAGCAACTAACAATAGCAGTAGCATCAGCCGGCAACTGCTATCAGCACCTACAAGCAGGCAAGCAGGCAGCAACAACAAACAGCGCGCAGCAACAACAAGGCAAACAGCAGCTAAGCATCGGCTAGCATCGGGCAACCTACGGCAAGCAAGCACATCAACTAGCAACTAGCAATCGGCCACGGCAAGGCAGCAGCAGCTCGCGGCAACAGCAATATGGCAGCAGGAGCGCATGCGGCACGCATAGAAACGGGCAACAGCAACCAGCACAAGCAGCAATGCGGCAGCAGACAACGCAAGCATCAGCAACAGCATCGCGACAGCATGCACAGCAACAGCTAACGGCGACGAGCATCCTACGTGGTCCGATGAGGGGCTAGGGCGGCGCGGCGAGCTCCTTGCGGCAAGGGCTCGCGAGGGACGGCGGCGCGGGGGATCTCCGGTGGCAACCGGCAGGCAGTCTCCTTGCAGCAGGCGGCGGGGCGAGCTCTTGGCGAGAGGAGGCAAGGTCGAGGCGACCTGGCTGCTCCAGCGAGCACGACGGGGTTGACGCGGGAGGCGAGCACGGCGGGGTTGACGCGGGAGGCGAGCACGGCGGGGGTCGAGCGAGGCGATCGCGGGGAAGGCGGCTCGGGGCAGCGCGGCACGGAAGGCCAGAGCGGCGGGGAGAGGCCGGCGAGGCGGAGGGAGCTGGCGGCGGGGCAGCTGAGGCCGGCGGCGCGGGGTGGATGTAGACATGAGGGGGAATCGGGGCTGACGGGAGGAGAGGGACGAGAGAGGAGAAGGGATCGAGCAGAGGGGAGGCGACGGCGCTCGGGGGGAGACACGGGGCTCGCTAGGGCAGGGGACTCCGGCTGGGCCCTGGGCCGGCTGTTAGTGGGCCTCGCTGGCTTGCCTTTGCACAGCTAAAAGGCCTTGCACAAAAGACTGGTTTTAAAAACAGAAAACCACACACCAAAAGAAAATAATTTAACTACAATAAAAATACTTTTGGGCTCATTCACACATGCTCCAACTATAATAAATAGATTGGGCATTTTTTTCAACGAATGAAATAAAATATTTTGAAGATTTAAAAATTAAAACCGTTTCACAAAAGAATAAAATCTAAACTCCTTTTTGACAAGAGAATAAAATAAAACCTCTTTTATTTAAAGAATAAAAATAAAAGCTCTTTAAAAGAGAAAAGAAAATGAGACGGTTTAAAAATAAAACAAAAGGAGAAATAATATAAAATAAAACCCAAGGGTTGCCCCCACATTTAATAAGAGGAGTTTTGAAAGAAGACGATTTTTTAAAAGGGGTTAAAACGGAACTTTTACACAACCCCAAAACAAAATCAAAGAGAAGAGAGGAGGGGAGTGGTTCGCGGTGCAACAGGGTTAAGCAGTGGCTCTCACGCACTCTCTCTCAACACTCCAACAAAACAACGCCACTCACAAGGCACTAACACCCAACAACACGGCAACAAGCAACACCGACAAAAACACATTTGACATGCTGCCATGCATGATGCCATGGTGCAAACTACACGACTATGCAACGAATAAAACCTAATCACACGACGGAAACGGAAATAAAGGGGAATCTTCTGGAACGTCGGCATCGGGCTGTCACAACTCTCCTACACTACAAGAGGATCTCGCCCCGAGATCCAAGAATGAAAGGGGGGAGAGGATGAGAAAGAACAAGAGGTAAAACTTAGTTGCTTCTTTGACAAACGAGTGAAACCAATAATCCTTGAAAGTTGCAAAGAGATGAGGAATGATATGAGAAACAAGCAAGAATTCACGGAAAATTTCGGCAGCACTTCGGTAGGAAAATGGGACAACAAATTCGATAAGAAGAGAGAATTAGACAATATACATAACAAACAACTAAATAGAACAAGGGAACACCATGATCTTGATAGAACAACATAATAGACCCAAAAGAGCAACAACACAATGCCTCCGGAACAATAGAATAGGAACTCGCTCAAACGTAAGAAGAGAATGAAGAAAGAATGCCAACTATCATCACAATAGAATTGAAGAGCCTCCGGATGGAGAATTGACAGAGTAGTTGGAAAACCTACAACGAAAAGAACAAGATAGTAGTGGGCTTATGAAAATCATCTCAACAAATATGAGGTGACAAACAACCACTAAAAGAAACAAGGATAGATTGGGAGATACAAGATAAGAACAATTTATTACACCGAGAGGGTGCATTGAGAACTAGGATTAATGACCAAACCAAGATAGCTCAATGAAGAAATCATGGGTTGAAAATATCTCATGATCATAGAATTGATGGGTTTAATTATCTCATTCTTGAAAGAAAATCTCTTCGAGACTCCTACACTAACAAGAATGCTATAATACCACCTCAAAGGAAAAGGAAGAACAAATGCACTTGGAAATTGAAGAGAAGAAAACTTGAGGTTCTCCAATAAGATTCTTGAAGAACACTTGAGAATGGATTTAGACATTGATGAACCACCATGAAGGACCTCCGTATACAAAAGAATGATGCAAAGATATCAAGGTAGAAAAGAATAAGATTATGACCTTGCCAAGATTTAGATGAAGCTTCACAAAGAGATACTTGATGAAACTCAGAACTCCGGAAAAGAAAAGATAAGAACACTTGCGAAAAGAATTGATATCATGAGCCACTGCGGGAGAAGAATTGAAATCATTTGATGAAACAAGAATAATAATTATGTTATGCTAATCCTTTAACAAATTAAATTGACGATAAACAACGGATTTAGCATACCACTTAATCTTCTTGAAATTATTGAGGAGAGATATGAGCACAAACTAGAAGAAATCTTGAAAGAGACACCGGTGAGAATTGAAATGAATGAGGCAACCATGAATGACTGGAGATACATGAGAAAGAATATATCATGAGACACCTGAGAGAAAACTAGAACAAGGCACCGGATAATCGAGAGACGAACGAAGAGACAACAATTGAGAAGAATCGAGGATGAAAGCTGCAAGCTGAGAACAAACAAAATCTTCTGGATGATGGCCTTCGGAGGATCGAGAATGAAAACAACACAGAAATGCACCGGATCGCAAGAAAGGGATACTCATGATTGACAACAATTAAGATGATGGCACAAAGCTGAAATGACGAATATCCAAGAGAATGAACCAAGATTTGAGAGAAACACTCCTTCGAATTTGCAAGCTGAGAATGATGACGAGAACAACACCAAGAATAACTGAGACACTCCGGAATAAAGAAAAATGCAAGGTTGAGCCAAATATGAGAATTAACTCAAATTGATCTTGAAGAAGGAATATGACTGATGAAATTCATACTTATGTCATAGTTGAAAAGAATTAAAGATCTCCGAAAAGATTACAAGAGCTAAAAGATCCTGGGAAAAAACTGTGGGTTATGGGCCCACTCGAAGAAACCACAGTTGAAAAGATTGCTAGAAAGAGGGATATTGCACCGGTAAAATGAAAACTTGATGAGGTTGAGCACCTCAAAATAATTAAAAGAATTGAAAATGAGAAACTACTGAAATATCTTTAACACTCCGAATAGAAAAGAGAGGAATGAATAACAAGAAGACTGATAAGAATTTCCAACATGGAAAGAATTACGAAGATGAAAAGGATATGATGAACACGGGCAACTAAATTGAATTCACCGAAAAGATGACAAGAATGAATAAAGAGGAACACGAATCTCCTGAGAATCTTCACAATGAACCACCGGATAGGACACGGAATAAAAGATAGCGGAAGCGTAACTGAATAAAAGACACTTGGATGAAATCCAAACACTGAAGAAAAGGGTGGGAGGGCGGGGAAAAACAAAGACAACTTGGGCTAGATGAGATGAACTCCGGAATAAAATAAGAGAATGATCTTGCAAAAATTGGAGAGGATTGAATCCACTTGGAGAGAAACACATCGGTTGGAAAGAATTGATAAGACAATTGATTTGAGCAAACAGAATTAGCATTCCCGCAAAAATATGAGAACACCGCTTAGAGAAGATCTGAAATCACCACTTGACATCGAAGCAACTTGAATTACCATATTCCAACAAAACAAAGGATGAGGCTTATGAAAAAAGCCAGAACAAACTCATGAGAAAGATTTCGTCCGATATTTTCGTGGACAGGATCCACTAGATGTCGAACCCCAACCTAACATCATGCATGTGTTGGAAGATTGTCCTATAAGCAACCACTTGAATTCCCACCTAAGAATTCCCGAAATATCTGGTCATGCAATCTGGTACACGGATATAAGGAGTAATATCACACAACTCCTATACTAACCCGTCACCTGTATCACATCCGTCAACACACGACCAGAATCTCGGACCTTCATCTACTACAGACCCTCGTCATCACAACGATACATTCGTCTTGCATAAGAGGTAACTTATCCAACCCAATCACTATTGATGATATCTATTCCCTTGGGAAGGATAAGGTTGGCAATGTGTTTGCCAAGTTTGTTGGTACTCAAAATGGTGTCAAGAAAAGAACCATTTGGGTTGCCAAGCCTATTGTGATTAACCTCTTAGGACCCAACGTAGTTGGGGACCAACAAGCCCAAACTTGATCAATAGGTGACTATGGAGGACATTAGAGACTTGGATACATACTGAAGAATTAAGGGGTCTTCATCATTCATATTATCTCAAGCCAAGTCAGTTGAATTATCGAGTTTCTATCTTATATCCAATGTGCCTCCTTACGGTAACTTGTACTTAAACTTTTTACATTGTTAGGTGCTTGCCCCTTTGCATGTTGTGGTTTTGTACCTTGCATACGTTTGTATATGTTGTGCTTCCAACTTGCTTATCTTGAGTAATCGAGTATGTGTATGTTGGTTTGCATATCATGTACATGTGGGTCTTGTATTGAGCCTTTTGCATCTTGTTTGTATTTTTATTGGCTCTTGTGATAGACTAATGGATTATCCCATTGTGGGAGAGTGATGTGCTTTGCACACCTCACAATCCTATAAATGTGTATACATGGGGAATACCACTTAGTTTTGATATTTCAAGATTATCTAGTTTCTATGTGGTATGTCGTACTCATGAGAAATTCAAATTCTATATAGTCCATTAATTATCTCTTGTTGGTTTCAATTTGCCACTTCTTAATATTGTTGGTTTATCACATTATGGGGGAGTAATATGCTATGTGCATATTACAAACCTAGAAATTGTGTACATTTGAGGTGTTGCCACTTAGTGTTGATATTGTAAATTATCTTGTTCCTAGGTGGCATGTTAGCTCTACAAGTGTCATTTGCTTTTGTTTTATGGGTAAAGATGATCTTGGATATATTTGCGATCTACCAATGAGTATCACTTCCAAAATACTTCTCGTCCTTGACAATTGGTATTCCCATCATGTGATAGGAATTGCTAATCGTCTTTACATTCGATATTGTGTTTCGTTTGTCTTCCTTGCCTCTTATGGATCTATTTTAACATGTCTACTGTTTTTACAGATATAGAGAACGTGATGATCCCGTCGTGTGCATTTTGTATTTAAATGCAAATTCTATATAATGCACGTCCCTTGGGGGAGCTATCCTATCTTCTTTAGAACACTCTCCTTATTCACCCATCATAAAATCTTTTGATCCCCATAAAGTGTGTGTTGATGGGAGGCAAGTCTTGCACTTTATGATGCTTTGTGCCATCATGAAAATTTGTCGAGGGCCTGGTTTGTTGGAACCTAGCTCTCTTTTGGAAATTAGATACATCGTGTTTGTTTTCCTTCAATTGGTTTCTTGTTTCCTTTTATTTGGCATGTGTCAATGGATATCTCATTCCTTCAGGTATATTTTAATTGATATCATTCAAGTGATAGTTCCTTTTTTTGTTTAAGATCTTATTATCACTTGATACCTTGTCTTTCGGTGACTTATCAACTTTGTGTTGAGTTGATTCTTGACAGTCTTGAGCATGCATATCTACTATATACAACTTCTTTTGCTTGCTTTCCTTCTTTGACCCAATATATAAGGGAAACTCCACCTTGTCATAAATTGGCTAAAGTGTGCATGAAATTCAAATTCATATCTATATGCACATATGTATGTGGAGTTTGTCCTATGTATTGCTGGTTTTCTAACTCTTTGGTCCCAATGAGTTTGGGCACCATTTTGTTTGTTTTTTCTGTTCCAGGAACAACCGGAGATGCATTGGATGCTCGGCTCACCTATAAGGAAGGTGTTGAGACCATGTGATTATTGGAGCCAAGTTAGGATGATCAAAGAACAACTATATACTACATCAATCCAATGTTGTCTCGATAACAAGTATCCACTTCATGCATTCTTTTCTTGCAAAGGCCCCAACCTGTCTTTTCTTTTCCAGGTTGCATAATCGCATGAATCTCTTGATTTGTTCTTGTAGTACTTGTTTGATTTCTCAAAGCTTCCTAACGATGATGTCTTACTACTAGTTGGGATGTCTTTGATGTTCGTATGTTGGAAGTTCATATTGTACAATAAGAAAATACCAGGCCATGTGCTATGCTTCCAAGCAAAAGATCTCATTGACATATTTATGACCTTCTTTTGGATATGTAGTTTGTTCCTTCTTGTAACCATTTCGTCTGTACATCCTTCTTTGTGGATATATATCATCATGATTGTCTTCTACTTAGAATCTTTTACACATGAGAGAAGTTACATCTCTAATTGATATCCTCTTTTCTTTCACGTCCATCGTTGCATTTCCTTTTTCAGTTTTTGGTGGCTTCGTGAAAAGATTTGTTTTGAGTGCGTATCTTATTTTCCTACATCTTTATGCACTCTTTGGTCGTGAAGATTATTTTTCCTCATGCTTGTCTTGATGAGGGTTTTGCCATTTCAATTAGTATCCCTCCTCTTGACAAGGTTCTTACATCCTAGCTTCACAATGGGTTGTCACAAGCGTTGGTTCTTATTTTATTTATTAGTAAGCTTGTGAACCCATTTTCTAGTATGTGTGTGGGAATGATATGTCTTGCACTTTGTATCTCATTTCATCAAGACTATGTTGATGAGTAATGCCCATCCTTATCTTAGTTTTCTCAAGTGCTTTGCCATGACTCACACACATTACTTTGGTTGAGCCTATTCTTAAGTTGCTTCTTTTACATGTTGCTCAACCATTTGATTTGTGCAATTGATATGCTTATTGTCTCATCTATCTTCTTGCACTCTTTGTGTGTTTTTATTCATTTTGTGGGAGCAACGACCCTATTTTGTGCACCTGTAACAAATACAAAAATCTCATATTTGTGCACAAATCATGGGGAGCTTCTCTAGTTTTTGATAAAACACTCTGTTGCCTATATCATAATATCTTTTATTCATGTGGTTTGAAGGACCATATGATTGTTTGTTCCATCTGGAATCTTTTGATTGCTTGCCTCTATTTTTGTATGTCTTTGTGGCATACGATCCTTTTATTTGCAATCTTTGGGTCCTCAATATAGTTTGTTTTCCTCCAACTACTTATCATTGTATTTGTGTATTTCTCTGCACTCATGTGCTGAGAAGTACACACTTTTTGGAGGACCACCTTCTATATTGGCTTTCTAAACTTTCCGTCCATTTTGGCAATCGATGCCAATGGGGGAGAAGTTTAGAGAGTTTACTTGGATATGTTTAGAGGGTTTTGCTTTTATTGCGTAAGCATTTACATCCTGCACGCATGCATTATTACCTTGTATGTGTGCGCTTGGTTATGCTTATTTCCTTATATAAACTCTCTTGAAGTGGTTGTCTTCAATTACCAAAATGGGGGATATTGTTAGAGCATATATCTCCATATGTGGTTTTGGTAATTGATGACAATTCCTATGGGCTAATGGTTGCCTTAAGTTATATTTATAGGATTTGTCCATAGGCACTTCTTGAAGCCCATCTGTTGGGTTCAAGGAGTTTATATGATGACCAAGATGGTATTCAAGGTATTATCCAAAGAATGGTCATAGAGACACTAGGTTGATCAAGATCTCAGACAAAGAGTAAATCAAGATGATCAACACACAAAGCGTATAAGATGTACCGAGAGGGATCAAGTGATCCCATGGTATGGTAAGCATTATCCATTACGTGTTTGTGTACTAAACCATGGTCTTTGTGAGAGTCCTATGTGGGGGTTAGGTGTGCTTCCATGGGCTTGCGTCAAAGGAAGATCTCATACAACCCATGAAGGATGACGTCAAGTGGTGATCGTCATCAAGATTGTGGTGTGCAAGTTCAAGTGGATCAGCACGAATATATCATTGAAACTATTGTTAATGATCATGTGTTGATAAGGACAAGCTCATGTGCTAACAAGGACAAGATCAAGATAAGCATTCCTGAGCACTACATGCTTGATTCTTGTGGATGTTCACATGGTGGACAAATGAAGATGAATACATAAGCTAGGCTTTCCACATTGTGTATGGGAGAGCTGCTTGAAGACTTCATCATGTCTTGCTTTCAACTTGAGCCAAGAAGGAACAACAACATCAAGCTCAAGTGAAAGGGCTAACTCAAAGGTATCAGTTCCTTTGACGTTAGTGGTGTGGAGTGATCATCAACGAATAAAAGTATACACTCAAGTATGGATCATCGTACCCCTTTATAATTCTCGAGTCTTTAGGGATCCCGCACTATTAAGAGGGGATCACAGGTTTTGTGATGAACTTGCTCAAACTAGATATCCACTGTTCTGCTCTTACCACATCTCCACTGCTCTGCTGTTATCAGAAAACAGGACCAGTGCCTCGGACATCCGGCCTCCTCCGGACGTCCGAGGCCCGGACGTCCGAACAGCTTCGGAAATCCGGAACTATGCACCAGAGAAACTTGAGCCATATAACTCGGACTTCCGGCTCTCTGCGGACGTCCGAGGGTCGGACGTCCGACCAGCTTCAGAAATCCGGAGCTTTGCACCAGAGAAACTTGAGCCATATAACTCGGACTTCCGGCTCCCTCCAGACGTCCGAGGGCCGGATGTCCGACCAGCTTCGGAAATCCGGAGCTTTGCACCAGAGAAACTTGAGCCATATAACTCGGACTTCCGGCTCCCTCCGGACGTCCGAGGGCCGGACGTTCGTCCCCTTTCGGGAATCCGGAATCTTGCACGAGAGAAGTTTGAGTCGAATAACTCGGACTTCTGGCCTTCTCCGGACGTCCGGTCCCTGTTCAACTCCACAGTGGTTCCAGATATATTTACAGCCCTTGGACGTCCGACCCCTGTCGGACGTCCGACCCCTTGTGGACGCCCGGACATCCGTGAACTGCCGGATGTCCGACCCCTGTGTGACTTAAAGTGTCCCCAACGGCTGTTTTTCTCTCCCCACTATAAATACCCCCCTCCCACTTCGTGAGAGGGGGCCCCAACACAGCCTTATCCTCATAAGAACTCATTTCTACCTCACACACATTTGCTCACACCAAATCTTAGATCCCAAGAGCATTTGTGAGCCCCTTTGAGAGTTGTTCCAATCAAAAGATAGATCGTCTCCCTCTCCTTCTCTCAACCCAAGCTATTTGAGATTTGAGCAAGTTTTGAGCATTCCCCGTGATCTTGTTACTCTTGGAGGGTTGAGACTCCTAGGCGGTAGGAGTTCTTCGGAGAGGAATCACTCCGTGTGATTACCCCACGGAAAAGTTTGTGAGGGTTTGGAAGGCACCTCAAAGGCTTACCACTAGTGGTTGAGAAACGCCTTCGTGGTGTTATCTCAAAGGGAGAATAGGGTGAGCCTTCGTGGCGTTGGTGTGCCTTCGTGGTAACATCCACCTCTCTAACGGTGACTAGCTTCCCTCCAAGGGAGTGAACATCGGGATACATCTTCGTCTCAGTGACCTTGGTTATCCTTAACCCTAACTCCTTACTTGTGGTTTACTCGTGTTACTTGAACATACATACATTGCATATTGTTTGTGCTCATTATATTGTGTTGGCTATTTCTTATACAAGATTAATCACTCAAGCATACCCTCTATATCCACACGTTCACACTTGCAGTTTTTGATATATCGTGTGCTATAGTGTGATCTAGTATCTTGTGTCGTTCACCTACTTGTCGTGTGATATAACTCAAGTAAGTTTGTGTAACTTACTTGTGCTTGTTAGTAACTGTATTGTGTCCATTTTGGTAGATCGTGTTGTTGATACACGTTGCAGTGCCTAGTGTAGTTAGGATTTGTGCTTGACAAGTATCCTCTTAGTTTATTTCCGCATTAGGTTTAAGCCAAATCCGAAGAAGTTTTTAAATAGCCTATTCACCCCCCCCCCCTCTAGGCGTCATCGAGGTCTTTTCAATTGGTATCAGAGCTAGGTCTCTCTTTAATTAGGTTTCACGACCTAGAGAGTATCGATGTCGACTATTGGATTAGTGCACAATGGCACCTTTGACTTTGATGGCACAAATTATACCCTATGGAGAATCGGTACGCTTCATCACTTTCGGGCCATCGGCCCAAATACTTTACGAATCGTCCTTGTAGGGATTGCCGACAAAAAGGATGATGCATCTTCATCTACTAATGAAATGTATCTTGATTGTGAGGCTTTTCTTGCCATTCATCGAACCATAAGTCCTGAAGTGTTTAAGTCTATCTCGACTTGCAAGTCAGCTCATGAAGTTTGGACTAAACTTGAAGATATATATGGTGGGTCCAATCTTGATGAAGACGATATTATGATGAAGGAGTTGGTGCATGAGCTCTTCACTCTTTTCAATCATAAAGAGTCCACCACTACTTCCATATCCGATTGCTTGCACACCTCAGCATCTTCAATCTCATAAGGTAATGACATGGTGAGTGAAGAAATATATGTTGATGAAAATGTCATAGCCTCTATGGAGATGAGCATATCTAGCACCACACATAGTGTGAATTATTGTGCTGATAGGTCATGCATTTCACCTAAAGATCGCTCGACAAATGTTTGTGGTGATATGCCTACTCTCCCGTGTCCTCTTGATCAAAATATCTTGTTTCTCCCTAGTTGTTCTATGACTAATCATTTAGGGGAAATCAAGAAATATGAAGTACTTTTGACTAATGAAGAATCTGATTCACCAAAAGAATCATCATCAACTCCTCCAGTTCACATGTGCCTCATGGCAAGAGGTAATAATGATGTATCATCTTCCCTCTGCAATAACGATGATATTTGCGATGAGGATGATGATGATGACTTGACTGAAAATATCTATGTGATCAGTAAAATTCTTCATAAAGCTAAAAATAACGCTCTTCAAAGGTTCCAAGATGTTCTTGCTTACTTTGAAAATTGTAATGATTCACTTAATCATGAACAAGCTAAAAGTGAACAACTTGAACATGAACTTGAGAAGAGTCATCAAGCATGTAGAGACTTAAGATCTTCAAAAGGAGAGATTGAAGTTACTCATGATAAACTTAAAAGGGATTTTGAGGTCCTTCTACTTGAATGCAAGAATGTCAAGGGAGAGCTCGTCAAAACCTCTAAGATCTATGAGGAGCTTCAATCTACTCATGAGAAGTCTCTGATCGCTACTTACTCCTCTCATATTGTTGATGATACTTGTACATCTAACCCTATCTCTTTTGAAGTATCAATACGTGCTCAACTTGATTTACTAACTAGCAATTATGGGAAGTTGGAAGAAAACCATGTAATGCTCACAAGCTCTCATGCCGATCTTCTAACATCCCATAATGTGCAAAAGTTAGCTCATGAGGCTATCATCACCAAGGTAACATCAAGTGAGCCTCATGTGGACAATGGCACTACTTCTAGTCAAAGTACTATATTTCCATGTGCTAGTCCTCCTAATTCGTCTACTCATAATGTTGCTACCTCGTGTGATGAATTACTTTCCTTGACTTGTTGCTATAACATTGAAGCTTACACTTCCTCTAGTACTTGCATTGATACTAACCGTGCAGAGGAAATTGAAGAGCTCAAGACCCAAGTCAATTCTTTGAAGAAAGACTTGGAACAGTGTCATGAAGGGATGTCCACACTCAACAACGTCCTGTGTGAGCAAACATCTCCGAATGACAAAAATGATGTTGGAGTAAACTCAAACAAGAACAAGAGGGGCCTAGAACAAGTCAAGAATTCAGCCAAAATCATTTGCTTCAAGTGCAAAGTTAAAGGGCACCATGTTATATCTTGCCCTCTGAATACGAAGTCTCAAAGTCACAAGCAACAAGGGAAGCGGCCACAAACTCAATCACATATTCAGCTACAAGTTGAAGGAAGGCCTCTTCCCAATAAGACCCAAGCCAACACTCCCCGAGGTGAGAAATCAACTAGGAAGAAAGAAAAGGGTAGATGTTGCTACTTATGTCGTGAGAAGGGTCACGTCGCTTCGTCTTGCACAAGAGGTAACTTATCCAACCCAATCACTATTGATGATATCTATTCCCTTGGGAAGGATAAGGTTGGCAATGTGTTTGCCAAGTTTGTTGGTACTCAAAATGGTGTCAAGAAAAGAACCATTTGGGTTGCCAAGCCTATTGTGATTAACCTCTTAGGACCCAACGTAGTTGGGGACCAACAAGCTCAAACTTGATCAATAGGTGACTATGGAGGACATTAGAGACTTGGATACATAATGAAGAATTAAGGGGTCTTCATCATTCATATTATCTCAAGCCAAGTGAGTTGGATTATCGAGTTTCTATCTTATATCCAATGTGCCTCCTTACGGTAACTTGTACTTAAATTGTTTACATTGTTAGGTGCTTGCCCCTTTGCATGTTGTGGTTTTGTACGTGCATACGTTTGTATATGTTGTGCTTCCAACTTGCTTATCTTGAGTAATCGAGTATGTGTATGTTGGTTTGCATATCATGTACATGTGGGTCTTGTATTGAGCCTTTTGCATCTTGTTTGTATTTTTGTTGGCTCTTGTGAGAGACTAATGGATTATCCCATTGTGGGGGAGTGATGTGCTTTGCACACCTCACAATCCTATAAATGTGGATACATGGGGAATAACACTTAGTTTTGATATTTCAAGATTATCTAGTTTCTATGTGGTATGTCTTACTCATGAGAAATTCAAATTCTATATGGTCCATTAATTATCTCTTATTGGTTTCAATTTTCCACTTGTTAATATTGTTGGTTTATCACATTATGGGGGAGTAATATGCTATGTGCATATTAAAAACCTAGAAAATGTGTACATTTGAGGTGTTGCCACTTAGTGTTGGTATTGTAAATTATCTTGTTCCTAGGTGGCATGTTAGCTCTACAAGTGTCATTTGCTTTTGTTTTATGGGTAAAGATGATCTTGGATATATTTGTGATCTACCAGTGAGTATCACTTCCAAAATACTTCTCGTCCTTGACAATTGGTATTCCCATCATGTGATAGGAATTGCTAATCGTCTTTACATTCGATTTTGTGTTCCGTTTGTCTTCCTTGCCTCTTATGGATCTATTTTAACATGTCTAGTGTTTTTATAGATATAGAGAACTTGATGATCCCGTCGTGTGCATTTTGTATTTAAATGCAAATTCTATATAATGCACGTCCCTTGGGGGAGCTTTCCTATTTTCTTTAGAACACTCTCCTTATTCACCCATCATAAAATCTTTTGATCCCCATCAAGTGTGTGTTGATGGGAGGCAAGTCTTGCACTTTATGATGCTTTGTGCCATCATGAAAATTTGTCGAGGGCCTGGTTTGTTGGAACCTAGCTCTCTTTTGGAAATTAGATACATCGTGTTTGTTTTCCTTCAATTGGTTTCTTGTTTCCTTTTATTTGGCATGTGTCAATGGATATCTCATTCCTTGAGGTATATTTTAATTGATATCCTTCAAGTGATAGTTCCTTTTTTTGTTTAAGATCTTATTATCACTTGATACCTTGTCTTTTGGTGACTTATCAACTTTGTGTTGAGTTGATTCTTGACAGTCTTGAGCATGCATATCTACTATATACAACTTCTTTTGCTTGCTTTCCTTCTTTGACCCAATATATAAGGGAAACTCCACCTTGTCATAAATTGGCTAAAGTGTGCATGAAATTCAAATTCATATCTATATGCACATATGTATGTGGAGTTTGTCCTATGTATTGCTGGTTTTCTAACTCTTTGGTCCCAATGAGTTTGGGCACCATTTTGTTTGTTTTTGCTGTTCCAGGAACAACTGGAGATGCATTGGATGCTCGGCTCACCTATAAGGAAGGTTTTGAGACCATGTGATTATTGGAGCCAAGTTAGGATGATCAAAGAACAACTATCTACTACATCAATCCAATGTTGTCCCGGTAACAAGTATCCACTTCATGCATTCTTTTCTTGCAAAGGCCCCAACCTATCTTTTCTTTTCCAGGTTGCATCATGGAATGAATCTCTTGATTCGTTCTTGTAGTACTTGTTTGCTTTCTCAAAGCATCTGAACGATGATGTCTTACTACTAGTTGGGATGTCTTTGATGTTCATATGTTGGAAGTTCATATTGTACAATAAGAAAATACCAGGCCATGTGCTATGCTTCCAAGCAAAAGATCTCATTGATATATTTATGACCTCCTTTTGGATATCTAGTTTGTTCCTTCTTGTAACCATTTCATCTGTACATCCTTCTTTGTGGATATATATCATCATGATTGTCTTCTACTTAGAATCTTTTACACATGAGAGAAGTTACATCTCTAATTGATATCCTCTTTTCTTTCACGTCCATCGTTGCATTTCCTTTTTTAGTTTTGGTAGCTTCGTGAAAGGATTTGTTTTGAGTGTGTATCTTATTTTCCTACATCTTTATGCACTCTTTGGCCGTGAATATTATTTTTCCTCATGCTTGTCTTGATGAGGGTTTTGCCATTTCAATTAGTATCCCTCCTCTTGACAAGGTTCTTACTTCCTAGCTTCACAATGGGTTGTCACAAGCGTTGGTTCTTATTTTATTTATTAGTAAGCTTGTGAACCCATTTTCTAGTATGTGTGTGTGGGAATGATATGTCTTGCACTTTGTATCTCATTTCATCAAGACTATGTTGATGAGTAATGCTCATCCTTATCTTAGCCTTCTCAAGTGCTTTGCCATGACTCACACACATTACTTTGGTTGAGCCTATTCTTAAGTTGCTTCTTTTACATGTTGCTCAACCATTTGATTTGTGCAATTGATATGCTTATTGTCTCATCTATCTTCTTGCACTCGTTGTGTGTTTTTATTCATTTTGGGGGAGAAACGATCCTATTTTGTGCACCTGTATCAAATACAAAAATCTCATATTTGTGCACAAATCATGGGGAGCTTCTCTAGTTTTTGATAAAACACTTTGTTGCCTATATCATAATATCTTTTATTCATGTGGTTTGAAGGACCATATGATTGTTTGTTCCATCTGGAATCTTTTGATTGCTTGCCTCTATTTTTGTACGTCTTTGTGGCATACGATCCTTTTATTTGCAATCTTTGGGTCCTCAATATAGTTTGTTTTCCTCCAATTACTTATCATTGTATTTGTGTATTTCTCTGCACTCATGTGCTAAGAAGTACACACTTTTTGGAGGACCACCTACTATATTGGCTTTCATAACTTTTCGTCCATTTTGGCAATCGATGCCAATGGGGGAGAAGTTTAGAGAGTTTACTTTGGATATGTTTAGAGGGTTTTTTTTTTATTGCGTAAGCATTTACATCTTGCACGCATGCATTATTACCTTGTATGTGTGCGCTTGGTTATGTTTATTTCCTTATATAAACTCTCTTGAAGTGGTTGTCTTCAATTACCAAAATGGGGGAGATTGTTAGAGCATATATCTCCATATGTGGTTTTGGTAATTGATGACAATTCCTATGGGCTAATGGTTGCCTTAAGTTATATTTATAGGATTTGTCCATAGGCACTTCTTGAAGTCCATCTGTTGGGTTCAAGGAGTTTATATGATGACCAAGATGGTATTCAAGGTATTATCCAAAGAATGGTCATAGAGACACTAGGTTGATCAAGATCTCAGACAAAGAGTAAATCAAGATGATCAACACACAAAGCGTATAAGATGTACCCAGAGGGATCAAGTGATCCCATGGTATGGTAAGCATTGTCCATTACGTGTTTGTGTACTAACCCATGGTCTTTGTGAGAGTCCTATGTGGGGGTTAGGTGTGCTTCCATGGGCTTGCGTCAAAAGGAAGATCTCATACAACCCATGAAGGATGACGTCAAGTGCTGATCGTCATCAAGATTGTGGTGTGCAAGTTCAAGTGGATCAGCACGAATATATCATTAAAACTATTGTTAATGATCATGTGTTGATAAGGACAAGCTCATGTGCTAACAAGGACAAGATCAAGATAAGCATTCCTGAGCACTACATGCTTGATTCTTGTGGATGTTCACATGGTGGACAAATGAAGATGAATACATAAGCTAGGCTTTCCACATTGTGTATGGGAGAGTTGCTTGAAGACTTCATCATACTTGCTTTCAACTTGAGCCAAGAAGGAACAACAACATCAAGCTCAAGTGAAAGGGCTAACTCAAAGGTATCAGTTCCTTTGACGTTAGTGGTGCGGAGTGATGATCCGCGAATAAAAGTATACACTCAAGTATGGATCATCGGTACCCCTTTTATAATTCTTGAGTCTTTAGGGATCCCGCACTATTAAGAGGGGATCACAGGTTTTGTGATGAACTTGCTCAAACTAGATATCCATTGTTCTGCTCTTACCACATCTCCACTGCTCTGCTGTTATCAGAAAACAGGACCAGTGCCTCGGACATGCGGCCTCCTCCGGACGTCCGAGGCCCGGACGTCCGAACAGCTTCGGAAATCCGGAACTATGCACCAGAGAAACTTGAGCCATATAACTCGGACTTCCGGCTCTCTCCAGACGTCCGAGGGCCGGACGTCCGACCAGCTTCGGAAATCCGGAGCTTTGCACCGCAGAAACTTGAGCCATATAAGTCGGACTTCCGTCTCCCTCCGGACGTCCGAGGGCCGGACGTCCGACCAGCTTCGGAAATCCGGAGCTTTGCACCAGAGAAACTTGAGCCATATAACTCGGACTTCCGGCTCCCTCCGAACGGCTGAGGGCCGGACATCCGTCCCCTTTCGGAAATCCGGAATCTTGCACTGGAGAAGTTTGAGTCGAATAACTCGGACTTCCGGCCTTCTGCGGACGTCCGGTCCCTGTTCAACTCCACAGTGGTTCCAAATATATTTAAAACCCTCGGACGTCCGACCCCTTGTGGACGCCCGAACATCCGTGAACTGCCGGATGTCCGACCCCTGTGTGACTTAAAGTGTCCCCAACGGCTGTTTTTCTCTCCCCACTATAAATACCCCCTCCCACTTCGTGAGAGGGGGCCCCAACACAGCCTTATCCTCATAAGAACTCATTTCTACCTCACACACATTTGCTCACACCAAATCTTAGATCCCAAGAGCATTTGTGAGCCCCTTTGAGAGTTGTTCCAATCAAAAGATAGATCGTCTCCCTCTCCTTCTCTCAACCCAAGCTATTTGAGATTTGAGCAAGTTTTGAGCATTCCCCGTGATTTTGTTACTCTTGGAGGTTGGAGACTCCTAGGCGGTAGGAGTTCTTCGGAGAGGAATCAATCCGTGTGATGACCCCCCGGAAAAGTTTGTGAGGGTTTGGAAGCCACCTCAAAGGCTTACCACTGGTGGTTGAGAAACGCCTTCGTGGTGTTATCTCAAAGGGAGAATAGGGTGAGCCTTCGTGGCGTTGGTGTGCCTTCATGGTAACATCCACCTCTCTAACGGTGACTAGCTTCCCTCCAAGGAAGTGAACATCGGGATACATCTTCGTCTCAGTGACCTTGGTTATCCTTAACCCTAACTCCTTACTTGTGGTTTACTTGTGTTACTTGAGCATACATACATTGCATATTGTTTGTGCTCATTATATTGTGTTGGCTATTTCTTGTACAAGATTAATCACTCAAGCATACCCTCTATATCCACACGTTCACACTTGCAGTTTTTGATATACCGTGTGCTATAGTGTGATCTAGTATCTTGTGTCGTTCACCTACTTGTCGTGTGATATAACTCAAGTAAGTTTGTGTAACTTACTTGTGCTTGTTAGTAACTGTATTGTGTACTTTTTGGTAGTTCGTGTTGTTGATACACGTTGCAGTGCCTAGTGCGGTTAGGATTTGTGCCTGACAAGTATCCTCTTAGTTTATTTCCGCATTAGGTTTAAGCCAAATCCGAAGAAGTTTTTAATTAGCCTATTCACCCCCCCTCTAGGCGTCATCGAGGTCTTTTCAAAAGCGTGCATATCGGAGGGGATCGGTTCGGTGAAAGAGAACAACGATCGTCGTGGAAGTCGTGGTCGTCGTGGTACTCGGGTCTTGTCGACTGTAGTCGTACTCTCGGCGTCATGGTTCACGGTCTTCGCCGTCGGTAGTCGAACTCGTTTCCGGGGTCGTCGGGGTCGTCGAGGATGTCGTGGTACTCGGCGATCTTGTCGGTTCCACGGCGGAGGGGAACGGCACATGTGGTCTTCGGTGACATAACCAGGGATAGCAAACGGTAACACGACGCAAGCAACAACAGCAGCAAACAACGGCGACACAACAGCATGGCAAACTAACACTATATAGCAGCAGCTAGCTGCAACAATACAGCAAGGCAAGCAACACAACTAGCAACTAACAATAGCAGTAGCATCAGCCGGCAACTGCTATCAGCACCTACAAGCAGGCAAGCAGGCAGCAACAGCAAATAGCGCGCAACAACAGCAAGGCAAACAGTAGCTAAGCATCGGCTAGCATCGGGCAACCTACGGCAAGCAAGCACATCAACTAGCAACTAGCAATCGGCCACGGCAAGGCAGCAGCAGCTCGCGGCAACAGCAATACGGCAGGAGGAGGAGCATGCGGCAAGCATAGCAACGGGCAACAGCAACCAGCACAAGCAGCAAAGCGGCAGCAGACAACGCAAGCATCAGCAACAGCATCGCGACAGCATGCACAGCAACAGCTAACGGCGACGAGCATCCGGCGTGGTTCGACGAGGGGCTAGGGCGGCGCGGCGAGCTCCTTGCGGCAGGGGCTCGCGAGGGACGGTGGCGCGGGGGATCTCCGGCGGCAACCGGCAGGCGGTCTCCTTGCAGCAGACGGCGGGGCGAGCTCTCAGCGAGAGGAGGCAAGGTCGAGGGGACCTGGCTGCTCCAGCGAGCACGGCGGGGTTGACGCGGGAGGCGAGCACGCGGGGGTCGAGCGAGGCGGTTGCGGGGAAGGCGGCTCGGGGCGGCGTGGCGCGGAAGGCCAGAGCGGCGGGGAGAGGCCGGCGAGGCGGAGGGAGCTGGCGGCGGGGCAGCTGAGGCCGGCGATGCGGGGTGGATGTAGACATGAGGGGGAATCGGGGCTGACGAGAGGAGAGGGATGAGAGAGGAGAAGGGATCGAGCAGAGGGGAGGCGACGGCGCTCGGGGGGAGACA